>NC_140209.1:21787158-22354658 GCF_951802725.1 Rutilus rutilus
GTTCTCTTAGTGAATAAAAAGGAAAGAGGAAAAGGAAAGTTGGCGGATGTGTGGGACTCAGCAGTTCATGTAGTGATATGGAAAGATCCGTCAATGCCCATCTACAGAGTTGAGAATCCCACAACAAAGAAAAGCAAAGTTGTCCATCGTAACTTCCTCCTTCCAGTCAATTTCCTTCCATTGGAAGAGCCGGACATTGAATCAACAGTCTTATCAACCGTGTCAGGAGATGAAAAAGATCAAACAGAAGATCAAAGATCTTTGTTCAGTATGGGAAGAGAATCAAGGAGCAGTAGAACGGCTGCATGGATTTTTCAAGGTGCCGCTTTCAAAGCGCCTCAGAGTACTGGAAAATGTGCTGTAAAGGAGACCAAAGAACATGCCACAGAGTTGGAAAAATCAGTCTGCATAAGTCAAACAAGAGAGAAAGATCTTTCTACAAGGAGTGAAAGTGGACATACTGAAAGTTCTAGCGATGAACATGAAGCAAGAGATACAGACTCTGACAGTGAGCAGTCTGAGGATGACAATAGTGTACATGAATGTAAACCAGATCACTTATGCTGCAGGGATGGAAAAAGGCTTCAAAAATCTGTTGACAATCAGAGTGTTCAAGGTGAATCTATTGTCATGTCAAGTAATGCCAGTTCAATGAGCAGATCATTCAAAAGCTCTAAGCACCAAGCCTCAAGTTACAAAAGTGGACATGGACAGAGAAAGTCCCTAAGAACGGTGACTGTAGCAGATACTGCCTTAGAACTAAGTGAAGGAACAGTGAGAACCAGGGCAGGAAGGCTAGTGAAACCTGTCAGGCGCCTGCTCGAGTGTATGAGCATGATCTTGACTGAATCGGGGCAAAAAGATCCTCTCGCAGAGTTGCTAAAAATTGTGTCAAGTTTGATAGAGGGTTAAATTGATCCTTAAAGTAAAATGTTAAGCTGAACTTGAGAACTGACCAGAATTAAGAACTGAGTGAGCTTTGATAGGATTTGAGAAGTACTTTTATTGGGAATTTATGGTAATATGTATAAGGGCATATTTCTCCCGAGCAAAATGTTTTGCTATTCACTTGAATGACTTAAGTCTGGGAATTCTACATTAAAGGAAAATGTCTCACCTACAGCCTTAAAGTTTGCTGAAATTTAGGAGGGGAGAGTGTAGTGAATGGAGTTTTTCATGGTAACTGTTCCAGCAAACTTTTATTTGTTCAATAATTAAATCGGTTATATTAGTCAAAACAATTACTTTAAACATTCTCAATGCAATTTTTATTTTGCTCTGCAACAAGGAAAATGTGTATTTTTATTTATAATTAACATTTTGAGTTTGTTCTGTGAGTGACGTCATTGATAATGGACCGGTCCGCGCCTGCTCTCTCAGAACAGCCTGTGACTGGAGAGAGTCAGGTATGTCTGTATAGTGCTCTTCAATTAAGAGTAAAATATACTGTATAAAGTGATGTTCGAAGTCAATATTTATCATAGAAATGTCATGAAACCGAAACAAGTTGATATATTCACTTTTCTGAGTACAGTTTGATGCATTTTCGGAGTTTTATGAACGCACGTGTTTGTTTGATGTTGCCGCCCGCGCGCCAAACTAGAGTGCGGGTTTTTCCCTGTAAATACATTTCTTGAAATATAATTTTGGTGGATTGAGTCTGTAGAAACGTTGTTTTGTATATTGAATGTCTGTAACTTTAGTTTGGATGCTAGAATGTATGTTTATAGCCATATGTGTGACCTGTATTAGATGAATTGCAGTTTCTGTAATGGAGGACAGTACTTAATGTGTCTTTTCTCATACATCCTTCAGCTGAGAGAGAGAGTGAACCTGAAGGCGTGTGTGTTAATTGTCTGTCCTCTTGTCAATAAACTGCAGGTATGTTTAACAACAAGGGAAAAAAAACCACTATACGATCTAACAAATTGAGACATTTTGACTAAAATCTTAATGTAATAATATGTACTTTTAATGGAATTTTATTTCTTTAATTTGATTTTTGTGAATGTGAATTTCCATAAATAAGACACAGAGAAAATGATTGTTGTAAAACAAGACTTTATTGTATAAAACCAGAACAGCCTGTGACTGGAGAGAGTCAGCTGAGAGAGAGAGTGAACCTGAAGGCGTGTGTGTTAATTGTCTGTCCTCTTGTCAATAAACTGCAGACGTGGTCCACCGAAGCCGGTGGTGTCGTGGGGGTTTTCTTGTGGTGTGAGACGAGATCTGCTACAAAAGCACTAAGAGAGCTGCACAAGGGTAGTTCTGAGCCGGGATTTATGCAGAAATAGTTCCACTAGTGCCGCTTGCACGGTGTCTGGGGACCTCTGCACAACTAAAAACTCCAGTGTTAAATTACCTGTCCTGCAGGACAGTTACTCCAATGGGAGTTTATTTGACTCCACACTCAAGTGTGTTAAATTAGCACTGAAGCAGTGTTAATGAGTTCAATATAATTTAGTGATTAATTGGGTGATGATTGAGCATTATTGAAGACACCTGATGTTAACAAGCAGAATCACCAAAGGAGAAAATCACATTTTAAGTCACCATTATGGAGACCGGCCTGCCTACTCTACAGTGTTTGTAGCGTGAATGCTGCGGACGGAGTATCTGCGTGTTTGACGGGAGGATTTTGTGATGTGGTGGTCATCATCATCATGGTGTGTTTCCATTTGGAAGCCTGGAGTTTGCATTCATTTGGGCTCGAGGCATTCGACGCAGGTTGCTTGATGTACCCACTCTATGGAATATTCTGGTTACTTAATTTTTACTCTGTTTGGATTTTTGATCAGATATTTGTCGATTTTTCACTACTATGCATTTCATTCTGATTCCATAATCTTCTGTGGTGTTTGATGTGTATACTGTATTGTTTCTTATATTTGTCCTAGAGCTTTGAACTTTGGAAATTTTTTTATATAAATTAAACATATTATTATTATTATTATTACTATTATATTTCTTAATATGCCATGTATGGTAAGGGTTGATCTTTGAGTACTATGATTGATTATTAGGGATGCATGATATTGGATTTTGGCCAATATTCGATATGCCGATATTTTCAAACTAATTTTGTCAGATGCCGATACCGATATATATATACATTTTTCGCTTGATATATTTACACTTTAATTTTACTGAAGTGAAATCAAAGTCTCTCTCCTGTACTGATTCTACCAAAAATGTATCATTTTACAAATGTAGACAGACTTTCATCCCTGAAAAACAGGTAAATTATTTCACTTGGAGAATAAATGATATGCCAGTGCCACATTTTATTTTTAAGTTTAGACTTCGAAACTTCAGTCCTTAAGAGTAAAATAAATACAAATAAATGTTCAAATATTTTTTTTTTTTACATCTTTTCCTACTGGAACAGTTCTAACAAATGCTCCCCCAACATAGTGGTTAACATGACATTGTACTTAAACTTACAGAAAACACTTCAAGTGCACAAAACAAGCAGCTGTAGTCCAGACCTCCACTTCAGTCCTGGGGCCCGTTCTTCGTACATCGCTAACTCACTTAGCTGGATTTGATTGTTGGCGATTTGGCATGATCTTGGATTGTTTGGTTCTTCGACGCTCATCCTGGACTTGCTGTCATAGCAACAGGTGCGCAATCTTAAACCTGCTCGGGAGCAGGCTTATTTCATGTTAACAGGATTAGATCCCAGCTTCATAAGCGGAGCTGATACGGGAAGTCCAGCGCAGCGCGATAGTGCACTTTCTGAGATATATATTTTTTCTCGTGATTCGTGAGATTGCCATGCACGGTAGTCTTGCCACACCAAACTCCATCATAGCTTTAGCCATGTTACAGACATTGTCACACAGCATTACATGCACTCGTTCTCTTTCTATTTTCCATTTCCCAAACATACTTTAAATTTCGGACGCAATTGCAGCTGCTGTGTGAGAACCGGAGCATTCCTGTGAGTGTAGGACAGCTTTTTTAAGGGTGAAATCTTCCTCTTTCCACTGGACAGTGAGGCTCAACATGCTTACAGGACTCACGCTTGATGTCCAAATGTCCGTGGTGAAGCTAATGTGACAAGCGCCGGCGAGGAGCTTTTCAATGTGACTGGCGACAACACTCCAACACTCTGGAGTTCAGGTAAGGCCACGTCACAAAAATAGCGCCTGCTAGGCATAGCATACTGCGGCTCTAGGTACATCATTAGCCTCCTGAAGTCAACGTCTTCCACCACGCTAAATGGCTGGTTATCAAGAGCAATAAATTTAATTATTTTGTTGTTAAAATCTTTTACCGGGTGGTCGTTGCTGTATTTTCTAGCTTTGTCAAAGGACTGAAGTAGAGGCTGCTGATGGGTTTTTGCCAGCATTTTTTCCTTCTTACTTTTCAAAAAGTCTTGGTGCTGCTCAGGATGATGGCTCTTAAGATGTGTAATCATATTTGTAGTGTTGAAAGACTGTTGTTTTACGCCTCCTCACATCACTTGTGCTTTACAAATATTGCAAATAGCAAGCTTGTTATCTGTTTGACAGGTCTCGAAATGCCTCCACACAGCTGACATGTTGTAAGTTTAAGTTTTTGGCACTCAAGCTACGTTCATGGTCGTCGTGCGCGCACATGAAACACGCCCCCCTATCGGTTTGGCTCATCGGCAGAAATATTCATATAATTGCCGATGATGGTCATTTTAAGCTTTTATCGGCCGATACTGATGTTGTGCTGATATCATTGTGCATCCCTATTGATTATGCCCTTTTTTTATTGACTATGATTCTGCCTTATCTTGTGTATAAATATAACTCTTCTCCTTAAAGGGGACATATCATGAAAATCTGACTTTTTCCATGTTTAAGTGCTATAATCGGGTCCCCGGATCATCTACCAACCCAGAAAATGTGAAAAGTGACAGCCCAGTAACTTTGTTTTGGTAAGCCTTTCTCTGGAAGCATGTCAAAAATTAAGCTAATCAGATTTTGCTCCCCTTCTGACGTAGAAAGGGGGATATTATTATAATATTACCGCCTCTTAATCTCCACGTTTCCACCCACGGCGCCTCCATTTGCTTTTCCAAAGCGACAACAGTGTAACCAGTTCTAATGCAATGGCAAAAGTTCGAGCAAAACATGCAAACAGATCTGACTTTGCTGCACAGACGAACACTGTTTGACCAAAAAAAAAAAAAAACAGCTGTCTTATAAAGACCTCAGGGAACTGTGCCAACTTGTGTGAAAGTTAAACAGGACCGTACATGCAAGTCAATGAGCTGAAACAATGTAACTCCACAACAACTACATAAATGTATTCACAAGTCTGAAATGTCCAGGTGTGTCTAAAAGTCAAACTTTTCCTGAGTATCTCCATAAGGCTGCACTCGCTCTTGGTTATTTCTGAGATTTTGGATGAGTGAGACATGCGTTTTGTGCTGAGTATCTGAAGCTCGTGCAGGATCGGCCTCAAGCGGCAACATTCTAATCTGAAAAATGAAGCCTACCCGGAAGTGCAAAAAACTGCAATACATCGAAAATCCGCTAGAGGGAGGTCCCAAAAGGGAGCAAATGTCCATAGCCCCCATGTTAAAATGTCCGTATTCACAGCATAAATTCATGTTTTTACAGGTTGGTCCCATGGACTTTTATTGTATTTTTCGATAGCTTCCGAGTGCCTGACAACTGTGAGGGGGGTGAATTTTTTTCTAACTCGTTAGTTTAGATTGTATTTAGATATAAAATGTATGACAAATAAGGGCGTGGTTAACTTTGATTGACAGCTGGTAAAGAGCATAGGCTGCGCCAAGGAGAATGACAACATAAGAAGCGCCATGTTTTAACACAGTTGAAATATAATACTACTGTTTCTGTATCATGAAATGTAGTTTTAAGTTTTTCAGGCGAGAATGTAGCTGTTAAAAGCTCAAATCTGTGGTTTATTTTATAGGGATTTATGAAAATTTTATCCAGTTGTGAGATCCAGTGATGACCGGGTGCTCGGTGTTCATGTACCCCGCCTGGAACAGCCTTTCCTCGGCTAGTTGTTCTGACGTTTGCCGCTGACTCTGGCGTCTCTGTAGTGGTTAAATATGAGATATAATTCGTCTTGTGTATATCTAACGGGCGGTTTTTGGTCTTGTGAATCTATAATTTGTTCCCTGGCCAATCGTTTTGGCTGAGGGGAAGTTTCGTAACTTTCTAAGCTATTTAAAGGAGCCGTATGTAAGATTGTGGCCAAAACTGGTACTGCAATCACTTTCAAATTACTGTAGAGCAGTGTATCCCCTCCCCCTCCCCCCTGACTCAAGGTTGCCAGATAGGCTGCAGGATCCAGCATGAACGTTTGTAGCTGCAGCTGTGGTAACTAGAGCTGAGCTGGCAACCCAGATGCTGAAATACTACTGACTTCGTGATTGGTAGATAGGTGGAGGGTGGAGCTTCAGGCCAAAACACAACATGACAACATCAACATCAGTTGAGGGCTGCAACTTCACTTTTAAATGACAATATCCTGGCCGGACTACTGTTGTCAGTGATATAAGTATTTGAAATGAACATGATTTCTTAATGTCTAGTGACATATCAGGGCCATTTTATGATTAATTGAAATACATTTCTTACATACAGCTCCTTTAACTTTACCGCTGTATGGTTAGACTGGAGCGCTGACTTTGTATGTTTGACTGAATTGTTTGCTTTATTTGTATAGCTTCTTGTACCTTTTACTTATACTTTTATAATAGCTAATATTGATAAAACTGAAATTTAACAAAAAGAGACTGGGTTGAGTTTTGTCATTTACTCATTTTAAATTTTAATACAACAAAGATGATCTGTAATGTTGTTTACTGCAACATCTGTTGTTTAGTACAAATGCACATATTGCCTGGACCATATAAAAATGTTTAATATTTTTATTTTATATTTAAAACGAAAAGAGGCAGGTTGTGTTTTATATTTCGTTTTGTTATAAATAGGCAAACGTTATATGCAGTGAATATAATCAATACGCGTTGCCTGAACCACATTTGTATGGCTATGGCTATAATGTTTAAGATTTCTTTGAATGAAAACGAAAAGAGTTAGTATGGTGTTTTATAACATATTTCGTTGCCTAAAATATACAGAGATAACTGGAGTAGCAGAGCGAGCTGAGTGACGCGTGCTGCGTCCTTTACCCATATATGGGTTGGCCAGAAGGTGGGCGGGGTTAGGATTTCCCAAGATTTTCCAAGATGGCGCCGCCCATACCCCCCATAAACGGCTTCAAAACCGTTCTTCAGAAAGTCTATGGGTGACGTCACAGACGCTTTGTCCATATTTTTTACAGTCTATGATTGGCCTCTTCTGAACAGAGACGGAGCATCAGCTCATTTGCATTTAAAGGGACACACAAAAACGGCATGTTTTTGCTCACACCCAAAAAGGGGCAAATTTGACAAGCTGCACAATTTTCAGCTGTCCCAGACAAAAGATTTCCATCGTGAAACAATCGTGGTGATTTCTGTGGTCATGGCTCTTTAAATGCTGGTCCTACGTTGTACAGTGAGAGAGATTCAGAGACGGCCATTGTCACGGTCTTGCGACCAAAGATATTACATTTCTGACAGTGTCAGAATTTCAGCATGATCATCTCACAGTGTGTTTGCTGCTACGACCTACGTCTACTGAACAGCCAATAAAAATGCAACATGAAATCAACGCCACATGGCACTAAAACTTAAAACTGATTTCTTCAAGCTCTTTTCCCTTCCTCTTTCGCTGCTTCCTCTTTTTTTCAGCACACGTAAAAACTACAACTGCAAAAGTGTGATTCATCATTGTCTTTTTGTTTACCACTAGCACTTGCTGATGACATTTTATTATTCTATAGAAACTTGCATCATAGCTTACGATTCAATAGGTGTCATCATCGTACAGTCTACATAGTTGGACCCAAGTTTAATAGATCCATGTCGCACAGTGTGATATAAGGATCTTATAGGATTGCTAAAATCGTGCAGTCTGTATACCGCGCTTAACACCCACTGAGAAGAGACATTATACACTCTCTTAAAACACCTCTGATCTGTGGAGATCTTGGGCTGGAGATGCATAACCCCTGCAGTAAATGGAAGTAAATATCTATTTTACAAAATAAAGTTTTATTGGTATTTTGAAAAGAAACATTGACATACCTTAGAATGTATTTGAGTGCTATTAATTTCGGTGTTTATTTGTGCATGTTAACTTGCATATATTCTTTCAAATATACATATTATATGTTGACATTTTCTTGCAAGATGTTTGATATAATAATGATTACATTCAGTAGTAGGCTGTTATATGGACAGATGACTAAATATCAATGTGAACTAACATAAAAGATAACTTCCTTAAGAGTAGTCACTATGATTACAAAGTTATAATACTTTTTCTTAATCTGAAGAGTAGATGTTTAACAGAATGTTATTTTAGAGAAAATGGAACATGACCAGGAGCTGAAGATCCACCATAAAAGCACTATCCACCATAAAAACAAAGAAGCAGTCCAGGGCTTCATTTATCAAATCATTTGTGAGCCCAAGTCAATCATAGAGAACATTAGTGCCAATGGTTTTCACACTCTACTGAGGTGTACTACAAATCTACAGTCTACTACAAATTCTGCAAATGTGCTCATTAAAAAGTGTCACTCAAAATTATATATATATATTATTTTTTTTTATTTTTTAAACCAAACGGCATTGCAGTAAACAAATTATTACAATCAAAAGCATTAGGTATGTAAGTAGAAAAACGTTGCTTGACAAAATATGAAGCACTGCAAATAATTACAGTATTTGAGACATATATTTTAAGCATTAAAATCAATCAAGAAATGACACATCCCTTTGATTTTTTATTCTTCTTCTTTTTCTGCTTTTTGTCCTCGTTCAAGTCTTCGTACCATTCTTTCAGTAGATAATGTTGATCATGTTGCTCGTCCAGCCTATTCTTGAAATCCCAAACCCGCAGCTCTATTCTGTCTCTGAACTCATTCAATTCTTCTGCTTTTATTCTAACATCATCTTCATATTTCATCTTGATCTTCTTCATTTCATCTTCATATTTCCTTTTCATTGTATCGCGTTCTGTTTTCTCTCTTTGAAGATATTGCATTCTTCTCTCTGTTAGTTCTTTCTCTCTTTTTTCTTTTCTGATTTGATTCTGCATTTTAATTTTCTCCTCATCTGCCTTTTGTTTTTCTTCTTCTAGTCTCTGCGTCATGTTTTTCATTTCCATCTCATATTTGGCTTGTAATATCTGTCTCTGGATCTCAATTTCTTTGTCTCTCTCTCTCAGTATTTCCTCCATTCTCTTTTTAATGGACATCTCTGCCTCTTCAAACATGCTGTTAGTGAAGTATCGACCCTCATTAGTGTTTTTCACTTCTTCTATCATGTTCAACAGTCGAATCACTTGAGTTTTTTCTTTTTTTTCTCTGTTATTGAAATCCAGGAATCTGTTTCCACATTCTCTGATCAGTTTCTTCAGTTCTCCAGACTTACTTTGCCTCACATAATCTTCGATTGACACATCCTCAAGCTCGTCTCCTCTAGTGAACAGAACGATGCTGAACTGAGCAGCTTCATGACCAAAAATCTGTTTGATCAGATCCATAGTGTCTGCTTCTTCCTTGGTGAATCTTCCTAGACTCAACACAATGACAAACACATGAGGTCCAGGTGATGAAAGTGAAATGCATTTCACAATTTCTTCCGTCACTTGATCATTTGACAGTATCGTGTCAAAGAGTCCTGGAGTATCAACAACAGCTACTGATCGACCATCAACTTCACCAATTCTCTTTTCACAAACAGTCGTCACTGAATCTGAGCTCATTTGGCTGTGAAACTCATTTCTTCCCAGAATAGTGTTTCCTGTTGCACTCTTTCCATTTCCTGTTCTCCCGATCAGCACAATCCTCAGACACTCTGGATCATCTGATTCACCTTCAGCACCTGAAAATCACATTGAGAGAAAAAAAAAAACAGACTAACTGAAAACAAGTGCAAAAGTTTAAAAGGATTATGTTGGACTGCAGAAGTTGCAGTTGGTTTAGTTATCCGACAACAAAACAGCTGATAAAACTGGTCATTTAATGATTAATTAATGATATGAAACAAACATTTTAATTAGTGTTAGAAAGACAGAACCTTTTCTTTCAACGTACAATCACACTTTCTGTTCTCAAAATTAGCTGTCTAAGGAGGCATTATTTTAAGCCCCAAAAATAAGAAACTTTACAGTTCCTCATAATATCCCATTTTCTGGTCAAATTCTAAGGAGGTATTGACATACATTTAATGATACAGTAGTAAAAAAAAAAAATCATAAAGATATTGGAAAATAGTCATGAAAAACTGAAATGGGTATGGTAAATATTACTTCAAGTTAATTTTATTAGGGATGCTTAAAGTTCAAGTTTATTTTCAAGCATACTTTATGTAGGAAGTATTCTAATATCAATGTGCTAGACTTATATACTTGTAAGTGTACTTTTTCAGTAGTATACTTGGGACTAAATGGGCCCACTTATTAGTGTATAAATGTATACTTTTAAGGATAATTTAAGGGTAACAATAGTAAACTTTGAGTACACAACTAGTTTACAACTAAGTTTTTTGTTTGTACTGCAACTATACCACAAGTGAACTTATAGGTATACTGACTAGTCAAATACTTATAGCAATTTTAGTTTATGAAAGTACACTTTGATATACATACTCTCAGTAAACTGCAAGTTTTTTTATAAATCAAGTATACTTGTAAGTTTTCTTGATAAATCAATCATTTCAAACAATGTAAGTTTATAAGACATTGTGTAAAACTATATGAAAAAGGTACTTAATAGGCTACTCAATCAAAAGAGTAAACACAACTACAAGCCAAGTATACTTAACATACTAAATTCTACTTTTAAGTAGATCTCGATCAAAAGATTGAGTACAAGTATACAGTGCTGCCAGTGACAGTGAATACATTTAACAGCTTGAATGCATGATATCTAATTAATTAATTTAAGACGCTTGGCTTTATTTGCCATTTGATTACTTTATGCAGTTTATGAATTACTTGTACTGTGATCACAGCAAGGCAATGAACTTAATTATGAAAATCACATACAGTAAGAACACCTTATTTTGTGTATGAAAATTACACACTTACCCATTATCTGAAACTCTTTGATTTTATTTTCCATTCTCTTCAGTTCTTTTTTATATTTTTCTTCTGTTTCACGTCTGACTCTGTTCTCTTGAGCTTTCACATACATCTGAAGTGAGTATGGTTCAGTGATCATGTTCTCTATATAATCCAGTAGTTCTGGGATCGGTCTTGAGTTGGCAGGTTCATTTAACCCCATCACTCTGTACTGACCTCCACATAGACCGATTAACCTCTGAAATTCCGGGCTGGATTTGACAAACTTTGTCACTCTTTCGTCAACAACGAGCTCTGTAGTGAAAAGCACCATGAAATGGTCTCTGGAGTCAAATATCTTCTGGATTTTCTCTATTTCAGCTTTGTCTTCGTTGTTAAGTGGACCAACAGGAATAATGAGGAGGAAAAAATTAACTCCAGGCTCACAGAGAGACACACAGCGGACAGTCTGATGCCTTACTTCATCCTCTGATAGCCAATTGAGAGCTGGAAGCTTCACCAGAGTGATTAGACGTCCATGAAGCTTCTCTTCCAACTGACACACTGTTCTAAACTCTCTTTGATGTGACGAGGAAAGTGTTTTTTCTTCCCTGAAACATTTTGATACAGCATTCAGAGCCGCATCACTTCCACACAACATCAGGTTCAGATTTGGTTTTCTATATGACCTTAATGACACTGGAAAACATGTTAGGAAAAAGGAGTCAATTTAGAATTGGTACATTAAAAAAAATATATATTCTACTGGAAAACACAACTACAATATATATTGAAATATATATTTAGCTATGTGAAAGCAGATAAACAGGTGTCAATTTGTTAATTGTTATTTGATTATTTCAGTGAATAAAAACTTAAATGTAGGTCTGTTCCAGACACAAATCTAGGTGTCCCGATTTGTTTAGGAACGGACCAGGAGTAAATGAAAATACTTTTTATTTAAATACCGAGAGAACAACAGGAGCTTTAGAAAGAGCAAACACATTTCACACAAACGATAATGGACAGGAACTAACTTAAACTGACGGCTTCAATACACAGAGCCAAAAAAAATAAAAAAATAAAAAAAACCTTGGCACACAGGTGAAGGGAACCATTAGTGAGGGAACTTAAATCAGTAATTATGACAACCAGTAAGAAGCAGGAACATAGGAAAGTAGGTAAAACTAAACAGGCAAACAGGAACATAAGAGAAAGGACACGTTACAGTAACACCCCCTCCCAGAAGGTGTGTTCTCGCTCTATAAAGAGTATATAAGAGGAGGGAAAGAGGGAGGTGGCTCTGGTGGAGGATGTGAAGCTGTAGAGGGCTATAAGCAAACAAAGAGGGGGAGTGGAGGTTGGAAGGAGCCAGAAACCAGAGAAGCCAGGTAGGGATCCAGACCACAGCCAGCATGATGTTCCATGGTGGAGTCGCAGGAGGGCAGAGACGAGGAAAGCCTGGGAGATGGAATCAGGGATGTGATTTCCTGCGATGGAGTCAAGGGCGAGACCCAGATGGAGCCGAGAAGATATGGAGCCAGGGTCCAGACATCGCAGGTCTGGAGGGCCAAGGTAGAGCTGATAGCTCATGGGGCCAAGGCGGAGGTGAGGATCCGCAAGACCACGGTGGAGCTGGAGAGACTAAGGACAACAGCAGAGCCGGAGGAAAGGTGGAGCCTGGTGGAGCCACAGGGATGGAAGGCAGAGACTTATCAAGAGGTCAGGAATACCGTGCTGGAACATGGTGACGCCTGACCAAGGCGGACCTGGAGGGACTAGGGAGCCCAGCGGCACCAATGGGATGAGGGGCCACCCCGGAGACGAGGAAGCATGTAGCCAAGGTGGAACTGAAGGGTCCGAGGGCCGAGGTGGAGTTAGGGACTCAATGGCTGGAGGCGGAGACAGGGGATCCTTACGACAACATGGAGCTGGGAACTGGAAGGCCTGGTGTGGATTCGCACCACTAGATGGAACAGGCTGAGGATGAGTTGAAAGACAGACAGATAACAGCAGTGACAGGGCTGGGGAACTGGCTGGCTTATGTAGAGGTGGTGGGAGAGGGTGGCTCTCGTGAGTGTTCACCCCCAGTGAACTCCCAGGTCCAGATCTAAAAAGTCTCGGGTGTGTTTCTCCAGTGAACAGTCCCCTTGCTCTAAGCAGAGCAATTGGACAGCTGGCAGGTCCATTTCAAAAATAAAAAACAAAAAGAGAGGAAAATGCTGCAAAAATCACATCTGTACTAGTCCGGTATTCTGTCACAGATTGCTCAGGAGTTAGGCTGCCCCCTAATAGTCGACTAGAAGAGGCTTTATTGACCAAAATTTAATAAGTCATTTAGTCGCAGAAGAAAAAAAAAAACGAAAAAGTGGCGAAATCATGCAGGTTGTAAAGGACAGATCGTTAACGGCAGGAAATCCAAACATTCGCCTATCATTTTTCGACTTCAAATATGGCTTATCACTTGAAACATGTAAGTAGCAGCAACTTTACAAGTCTGCTTGCTCTAATGTTAGCTTAGACAAATGTGCGAAATTATTAGGCTCATATCTAAGTGTTTGTATGAAGAGCTCGTACTGCATTACAAACAGGTGCCGTTACATCAATTGCATTTAACTTAAAATACTCCGACATTTTTGGTTTAGATAAGAGTAATTCAACCTGTAAAGGGACTACTTTTATTTTTGTAAACTCACAATAACAACAAAACAAGTGTGTTTTTGTAAAATAACAGCACTTTCTGTCGACATAAATTAACCAAAATTCAGCGCAGGGGCGGATCTAGAAAAATATTTATGGGGTGGCGAGAGGGGGGCAGGAATTTTTGAGGGGTGGCAACATATGGCAGACGTATATTACTAGACGGTATTACTACTCTTACCAATACTCCTTATCGATCCGATACTTTAACGGTATTATTATCGGTTCTTTTTGTTATACTTAAAAAAAAGGGGGAAAATTATTTAGAACACAATTAATATTGCTTTATATTTTGTAAAATGTAAAATAAATATCTATAGCAAAAGAAAAAGCAATGCTTTAACAAATAAAACATGCATGTTATGCAGAAGGGTGCAGGCTTTTGTGTTTTATATTCAGAAGACATAGGACACCAAAAACAAAGTACAAACACACGGTCAAACAAAAAAAGTATACAATTAAACAAATATTCAAATTATATATCCATTGCTTTAATTTCAGTAATGTCTACTGACATTAATGGGCTAAAAAGACATCTAATAAAGTCAGATTTAAAATAACACTGCATAGTTTATCATATATAGATTAAAGCTTATATCATTCAAGAGCTGCGACTGATTTTCTCTTTGCCTTTTGTTGTTTGATTCACATTAATGGAGCAATCGTCCGCAGGTTTATTAGACTGCTGCCTCTTTAAGACCAAATGCAGATCTAATCATTATTACGCATCATATTTTCTCCCAACTATTAACGCCCATACTTAATCCTGTTGTATTTGTTATTTCCCCAGTTGTAACCTGGTTTCATTGCTGTGATATCTGAGAGGAATTGGATTTAATAGGACTGCTTAGCTAATCAAATGATCGATCTCCTAACTGGCACTGTATTGTGTGTTGTACGTAACGTCGGCGTAACGGCGACCATCAGTAAACGTTATGGATACAAAAATATTTTATATTTTTTTATTAAGCTGTTCTTGTCTTCACTAAAATCAAAATTAGGCTAATCAAAGGGAAGAGTGCTCGTACAAATCACGAGGGAGCGATTTGACCGCTGATTTTGGCTAACGTAATAGACTCGCTGTTTGATGCTGAATCGTCTTTAGCATACAATACATTCATTACAAATGTAACTTTAAGTTAAACGTGTGTTTAAACTACACCTGGGGAAACTCACTTCACCTTCAGAGGCTCTGGGGCAGCTCAGTCTCTCCAGTCGGGTTGCAGGGCCACCGCACCGCAGCAGACTCACTGTGTGTGAGCCAGACTGAGCGAACGCCGCTCTGCACGCAGGGGGGAGGGGCTAATAATACATTTAAAATTTTTAATTAAATTGTTCACTTTTGGCAAATGTATTGTTTAGTTCACTATTTTGAGAAGCTTGTGGACATAGTGGCGGGTTGTTTTTACAAGTACAGTTTTTGGATCATCAAAGTTAGGGGGGCAGCTGGGGGGGCAAGGCTCTAGAGTGGGGGGGCACCTGCCCCCCCTTGCCCCCCTGTAGATCCGCCCATGATTCAGCGTATACTTGCCTCACAGACATGATAAATATACCTATAGAAAGCTTAAAACTTTCATATTTTAAAGTTTCCTGGTGTTGTTTTGGAGTCTCCTACAACATGTTTCCATGCATCAAAGGTCAAAAAACTGTTTAATGTCCTCATAATATACATTTGCACATCACCACATTTTCAATGATTCTCAAACGACTCGTCAGATGAATCAATCTCTCTAAATCCTGCCTTTCAGCAAACTACTCTGCTCTGATTGGCCAGACAGCTCAGTCTGTTGTGACTGGTCTACCACGTACAGCGAGCGCATCGAAAATAAAAACGCCCATTGCCATTACGATGTCAGCTCCGCCTGAGACTAAACACAGTAAAGAACAATGATGTCGATTTTACCATATGAATCCGAGCGCGAGTCTAGTCTAGTCTATTCTAGTCTAGTCTAGCGAGAACTAGTTATTCAACCCAAACCTCCATCGCAAGGACGACTCGAGCAGGACGTTTCTCAGTGATACGCTACTCAGTTTGAGGTACATTATGAGATGTTGCAATTGTAATTCCTCACCATCAACATTAACATGTGCATGTCTATAAAAAAAAAAACATTATTTTACTTGTGCTACTTTATTTACAGACAATTTTTTTTATATATATAGTGGTGAACACGTGGAAACTGTCTCAATAACAGTGCATGTATGCAATGTATAATGGATATAGCCAATCTCTAGTGTGAAAGACTGATGTGAATGACTGATGTAACATAAATGTTGGTAAAACAAATCTTGCTCCATGCTTAATCTTTACTCAAACTTGTGAGAACGACAGACAATCTGCATTAATAGACACAGTTATAGGTAATAGTGGCTATGTATTCCAGCTATGTATACAACTATGTATACAGATGTATTTCAGTAAGACAGTGATAACGTGAGTTAGCCAGTTAGCAGGAGACCTATATAAAACTCAAAACGAAGTATTTTGAACACCATCTTTCAAGAGCAAGCGGTTTGTGAATCCTGCATTGAACATCGAGATTTGAGAAGCAGACGTCAGTAAAATAAAGGGAACACAGCAAAAGTTTAGGATTATACTGCTGTGGTATTGTGGTAAAGATGAACTTTAACCACTGATTCTTCACATGCTCCTCCTTGGGCAGTGAAAAAAAAAACTGGCTTTACCTTCACCTTCACATTGTGGAGCATATCTTCTCGACATGAGAGTGAAGTTTTCCCTGGTGTCTGCGCATGCAATAAGTGGGCGGGCAATATGCTAATGTTTCGTCTTGACATCACAACAAAATGGCTTATGACGCGGTTGAAAAACAATTCATTTAATTGACTCAGAGTCGACTCTTACTTAATAAAGACAATAACTTTATATACGGTGCACTTTCAGATTTAAAACTTTGCAGGATGTTTTCATCCACTTAGAGCTATGTTCAAAAATCCATAATAGGAGCACTGACGTCTGTGTCTTAAAAAAAAAATTCCCCTCTATGTATTTTTTAAATAAAAAAATTGAATGTCCAGTCTGTGGCAAGAGAGTAATGTTGGTGAATATAATCTATTAACATCAAATAACCACTGATGAGAAACCACTTTGGGACAGTGATGAGATAGGTGCATTATTATATTTTTTGTTGTTGAAAACTATATCACCTGACCATTTTTGCTTCTGGCTTTCTTTGCAACAAATAACATGTTATGGTAAAACCTGTTACAAAAACCGCAAACTAAAAAAAAAAAAAAAAAAAAAAAGTGTTAAACTGCCCAACTAAATGAAACACTGGTCACCACAATGGTGACCAAACATTTTCAGTAAATCATCAACATCTAAACCTCTGTTAATTCTCAATAAGAAATTCTATAGATGTATTACACAAATAAAATCAGTCTGGTTAGTAATAAGTGAAGCTGGTAATGCTGTTTGTGGAGTTGTTTAATCCTCCTCTGCTGAGATCTTCACAGATTTAATGTATTTTATCTTCAGTTGATTTCATCCTAGGCTGTGGCTAGAAATCAGTTGTAGTTCTTGTGTTTCTCTTTTTCTCTGTTCTTATTGAATCTCTTTCATTCAGTGATTCTGCTTGTTGACAGCAGGTGTTCATCATTAATGCCCAATCATCACTTAATTAATCACTTAAGTATCTCATTAACTTTAACTCTGATTCAGAGTTATTTTAAGGCGAGACACGGCAGGCAAAAACATTGATTTTTCATGCAGTGGTCAGTTTTGAGATTTTGGCCGAGTTTACTCCTTCAATATGTATTATTTCAAGCTGCAATAAAGAAAACGCTGAAAATATACATTACAATGTTTATTTTATTACATTTTGTTTACTTGCGGCAGTAAGTTTCTCCCGAATTTACCAGGAAGTTAGTATTCCATCGCGACATGCCGAGCTCCGTCTGTTCACTGAAGTCTGTCATGTCCGGGATCGTTGTAAAGCTCTGATTCTCATGCACAACGCTATGTAAACCAAATATGGGCATTTCCTTTCTATCAGTAACCAATCGTGAATGTCCAAAGGGGGATTTAAAGCTAACGACGAAATCTCATTTAAAACTATTAAATCTTTAACTGCCGTTTTCTCAAAATAATTGTTTTGCGTTTTTTTTTTTTTTGTCATTCTCCAGTAGAAACATCTCAGCCTATGTAGCACCTATGTACACCAAACTTTCCAGTTATACACTTAGCAGTATTCTGAAGATCTGTTCGGAGGGATTTGTTAATAAATCATTCCTGGCCTGATTTATGTGACATTTTAATTAAAAATAAATGTCGAAAATCGATATTTTAAGGCTGTGGACATATATCCTGAAATCCCTCTGAACATCTTTTTTCATCTTGTGTGTAATCAAAATGAAAAAAATAATTTTGCTTCTGGCTTTATCATATTTTCAGATATATCTACTGAAAAAATATGCAAAATTGCACATATTTAATGAGATAATACCTAATTTGCATAATTAAACATAAAAATGTCAAAAACTTGTAAAACATTTTTTTTTATGAACTTGTGTAAGTAATGAACTGAGGAAGTTTCATGGTGATATCTATTATTTTAAAATTTTACCCTATTCACCTGTAGTGTCTCGCCTTAACTCTCTGTAGAGAGGGACCAAATGTTCTCTGAGCAGAGTTAATTTAACTCTGGGGATTTTGCTGTGCAGGTGAATGGAATCAATAAAGAGAAAACTCAAATACAATTTTGACAATAAATAGGAAGCGGGAACATAGGAAACTAGGTCAAACTAAAGGGACAAACAGTAACATAAAAGAATGTACACGTTACATGGTTTGGTGGTTTTGGGGTTTTTTTTTAGCCAAGATTAGCCAAATCAAATGCAATGCATACATCTGTTGTTATACTTAATTGGTTTACATACTGGTAGGTCGATCACCACTTCCACTCCTCCTCCTCCTTATTCCTGCAACAAAAATAGGGGCAGCATGAAACAATGGGAACGCCTAAGCAGGGCAGTTTCTAGGTGGTCGTCTAGGGTGCCATCACTATCGATATTAACTCTTAACTCTACATTTAGCAAGAATTCATGTTAAGTATGTTTAAGCAGCCAAATCTCTTTAAATAAAGACATAGCTTAATAAAATAATAATGTAAAGATAGAATAATATATATATTTTTTTTTGAAATTATATAATTTTCAAAATGAATGACGCCTTGCAGCAAAATAATGAATGTGAAATAAAAATAAAAATAAACTGTTTAAAAACATAAGTTTACATGTGGGCACCCTATATCTAATCAAAAGAATATAATTATAGGGTATAATAAATAAACTGTTTGAAAAATATTTTATTTGGGGCCACTGGACAGAAATTACTTAGGATTACTTTGCAATTACTTTAAAAAAAAATGTGTCACTCATACTTAAAATGTTCCACATTCAAGTTTGAAAATGGTCATATAGGCATGTTTTATATTAAATATTCACCTAATTAAGGTGTATATAAAAGACAATTTACAAACAACAAGAAACAACTAGGAGAAAACACCAGAATGCAATAAAAGCCATACATGCGACACAATTGCATGCCTACAAACACAAAATCCACAAGAATTGAGTTGCAGATCTTTCTTCAAATTTGAGGAAATTAATCAGCATTTAATATCAGTACATTGCCTTTGATGTTTCTTACAGCATATTAACTCATTTATTTTATTTATTTCATTCTTCATTTCCTGGTTTGCGGAACAGTGGAATCTACAATCATAAAAAAAAAAACAATAAAAAAAAAACATCCAAGGTAGTCTAAATTGTTGCCTATAGTGGAATTTAACCAAGACAAATCAGGAAATTAATGACAAACTAGCATTTTAAATGTTTTGTAGAACTCTTACCTATACTGTCCGCCATTTCAGGTGTCCGCTGAAGCACCTGCTACTGAAACACCTGGAACTTTGAACTCTGAAACACCTGGAACTTTGAACCCTGAAACGCACAGAGATAAACAACCGCTTGTGGAAACACTGAATACCACAGATCATTTTTTTTTTTTTTACTGAACTGTTTATTCAATTAAGACATATTTCTTGAAATATATCCTGCTCAAACACAAACAAAACTACAAACACAAATGTGAAGTTATAGGTTATTATATAGGTTATATTATTAGCAAATAATGTACAAAGTTTTGCAAAAGGAAAGTTTATTATTTGGCAGCTGCTGTTTGCACTAAGAGCATATAGAGATAGATGCAATTTACACTAAATAGCAACAAAGCTACCAAGATCTTTAAAGGGTCATGAAACCCTAAACCAATTTTTTCTGAGATTTTAATAGAGGTATGTGTGTTGAACACCATTGAAGACAATGTTAGCATCTGCTAGATTTAATAGTGATCTGCTAGTGGGATGCAACAATTTAATCAAAAGATAACAAGATTTAAAAAAAACAACAACACACAATTAAACACAAAATGCTGGCAGAAACAAAAACAAGGAACAAGAGACATGGGAGAGAGAATCTGAATTGTGTTTTTGCAAGCAACACTTGTGAATACACACAATTTGTAGATGCAGATTGTTATATTAATTATGATGATAAAATCAGCATAAAGTCTGTTCATTCACTAAACTCATTCAGAGTTTAATCATGTATCAAAAATGTTACATTATCACCAAGATAAAGGATTTTAACACATCATGCACAATCAAAGAAACAGTTTGATTGCCCCCAGCTGCCCCCCAGCTGCCCCCCTAACTTTGATGATCCAAAAACTGTACTTGTAAAAACAACCCGCCACTATGTCCACAAGCTTCTCAAAATAGTGAACTAAACAATACATTTACCAAAAGTGAACAATTAAATAAAAAATTTTAAATGTATTATTAGCCCCTCCCCCCTGCGTGCAGAGCGGCGTTCTCTCAGTCTGGCTCACACACAGTGAGTCTGCTGCGGTGCGGTGGCCCTGCAACCCGACTGGAGAGACTGAGCTGCCCCAGAGCCTCTGAAGGTGAAGTGAGTTTCCCCAGGTGTAGTTTAAACACACGTTTAACTTAAAGTTACATTTGTAATGAATGTATTGTATGCTAAAGACGATTCAGCATCAAACAGCGAGTCTATTACGTTAGCCAAAATCAGCGGTCAAATCGCTCCCTCGTTATTTGTAAGAGCACTCTTCCATTTGATTAGCCTAATTTTGATTTTAGTGAAGACAAGAACAGCTTAATAAAAAATATAAAATATTTTTGTATCCATAACGTTTACTGATGGTCGCCGTTACGCGGCCGACGTTACGTACAACACACAATACAGTGCCAGTTAAGGCGGGCATACACTGTGCGATTTTCGTCCGATTTTGAGCCGAATTCTGACTCGTGCGACTCTTTTTCGGGTCGGGCCGATTTTCAGCTTTGTCGTGCGTCGTTTGTTCGTGCAGTGTACAGGGGGAAACGAGAGGCGATTAACCTCTCACGACCGGCAATCGGATGGTCGGATGAATTTCTGGCATGTTAGAAATTTTGGTCGCTCCTCGTGACTATATCGCACAGTTGAAGCAGAGCTACGAACCGATTGCCCTAAACTCAGTGTTTTTTCCCTCACTGCGCCTGCGCGAAAACAGTTTCATCTGCAGCAACAAAAAAAGAAAGAAAAGGGAGATAGGCCTATGTCACGGTGTGACAAATAACAATCAGAAAAGAGATTAAAGCCCTTGTGAATGCAGTGTTATTCAGAGACCTCCAGTGGACACCCGCCTCTATTGCATCGCGAATCCGTTGCCATGGCAGCAAGGCTAATTGCCCGAGTGACAGCAGGTGTGGAGTAATTACAGAGAGTGTTGTGAGAGGGACACGTATTCAGATGGGGCTTTAAAAAGAGAGAGGAAGCAGACTGCTGTGTGGTTCTCCTCCTGTGAGATACTGTGTTTGTCGGCGGGTTGTTTTGGATTTGAGGCTGGGCTGTGAAGTGGGTGAAGATTGAAGCTGAGAAGTGGAAAGAAGAGAGTGAGGTATTTATCAACGAAAACCCAAGGAATATCGTCAGCAGTGGGGAAGACGCAAGGTGATGAGTATCGGATCCGTTGTTTATATGCACTAACACTGAAGTGGTGTTGAGAGTCTGAGAAGTGTGTGGCACGAGTGAATTAGTACACCGAGTGAATTGTTGATCTGTCTCCAACTTTTGCCCGCTCCTCGCTGAATGTGACGATCGCTGCACCCGTTTTCTGCTATCTCTGGAGAGAAGTTGAGTCCTTGCGAGAGACGAGAGTGATCTGGTGGGAGAAAGACCGGTGGGTGAGTGCTGGCCCGAATGCACGGTGTGCGAGTGGAATGCAGTGCCTGAAGTGACGATTCACACGGTTTGTGTTATGGGGTGAAGTTCATCGTGTGAAGAAGTAATGGTAGTCTGCTGTGCACTCTCTCCTTACAGTCTTCCACTCGCCGTCTCCAAGGAAGGCTTTGATATATCCAGCGCCCAACTTACCAGTTTGAGACAGCCTGGCTCTGTTAATGCTGAATGTTTTCTATGCTGTTGAACTGTTAAACCCTGCTACATTGTTACAGTGTACAGCTGAAGTGGAGTGGCTCGCTTAAAGCATCCTCCCCGCCGGTGGTCTCCACACGCTCCTAACGAAAGCCGCTGCCCTGTTCAGAACGAGAAAAGGTATTGCAGCTGAATGTTTCATCTACTGTTGAATGGTTAAAGCCTGTTGCATTGTTACAGTGTACAGCTGAAGTGGAGTGACTCGCTTAAAGCATCCTTCCTGCCTGGTGGTTTCCACACGCTCCTATTGAAAGCCGTTGGCCTGTTCGGAACGAGAGAAGGTATTGCGGCTGAAGGTTTCATGTGCCGTGGAAAAGTTAAACCCGGTTATCCGGTTACAGCGCACAGCCGAAGTGGAATGTCTTGCTCAAAGTGTCCTCCCCGCCTGGTGGTCTCCACACGCCCTAATTGGAAGCCTCTGCCCTGTTCAGGAAGAGAGAAGGTACTTTAACGGAATGTTTCATATACTGTCGAACAGTTAAATCCTTGCTGTATCGTCACAGTGACCTACCTTCGGAGCAGCATCAGCGACTCGCTTCACCCTCGCCCCTGAATACCTACTTGGTTCCAGCCTGAATGGGGTCCGTATAACCACGACCTCCTTGCGAGCCCTGTAAAGAGTACTTACCCAGTGACCTACCTGGATGGTGTGCGTCCTCCTCTGATCCCTCTCCGACGAGCTGCAGGGGGTCCACGAACGTTTATCCCGCTCCGGTTCAGGGGGCCCATCGGATCGCTTCTGGCGATGAGAAGGAAGGTTTTAATTAGGACTTTTCAAATTACTACTCTTAACTTAATAAAGAAAATTGTTATTCCTCTATTCTCTGGTCCGTCTGGTTCCTTGACACGCTCCTCGAGGTGGTACCCGGTCTCCAGGGGTGGGTGCAGTCTGGCTCGGCCCACCCCGACCTGTGACACCTATTTAAGTTCTGTAGTTCAAAGCTACAAATTACTGTTGCTTACCTCCAGTTCGTGTTGCAAAATGGATTAACCATTACCCACTTCTTCCAAGCCACAGATGTACACTTTTCCTCTTTTATTGTTAATTTTTTTTTTTTTTTTATATAAAGCTGTTTTTAATTTTCATTGATGAATTATTGCAGTGGTCGGACATAGACTGTTAATAATGAATTATATGAATATAATTCATTGTAATCGACCCAAATGTTTTAGACAATTTTCAATGAGGAGAAGTAATAAGCTTCTATGTAATATTTTATTATCTTCACAGCGCGTTGGTTATGCGGTGATGCGCTATGAAATTGTTGCGTGGCAATTTAATTATAATAGCCTATCACTTTAATAATAAAAGTAGCCTTCCCTAATAATAATAATAATAATAATAATACAATAATACTAGTCTACTAATAATTTAATATATAAATTGGAAATGCTAAATCTTCTTGATATTGATAGCTGATGCTTGTTTTGACAATATCTCTGGATAGGCTGATATCGTCCATTGGCGCAACCCGGCACGAGGATTTATCGCGCTGATTCATGCATATTTCACACGTATAGTGTGAGCAGTCAAGTCGCAGCTCGACGTTCGGATCGTATAGTGTGAGCACATAAATCCTGAGCTTTGGCTTTACATCGCATGCGATCTACTCGTTCAGTGTGAGTAGGTTCCTTGCTGAAATCGCACAGTGTATGCCCGCCTTTAGGAGATCGATCATTTGATTAGCTAAGCAGTCCTATTAAATCCAATTCCTCTCAGATATCACAGCAATGAAACCAGGTTACAACTGGGGAAATAACAAATACAATAGGATTAAGTATGGGCGTTAATAGTTGGGAGAAAATATGATGCGTAATAATGATTAGATCTGCATTTGGTCTTAAAGAGGCAGCAGTCTAATAAACCTGCGGACGATTGCTCCATTAATGTGAATCAAACAACAAAAGGCAAAGAGAAAATCAGTCGCAGCTCTTGAATGATATAAGCTTTAATCTATCTATGATAAACTATGCAGTGTTATTTTAAATCTGACTTTATTAGATCTTTTTATCCCATGTGTCAGTAGACATGAAATTAAAGCAATGGATATATAATTTGAATATTTGTTTAATTGTATACTTTTTTTGTTTGACCATGTGTTTGTACTTTGTTTTTGGTGTCCTTTGTCTTCTGAATATAAAACACAAAAGCCTGCACCCTTCTGCATAACATGCATGTTTTATTTGTTTTGTTAAAGCATTGCTTTTTCTTTTGCTATAGATATTTATTTTACATTTTACAAAATATAAAGCAATATTAATTGTGTTCTAAATAATTTTTTCCCCTTTTTTTTAATATAACAAAAAGAACCGATAATAATACAGTTAAAGTATCGGATCGATAAGGAGTATTGGTAAGAGTAGTAATACCGTCTATAATATACGTCTGCCATATGTTGCCACCCCTCAAGAATTCCTGCCCCCCTCTCGCCACCCCATAAATATTTTTCTAGATCCGCCCCTGTGTCAGTTCCATGCAATCAAGGGCGTAGGTTTGATTTTGAAATTGGTGGGGACGGGGACATCCCCAGAAGCTGAGCTGCATCTGTCATTAAAGACAGTTCACCCAAAAATGAAAATTCTGTCATAATTTACTCACCCTCAAGTTGTTTCAAACCTGTATGAATTTATTTCTTCTTCTGAACACAAAAGAAGATATTTTGAAGAATGTCGGTAACCAGACAGTTGATGGACCCCATTGACTTCCATTATAGAAAAAAATGCTCAATGCCGACATTCTTCAAAATGTCTTCTTTTGTGTTTTTGACAGAATTATGACAGAATTTTCATTTTTAAGTGAACTATCCCTTTAACAGAAATAAACTGTTGGCTGTTGTAATAGCAATTTTGATCTCACTGGGAAAAACAGCATCACAGGGTTAAGGAACACTCAAAAGGCAAAATTGTAATAAAGAAGAAAAGGCTTTATTCTTTGAGGAATCTTTTCGCAACCGCAGCCACCCAGATGTGAAACAGAAAGCCTACTGACATAATAAAACTGAGACATTTTATACAGGTTTCTGACATTCTTGACTCCTCCTTTCCCAGTCTCTGTAAATTTCCTTAAAGACATCTAGTATGGACTGGTTCTACCCCCCCCCCTGGGCAGGTCATGCTGTTCTTTGTCCCTGAGAAGCCAAAAGGCCTTCATTTACAATCTAAATGACCTCCTGCTTTCCTCAGGAGGGGGCCTGGGACCCTACTATATGACATCCTGTATTCTTCGACTAAGATTCTTTCTCGTGCCTAGGTGTTTGTTATCTCCCCGGGCTATCTGGTTTATTACATCTGCTCTTTCCTACCCCCAATTCAGCTGTTAGAAATGCTTTTACACACACTCAAATGAAATCAACAAGTTTTAAATGAATGGACACAAGAACAATGAATTTTTCATTAACATCTCCCCCCTGTTTATCATTCTCTGATAACCAATAAAATAATAAAAATTCATTTCTATTTTCTAAAATCAATCAAACCCATTTTACTATTGAATCCCCAAGAATACAATCACTTCAAGTCTTTACATCACAGTTATACTCCTCATTGCTGACTTTCATATACCTGATCATTTTACTTGAGTCTTGTAGAAAAATTAAGATGGAAAGGTTTAGGCTGTTTTTTGTAAGGATAGGTCCTCAATTATTTAGCAAGCAAATAAATATTTATATGAAGCCGGGCTATATGAATAAACACTGTCATTGCACTCTCGACCTGGATCGAACCCTCAGTCACCTCAGTATAAACAAGAACTAGTATAGTAAGAATAAAGAATATTATAATACCGAAAAAAACCGTAAATGATTATAATTTCAACTTCTGTTACTCGTACCATCTGCATAATTTTGCAGATGCAAAATTAATTGCAAACTGTACCCATTAATAACAAAATTATCAGAATTACACATACAATCATAACACTATGTATTTAGCCTTTTTCAATTAATCACAATATTTTGTCAGGAAATGGTTTTACTTCTAAAGCTATATTTAATTAAAATCTATTTAATAAAATCTAACCAGAAAAGTTTTATCATTTGATCATTCGTTGTTCGAAATTATCCTTGACTTTTCCATTACATACCGTCTTTTTTTTTTTTTTTTTTTTATCACCATACTTCACATTAATTAAATTAATTAATTAAAATCACAAAACTTTTCTTCAACCATTAATTGGTCAACATTGTTCCTATGTTCGTTGCCCCATGGACGTTCCATCTTCACCATTTTGACACTTTGTGTGCTGTTGAAATGGTCTTTTTCCAACGTTGGCAGGAGAGGTATGTTCTAGCGCATATCCTTGATCTTCCACTTTATTCTTCGTTGTGGCGTATGGGGTTGCTGATGTTGGTTGGTATAGTTTAAGGTGAGATGCTTGGACCCAGATCCTTCCAAGATTTTCCCTTAGATCACGATCGCACCCCCACTGGAATGAGTCGTTTACTGTCTGCTGTCACCTGTGAAGGCAGACCTTAAGTGATTTTGTTAGTGACCGCTTGTCTTGTCGTCCCTTTGGTGTGACCTGTGGATTCAACAGCCTGAAACATTATTGTCACCAGATAATTTTTGCTCACTGAATATCACTCAGGGTCCTTGTCCCCTGAAAAAAACATTCAACCCACGTTGCTCATGTTAACAAAACAATACAGAATCAGTTCTGTGTGGTTCAATCCATCCTGACATCCTGCAAAATGAAAATTTTAAGTTAGGCATTACACAGGGTTAGGCACTGTTTCTTCACTTTGCTCATGCCATGCGCAAAAGTCTGCATCTTCTGTAAAGAAAAACAAATGTTGAGGTTATTGTCACATAGTTTTCTTTTGTCTGCTGTGCTGCCACATCTGCTCCGGCGTTTCCTGTCAAAACAATTCTTGTTATTAGCACACTTAAAATACAAACAATACACACAATTAAACCCAATGTCCTCCCAACATTTATCTTCCCACCTGTGCGATGGCTTTCAGCAAATGTGAACCCCTTAGTAAACCAGATCTAGCTGGTTAATACAAATAAAGTTCTTCAAATAAACCCCTCCTGGACTTTTACTGTCCTCATATACCGATGAGGTCAAAGCTAGATAACCTCTCAGCCTGCTGTGAAGACAATGGGTTTAGCCCTCCCCCCTGGATTTACTGTTTTCCCACCTGTGAGGCCGAAATGTCTTTGTTTGTGGCCTGAATACAAATTATCCATACTAAAAAGTTCAAAGACTCATCTGACCACTTGTTTTACTGTGCGTTCTCTTGTTCCCGCCATGAGCATATTCATCCTCCTCTTGATGCACAACACCCATCTCGTGCATAAATTTAACATAATAAAATTCTCTTACTTTTATCAGACGCTTTTATCCATAGTGACTTCCATTTCAAGGTACACATTTACATTCTTATCAATTCTTGCTTTCCCTCGGAAATTGAACCCATGACTTTGGCGTTACAAGCGCTAACGCTCTACTGTTTGAGCTATAGAAAACTGCAATATTTGTTCATATTTATTTGGTAACATTTGTTTGGATAAAGTTTGCTAACCCAAACGTTGTCCTTCAGCCAAATTTCCCATCTTTCTCTGCCTCTGAAATAAAAATATTACTTAAAGCCACAATTTCATCTTCTTATCAAATTGTTTTTTAAGGCAACGGCCCCTGGTCTCACAGCGTTTCTTGATTTTCAGGCCTATTGTTTGGTCTCTTAATCAACTGTCATCTACGAACATTCTCCAGGTCATCAATTGGTCAGGTCAGGTCGTGTACACTTTGTCAGCGTCAGTACACTTCGTCAACGTCAGTCGAATAACAATCTTCCCCTTTTTACAATATATAACTGTTAAGGGCTCTCTGGATAATCTGATATTTACTTAGCCTACTGTACGTGTTTGTTGCTGTCAAATTTATAACTTTTTCTCAACACATGACTGACGGCTATCTACGACTTCACAATTCTAATTTATCAATACTTAAACCTGTCCAGAAAGTAATTCAAATCTACTGCACATCATGAATGACCAAAATAATAATTAACAGACAGAGCTCGATGATCAATCAACTTAAAGCTCATCCTGTTCTGTGTTGTCTTCTCATCAGATTGACTCACAATCCTCAGCTTACTTTCAAATTTGTCATTCGCCTTAACCCATCTATAATGCTAAAACACTCTTTCCAGAGGTTAATGACAAATTTATACACACTATTCAGACAGAACAGTTGTCCTAAACTAACACATACTGTACAAAACATGAATTAACACTCACACTCATCCCTGACTATGAACTGCTCATATTTCTTATTCATATCTTTTCTCTAAAAAGATTTAAATTTTAAATGACATTTTAACCTTACATTTTCCTGTATCTTTTATCTAATGTTTTTATGGCCTCTTAACCAGTTTCAAAGCATGTCTGTTCATTATTCATTTGATTTTAGAAAAGTCAGCTGGATTGTTTTGGTTCATTATCTTATTTTGCTCCAGCTTTCTTTGGCTGACTGATAACAGAAAGACAGACAGAGTACCATCCTCTTCCTCCACTCAAGCAGTCTCTTTCTCTCTCATTATAAGCAAATAATCTTTTCAACAGCCTCCTAGGACTGTAACTAAAATAATCATAGTCATAGTCAATCCTTAATAGTTCACAAATGTCAAAATACAAATGTTTGACTCAAATTAGAACCGTTACAATAATCTAAAATACATTATGCTATGATCTTTTTTCTAAGGTTATTTTTAGTTTAAATACTCAATTCACCTAACCTTCGTTTTTCAGAAATTTCTCTTGACTCATCACAAGCTGTTCTCATCTTTAGCCACCACCATGTCTAATGACCTTCAGGAGTTAAAACTAGTTCAATATCAAACATTTTTCTTTGCCCATAAGGCAACCAACATCATGTTCCTTATGTCACATCTTTGATCTTCTGTCAAAACAGAACGGTCAAATGTTTAAGGTGACAAGCTATTCGAAGTCCCCGTAATCAAGATGGTTGTTGGTTTTGCTCTGTGATTCTATTTACATATTACTGAGATTGGATGTAATTGTCTCTATATGATAATTAAGCTCTTTTAAGTGAAGGAACATTTTGATATATATATATTGGAGTGGAAGTTGTAGGGAACAGACCCCTCTTTGATGCTCTTGGCCCCAAGTAGCATCACAACCACTCCCTTCTTGTAGGTAACACCTCCCGAACCTGGTGGGCAGGTGCCCCAGTGGCGGCAATAATCCCTGCCTTAGGTTGTTCCCATCTATGGCCATCAGAGAATCTTACCCGTCTTTGGGATCTACGCCTCCTGCACACTGAGTTATGGCTCTACTTCACTTGAGCAAAATTATCATAGTTTGTGGTAATGAAATTTTTTTTTTTTTTTTTTTTTTTTTAATCGAGGTAATCAAGAACCATCATATCCACTTGGAACATTTAATATTGACATTCAGTGTACTGTTACTTCTGTAGCCGGAGCCATCGGCCCTGTTTTATGGTGGAGGCTAAAATCAGACAAAGAAGCGGTCAAAAATGTCACTTCTATCATTTAAGGTCTGCATTATTATTTTAAAGACTTCTTTAAAATCATTCAGTTTTACTTTTAAAACATTTACAAATTGTCCTCTAAATTTGTCAAATCTGATTTGTTTTAGCTTTTCCACATCTATGAATCTTTTCAACTGAAACACTGTGCTTTACACAGCCTCAGACAACAGCTTTCAGCTGATATTGAATGAGAGAGAGACTCTTGAGGCATTCAGGACTGGTACACTGCATTCTCATAAACTTTTAACTTCAGACTTTATCTACCATCTTTTTCAACTGTAGCCCATCTTAAGGCATCTTTTCCATGAATTACATGTATTGTAATTTAGACATAATATCCACTCAGAATGAGTCTCTGTTGCACTGAAACTGTGGCAGTTTCAGTCACAGCACATGCCAGATTTAGATAAGCAAACCTGTTTTGGCCAAATCACAATCTTATCTTTTAAAATCAACATTAACAAGCCTTTGTTTAATCAAATGCCTTTTACACATTTTACATTTAGCAACTGTTAATCCTGTAACACTGCTTCTGTTTATTTTATCTTAAAGAAATAATACGAATTATTCTAGTTCTTAATAACAATTTCATTTCAATTTTACTTCAATGTTTTCTCTAGGAGTTTATCAATCTGCTTCTATGATTCAACTTTTGAGGCTGCTCCCTGCTTGTGATACATTTTTTTTTGATTATCATTATAAATCATTCATTAGATTTGTCTCTCCATATCATCTAAAACCTTATCAAAGCATTTCATTCAAAACACAATCATCCTTTTAGTGACCGGTACTTTTAAAATATTTTGCAACTCATTTAGTCTTATCTGTAATTTTATGTCAACCGGTACTTTTTATAGTTCTTTCCTTTCAAAAGGAATTCCTCACACTTAAATCTTTCAATCTTCTTACAACTTTCAAAAGTTCCAACTATCAACTTTATTTCTCCCTCATTTACTTTTACAGTCATACAGTGCGCATACAGTCACTGAATGACCCAGCTGACCGCAATAAACACTCTCTGTTATTCTGCCTTTTATCTTTCTAACAGCTTCACCCTATTTTGCACTTCTGAAACATTGTGTTGTATTCAGGAAATGCAAACAGAGCCATTGATAAGCAGTTCTCTGTCTTTTCTTTTACAGTCCAAATTCAATTACAATAGCCAAATTATAATCTTCATCATATCAACATTGATCTACTTTCTAACCCATATTAACACAGACTTTTCTTTAAATTTGTGTCATTTTGGCACTTTCTTTCTTTGGAGCCAGTTAAGTTATTGTTTATCTTTCTAATTACAATCAAACTTTTACTAAACATCATCTGCAAATCTCTTCAGAGCGTGAGCAGAACTGCTTACAGCATTTGCTCTCTTTTATCTCACTATTTATCAGGACTGTTCAGTTACTCTTCATACAGTATTAAAACTTTAACGTGTCATTAATTTCATCAACACTGGTTTTTAAAAGCTTATTCTTCTATCAAATGGTTAGTTTGCAGATTCAACATAAATCACAAGATTGTATTATAATTATTCAGTCCCACTTATCTCTACTGTTTCACAGAAACCACAAGATTCCCTAAATCTTGTTCTCGGTCTCTAAATTACACACAGCTATCCTAGATGCTTGCACCTTCAACTCTTGTTACAAAAATATGGCAATCTATTCTTAAATACCCTTGTTTTCATAACATTAATACAATAAAGCACATTCACATCATTGTTATTGGCAGAACATTAATTTTCATAAGCGACACGGAAAATCTAAATATTCTAAACGGGTTTCACAAAGTTTCTGATTAACTTTAGTCACACGTGTCTAGGGAAATTATCTCCAACCCATAATTTCCTTTATAAAACAATATATTTCCTTAAATGGCTTAATATCAACAAAATATCCAATCTCTGGACATTTTCTAATTTGATATTATCATCAACAACACTGATTACAAAACAAGTATACATTTAACATTCAGAAGCTGGTTTGAACAAGCAAGCGCTGTTGCTGTACTCCCAGCATAGCTGGACCCTTTAGGTTCAAAAGACAATCGTTTTACTTAATGAAACATTCCTTATCCTTATATCATGCCAATCCCTGTTAATCATACTCAACGCCCCATTTCCATCTAAAACTCACCTTTCGTACCATTTCAACTTAATTTGACTTAATCAGGCGTTCATAAATAGTTCCATGAACTCTATCGTTCCCTACATGTCAGTTCCTTCTGCATCTGCTCAATCCAACAATTCACTGTTTCCATCAGGAAAAACATCCTATCTTCCCCTACATGTCAGTTCCTTCTGCATCGACTCTGTTCTCTTTTATCTGCTTCTTTCCCATCCAACAATTCACTGTCCGTTCACAGTTTTACACTCATGAACAAACTTCAACAACCCTTTCTGACTAGTAACGGATAAGTTAGCATTTCAGAAAACCCTGTAGGCTACTTTTGTACAATCTCATATGCTCATCATTCACAACACTGCTCAAATCATCAGTCATAGCTTTGCTCAAAGTTTCATCAGCCACACATAAAGATCCTTTACACACGTTTAACACACACACAACAACCATTCTGTTTTCCCTCGTTCTTTTCTATTGATTCTTTTACAACATTGAGTCTTATCTTACTCAAGGTTCCCGCCTCAGGGAAATACATTTACATTTACCACCATAATTATTTCTCTTTTAACAGAAAATTGGTGTATAAAAATGATCTACTTTACTGTTAGATGACCCCATTTTGGCTGAATCTCCCTTCTGGATTTCACAATTTCGACACGTGTCTTACAGTATCTGTCAAACGTCTTCAACAGACCCAATTTTTTTTCATTACCCAAAATCGGTCGGGTTTCTGTAATTACGTTCCACTCAAAATCTTCCCAAAGGCACTTTCTAGCGCTCGATTAATTTCTGATTCACTTAATTGATTTGATGTGGCTCTTCCGTCCACTTGTACGATTGATTTGATGTGGCTCTTCCGTCCACTTGTACGAGATTTCCTCAGGTTACAGAGTTTTTGAGTAAAACTAATTAATCAGCAATTGTGATTATCTGAATCACCTGTGGCACTTCCGTCCACCAACGAGCTTAAGTGTGGTAGAACTGATCCGAATCTGTCAGATCAATTTCTTCCCCAAAAAATGTGTGATTATCTGAATCACCTTTTCGCTCGTACCAAAAGCAAAACTCAGCCAATATGGTTCACGTTCACTCACAATTATCAAATTACACTCAACTTCAATAAAACAATTTTGCCGTTTCTTACCCAGAGATGCTTTTCTGTTTTTCCCGCAATCGTCGCGGATTTTTTTTATCCTGGTGGGAGTTTTTCTTTCACTGGTCCTGAGTGTGGGGTATTTGCCTCTCTCTCTCGTAATCTGTTGAGTTTCTATCTCAAACCATCGAGGTATAAGACGGCTGCCTGGTGCTGCCGAGGTTGTGCACTTTCCCGTCAAATCCGTTCTCAGGACCAGGAGAAGAAGCGTCCGCACAGGATCCCACTTCTGACACCAGCTGTAATAGCAATTTTTATCTCACTGGGAAAAACAGCATCACAGGGTTAAGGAACACTCAAAAGGCAAAATTGTAATAAAGAAGAAAAGGCTTTATTCTTTGAGGAATCTTTTCGCAACCGCAGCCACCCAGATGTGAAACAGAAAGCCTACTGACATAATAAAACTGAGACATTTTATACAGGTTTCTGACATTCTTGACTCCTCCTTTCCCAGTCTCTGTAAATTTCCTTAAAGACATCTAGTATGGACTGGTTCTACCCCCCCCTGGGCAGGTCATGCTGTTCTTTGTCCCTGAGAAGCCAAAAGGCCTTCATTTACAATCTAAATGACCTCCTGCTTTCCTCAGGAGGGGGCCTGGGACCCTACTATATGACATCCTGTATTCTTCGACTAAGATTCTTTCTCGTGCCTAGGTGGTTGTTATCTCCCCGGGCTATCTGGTTTATTACATCTGCTCTTTCCTACCCCCAATTCAGCTGTTAGAAATGCTTTTACACACACTCAAATGAAATCAACAAGTTTTAAATGAATGGACACAAGAACAATGAATTTTTCATTAACACTGTCAAGTGTCACTTGTGCCATTGTTCTGAGCCTTGTTTTCAGTCTCCTAAGAGCACTGAAACTTCTTTCAGCCTCAGCTGATGAGATTGGGATGACAATGATTTCAACTTCATCAATTTCATCATTTCAAAAAATGAATTTTTGCTTCTTGTTAAATTTAATTAATTAAAATAAACAAAAGTAACACAATTGTTTAATATTTTGTCACAACTTAATTTAATTGTGTTCAATCAACCTAATATATTTAAAACTGAAGTTTACTTACTTAATTTGTGTGAAAACTACATGAATCATTTTTGTTGACAACTAACTGGGCAGTGGATCTGTATTCCCATCATGCTTTGCAAGAGACTGCATTAGGAGGGTAAATTTAGGGATTAAAGTGTTATTTTATGTGTTTTTCTGTAAATGGAAAGATGTTGTTAGTTAATGTTAGTGTTTAATATTCAGTTATGTTAGAAACTTAGAGGACTTTCTATAAGGACTGCCGGTGTTATATCTGAATGGCTTGGTAAAATGCACTGTAAAAAATAATATCTTTGAAAAACGGTCAATGACTGTCAGCTACGGCTGTCAAACAAAAATGATTATGGCATCACTGTGATTTTACATATTGAGATCTATCGGAGTTTTGACAACCTGAAAATATGAAGGATTTTTAAAAAGCGAAAGTTGAGAACATTTCGAATTTCAACATCAAACAGAAACACACTGAAACAGCGAATCAGCGTATGAATCTCAACAATGGTTACAAACAAAAAACTTCATGCAGAAATGCATGCTGGGCTATGGTGGCACCCAGCATGCATGGTGGCAAAAAGCATGAAGCTTTTTGTTTGTAACCATTGTTGAGATTCATACGCTGATTCTTGATGTCTGTGTTTGAGTACTTTCTGCTGCAGATTAAAATTTTCAGAAAACATTTTTTTTTTTTTTTGCACTGCTCGATAGCATGATGTAGTGTCATAAGATTGTTATAGCTAACAGGCCATATATAAATTGAATGCGCACCATCCATATACTCATAAACTTGATCAGATCAGTACTTGTTGATTATGAGATCATTAAGAATCATCTGATCATATTTTCGCTCGCCATAACAAATGTATTTTATTAAAATACAGTTAAAGCAGCCAGAGAAAAGCTAAAAGAAGAGTAAAGGGTCAAGAGCTCAAATAAAGGAGCCATTAATCACGATTCTGGTGACTTCAAATAAAACATTCAATGAAACATCCACATCTAAACCTCATCCATGACTCCCAGCATGCATTGCTGCATGAAGCATTTCGTTTGTGACCATTGTTGAGATTCATGTGCTGATTCTTGATGTCTGTTTGATACCTGTAAGATTCTGTACGACCTGTGTATTTCAAAATAAATTGTAAGTTAATTGCATTAAGCTAATCTTTTATGTATTATACTCATCTTTCAAATGTTAATATTAAGCAGCATTTGAAAAAGACATTGAAAAAGAGGCATGATGTGATTGGTTGAAAAAAAAAACCCGTTAATCTTTAAGTTTTCATGAATTAAGATTTAATTTATTTATTTTAATGTATTGCTTTATTTATTTTAGAGGATTTTATGGGATACCATATAAAATATACCTATAATTTTTTTTCATAAAAACAAACTCTCCTCCACCCAGTGCTGTTCTGTCCAGAGTTACATTTTAACGGCCCTATTTTGCACCCGCGCAAAGCGCGCTTTTCCATCCACAGAAGCACGTCGCTAAACTAGGGAATGAACTTGCGCTCCCTGGGCGGTTCAGCGCAAAAAAGGAGGCGTGTTCTGGCGCAAACAATCCCTGGTGCTATTTTACTGTTCCATAAAACAATTGCGCCACTGGCCAGAAAAAACCTAGTCTAAAGTCAGTGGCGCGTTGCGCGTTGTTCATTATGCTATTTTAAGGGTGCATGCTTGACCATAATGTATAGTGTGCACAACGCACAATTAGCATTCTCTAATCTACACAGAAGCAGCAGTTTTCATTTTTGCAAATCATATTATTACAAACGATAGATAGATAGATAGATAGATAGATAGATAGATAGATAGATAGATAGATAGATAGATAGATAGATAGATAGATAGATAGATAGATAGATAGATAGATAGATAGATAGATAGATCACATGCTGTCACATGCGGTCACATGCTGTTCCAATTAGTAATTCCTTGTTTCCAAACACATCCTTCGTTGTCTTTTTAGACAGCGGGTCTGTCCACGGCGTCACTAAGTCTGCTTGGACATGTCAAAATGGCAATCTGGTGTTCCCCAGAGGGACATTTGAGCCATAAAGAGGACCCTGTTTTTAAGAACCCCTTGTAAAACCCCCTAGTTCAGCTTGGACTTTCTGTGACTTTACAGCCTTGTGACATTCCACACACACACACACACACACACACACACACACACACTCGTGGACTTTCAACCAGAAACCCACCACGAGATGCAACTGAAGCACATAGGACATTACCAAAATGGTGATATATTTCTGAGGTGCCTTTTGTTATGACCATGTCATATTGGGGTGTCTACGATTTTGTCATGTGGTAATCAAAACTTTAAATGTGTATAATTCTGCATATCTCCTGTAACTTTGCATTTCTACAACCTTCATGTGATGTGTCTGATGTCTATGGAATTCTCTCAATATAACAGAGCCAAATTCCAATAGCAGAATGCAGTAATATACATTGTTTACACATTTCATATTTCTGGAACTGGAAGGTTTAAGTCAATCGTCCCTGTAACTCGAGCCAGGAGATCGTCCAAACGAACAAAGGATCTTCCCGCTAGAAAGATCTCGACAGCTGATTCGTCCTTCACGAAGAAGGGGGGCGGTACATGGGACACTGGTAAAAGTCCAAACCTTCAGTTTCCTCTCTCTCTTCTCTCTGATCCCTGCTCTTCTCTCTTCGATCGCTCTGACCTCCTCCTCTTCTCCCCGGCTTCAAGAAACATCTGAAAGGCTCAGGCCTTCTCCTCGGACCAACACATGTTCGAGTCGTAGCTGCCGTTCTTTGCAACTAAGCTCATCCGTGCCTTTCCCCTCAAAAAGGGAAATGATCTAACTTTCTCGGTAACTTAAATTCAAGTAAGCCTTTACATCGTCTTGCGAAACGACCCAGAAGACGAAGCCAGACGCAAACCAGCCGGACACGCGCGCCTCTGTTACAGCATCGCACTGAAAGAGCACAGAATTCTGCAAGTATATTGAGTTGATAAAAGTTGATTTCCTGGTGTCTCTGAGGTCTGTGAATTAAGTTACCCTTCTTCCTCTTCTCTTTTCTTTTTTTTTTCTTTCTTTCATTTCATTCTGATCACTTATGTTATTGTTTGGTTATATGTTGTTTGTTTATTGTTTGCATTTTTACGTACGTTTATATTCGTAGCTCATATAATCTCTAGTTTTGCATTTATTAAAATTCATAAATACTTTTCACTGCCTCTGTGTTTGAAGAATCCACTTTTTATGAAGTCAATGAAATCAAAGATCTTATTTAAGCTACAAGCTCGATATTAGACTACATTCAGTAGTTTTAATTTATAAACTCAGAAAGTTGGGTGTCCGTGGCCAGGGCATGAAACTCTTTTGAAGTTTGTGAATACCTCTTCTTGACTGTAATGATTTTACATTTGTTTCGCTGGACGAATTAAATGTTGGTCAGATAGTTATAGAACAAGGTAATCTCGATAATTGATAAAATAAATGTACATGCGACTTATGAATTATGACCATGAGTCATAAATATTAATATTCCCAAGATTCCCCATATTCTTGAGCTAATTCATATTTACCCAGAGTCGTATTCGCTACAATAGATAGACAATTTATTATAAAAGCATACATCTAGCTTACACATTTACCCACATTATTATACGCCTGTTTAATCGAAGCTAATTTGGGTGTGTTTCTCCATCCCCAATGTCACTTCTCTCTATTTTACGGCCGTGACGAGAGCGTTGCTCTCCTTGGCTGTGAACCGCTCCTGGTGCGTGCCTGGCAAATCTGCCGTTATAATAGCAATACGCCAAGGAAAAAGTGCATCTGCTCTTAAAGGGAATGTGAGATGTCGCTCTGATTGGTTTATTTCACGTTACGCCCAAACCACACCTATGAATAATGAAGCTACTTCAGACCAACCCCTTTTAGATTTGCGCCGGGCGCAAGAGTCATTTATCCCACCGGGAAAATAGCAACAGCGCCGAGACCCGCCCACAAAGTTACTTGCGCTTTGCGCTTTGACACTTGCGTTTCAGATCGTTAAAATAGGGCCCAGTGTGTTAAAAATCTACACAACATGTGTCAAATTCCATCAACACATCTTGTGTGTTGTTTTTTAACACATCTCTTTTTAGAGTGTATATACACGGACCCTAGTGATACATACCTGTTTTTATGTCTGTATAACTGTCAATCTCAAACAAACTGTCTATTAACCTTATCATCCTTGAGTCTCTGTTCCGTGAGATTTATTTATGTTCATGAGAAGGGTTGAATATGTGATAAATGAGCGGTTTCTTTGTTTTTCCGTTTAGAAGACGAAAACGAGAAAACGAATTATCCGAAGGTACACGGACCCATTTATTATAAACAGTTCCACCTACTGGCCGGAACAGATAATGATGAGAAAGCTAAATGAAAGAAGCGCCTGTGATATAAAAATTTGGGGCAAAATAGAAAAGAGTACATGGGTGTCCAGATGTGTTTTTGGTTGAAAAGTTGAACTTTTAACTTGACATTGCGAGAAACTGAAAAGCAGATAAGGAGCAACAGTCAAAGACACCTGTTTAACACATGTTTAGACATGTTTAGACATTTGAAAACATTTGCTCTTTTTCATTACCACTAAGTACGGGTCAATATTATTCGACGTTTTATAACGTGAATCATCAAAAATATAAGGGTTGCTACTCAATAACAGCAGATTTAAAGGAGGACAATTTGTCTGTTGTTATCTTCATTCAAAGATGTCTGACGTCTAAGTTCACTGCACTGAATAAACTGCTTTTGTGAGGAAACACCTTATCATTTAATGAATCGACTGCCTGTCCTCTAATCTTCAACATGTTTTAAGTATCTTACTGCTCTTGTTTTACTGTGATTTCACATTATAATGTTGTCTTTAACCATGCCACTGTAATTGTTTTGAAGTCACCATAATGGTGATTAGCTAGAACAGAAATAGATTAGATTAGATTAGATTAGATTAGATTAGATTAGATTCAACTTTATTGTCATTACACAAGTACAGGTACAAGGCAACAAGTTTAGGTCTAACCAGAATGAAACAAACTAGAATATAAAATACTTTAGTCAAACTATTCTTTGCATGAACATTGAAATTTTGTTTATATATATATATATATATATATATATACACCTGTAGAGTAGTGGTCTGAAACGTGACTGAAAAGAAAGTGAAGGCTTGTTGGATTTCATACGGCACTGTTCAGACCAATCAGTGGCTGACTTGACGCAGTGCATGCCGGTTAGAAATTTTGTGCGACTTGATAAATTACATGACCATATATTCTGTCATATAAGCAGTAAGTGTAAAAAAACCAAATATATACAGTATATATATATATATATATATATATATATATATATATATATATATATAATTTAGACCAGTGGTTCCCAACCCTGCTCCTGGAGTACCCCCAACACTGCACGTTTTCTTTGTCTCCTTAATCAAACACACCTGATTCAACGCATCAGCTCATTAACCCATGTGATAATGAGCTGATGAGTTGAATCAGGTGTGTTTGATTAGGGAGACAAAGAAAACGTGCAGTGTTGGGGGTACTCCAGGAGCAGGGACGTGCACAAGGGGGTTGCTCAGGTTGCCCGGGCAACTGCCCATATGCCCTTCTCGACTCACTTTGCCCTTCCGAGGGGGAAAAAATAAATAAATAAAAAGTACAATGGAGGCAGAATTTCACGTAGGCCTAGATAATTTTTTTTTTTTTTTTTAAAAACCGCAAAGCCTCATTCACTTCCATTCGGGCACCGAAAGTGAAAGTCAGTAGGGGAAGGGCAAACTCTGTTTACGTGGCTGCAGCGCTGCACGCGACCGGCACATGAGCTGAGCCTGCATGAGCGGACCTAGAAGGAGATTGTCGCGGTTGTCAGACGACTCAACGTTGTCGGAAAAGGTGAGTTTGTGATGTATAACAAACGAACGATCATCATCAGGGTTCCAGACTGCGACCATTTTTTGAGAATGTGCGAGTTAAAATTTGATGTGGTCGCATTTGTGCAAGTGCATGGTCATGCATGTAGGCTACTACTCAGTTAAATTCACGCATGAATTTTCCTGCATTGAACTTGTTTTAGCGCCCGCCAAATTGATTTTTTGTCCCGCCAAAGTCTTATTTGATCGGTGAGTAATGTAGATGAACTGCTGCGCGTGTGACAGGAACAAGCAGAGAGAGAGAGAGAGAGAGAGAGAGAGAGAGAGAGAGAGAGAGAGACACCCGTTCGCGCGCGCGCACTCTCTCTCTTCGGAGACAGGCGAAAGTGTAAACAAGACACGTACCGTCTCCAAACTAAGCGCTGTCTTGCTCTCTCTCCCTCGCACATATTAATCAAAATAAATCGACACGGTGGTAAAAGGTCGGAAGACCAAAAGTTTCATGTGGGGCATTTTTTTCCTGAAATACCGCTGGGTGTGAATTGTGCTAAATAACTTGCCTTATCTTCTCTGAAAAGCGTTCCGGACATTCAGCTGGCATAAAACAACACTTTAATTAAAAAAAAAAAAAAAAAAAAAAAAAAACTATCCAGTGATGAAATGTTTTCTGTGTTGACAGAAATCTTGGATGTCCATGTCCTAACTGCTGGGATAATCACACAACGCGCATGACACGTCCAATACGCGAACTAATGACTCCATTGAACCGATTTATTTTAATGAATAGTTAAAACAACTGATCTTTCCAACAGTGAACTCAGTAGACGTCTGAATCGGTGTATAACTAATCAGTAACACTTTACAATAGGTTCTATTTATTACATAAATAACATAAAAAGTACAGTTTGCTTACTCAAGCTTAAGCTTTAAAATAAATAAAACCATTTGTTTTTTAAAAAGCGTATTACTACATTTTTCCACACAGTGCTATCAAGAAGAATCGTTAAAGAATCGGATCAATAATCAGAATCGTTAGTGGCATTATATTGATAAAATCTGTGTTATTATTAGTAGTAGGCTAGTTAAGGTGATTGCGTGCTGTATTTCAGTGTTTTACTTCTTTGTGTATATTGTAATAAAGACCCTGTTATTCTCAGTCCTTCATATAGCCTGTGAGTTTTTTCAGGGGTGCCCTTTTTTCAGGTCAGAGCAACTGCCCCTCAAAATTCCTGTGCACGTCCCTGGTCTTCAGGCAAGATTAATTCTTAGATTAATTGGGTCTTCACGCTGTTAAATCTCAATAAGAACTGCTGTAGACGTGTGTCTAAAGTATTTCTGGTTAGTAATAAGTGAAGCTGGTAATGCTGTTTGTGGAGATGTTTAATCCTCCTCTGCTGAGATCGTCAGATATCTGTTAGTGTTTAACGTTCTGTTGGGATGTAAAGTGTTTCTGTATTGTCTGTTTTGTGGGTCACCATTGTGCTGAAGAGTAGGGCCTGTGCTTCAGTCCAGCAAAAGACCACTGATGATGTGCTGCTTGTTACTATATTTAAAAGGCAGTAACGGTATTGTAATGATGTCTGTTAACTTCTTTGTAAAATGTATGTTTTTTAATTTTTTTTTACATTTTCAGACAAGTTTCAGACATGCATAAATTATTTGTAGTTTAGTAAATGCAAAGAAATCCACAGTCCGTCATTGTCCCAGCACTCTTTTGTGAGTTTTGTGACACTTTGAGTAAATTATTGAGATAGGACACAGCGGCCAGGTCATGCCTCCTCATGAAGCGGACTTCCGATTCAATGTAAATGTAAAAAGAGAAGTGTGAATATGTCCAGTTACAACATTGGTGAAGCTGCAGTTTCTGTTTCACTAGCAAAGATCTGTAATTTATTTGTGTCTTTTGCTTTTTTCAAACTAATCCATGTTAATAGGCTATTTTCTACAACAGTTTCTTGACTGTCTGTTGTTAGCATTAAGAAAAAGACTGATAATGGCTATCTGACCTGAAAATCTCCTCAGAGTAAAGCAGTCTAGCCACGGACCGCCCACAGTCAAAGGTGTGGCTGTGTGAGACTCAAGTGAATGTAAATGAAAGTAGGAGCAGTTTGCTGAGGAATCAGATTTCAGCACAACGCTTGAGGTGAAATAACATCCAGAATGGGTAGGCAACAAATTAAATTACAATAAATAGAAGATAGGTTGAAATGTGTATATACTGTGGCAATGGAGTAAATAAAGATAAACAGTGAATATGTCAGTTTTTTTTTTTTTTCAAAGTGGATGCATTTCATACATTTTTTTATGAAATATGAAGAGGATTTGCCACTTTGTCACTGATAGTATTTTTAGGTGTGTATTTAATTTTCTTCTTAAAAAATATGTACATGCACTCTTTGTCATTTTGTTAGTTTTTAAATGGTTTTCTTGATAACTTTTTTTTCAAAATGTGAGTTTTAATCGAATCCCAATGGTCTGTCATTGATCGGCTCTGTCACTAATTCAATCTGTCATGAAAGTTTCAATTACATTATATTCTTTACATCTGATACTATATGGATGATTTTATTTTCAGAGGGGCAAAGGCGGGACAGTCTAAATTCTGACACTCCTAACAGTAAGTCATTAAATTATAGATTATATAGTTACCATGTAAATTCAGTGACAGTCAGTTGTTTTTTGAGGTTTCTATATGTAATAGGACATCTGGTTGTGAATAATTTACATAGGAATCACAACCAAACATTTTTTTTTTTTTCATTTAATATTCAGTAATGTAAATCTGAAGCCAAAATACTCACAAATGTTTACATTTTCAGTTACTATGGTACTGTAGCTATTTCTACACTTTTCAGGTGATGATTTTTCAAGTTTCTTTTTTCTTTACAGTATTTTGTTTTGTTTTCCAGTGTGTAATCTGAGGATTGTTCTTCTGGGGAAGAATGTATCAGAAAACTGCAAAGTTAGAAACTTGATCCTGGGAATAGATATGCGTGAGAATGAAGAGCTGGCAGCTTTAGAGCAGAACAATGTAATCCCAGTCAGTGGAACGGTGAAGGACAGACACATCACTGTCATTAACACTCTTCATCTGCTGAATCCAGACATGTCACATCATCAGATCACACAGACGGTGAGAGAGTGTGTGTATCAGTCTGATCCAGGACCTCACGCCTTCATACTCGTACTGCAGCATGAAGACTTCACTGAGGAGGATGTGAGAAGAGTGAAATATGTGCTGAAACAATTCAGTGAAGAAGCGATTAAACGTACCATCGTGCTCACGACTGATAAAGAAACACACACATTAATTAGTTCTGTAATCAGCCATACTGCACAACTGATTGGAGGCAGCACTATGGTGCAACCGCACACTATTAATCAGTTGATTAAGGACTGTGGAGGTCGACATCTGCAGCTGGATGAAACAAACACAGAATTGCACTCAGATATATTTACATGGGTTGATCAGATGCGCAAAGGAAACCAGGAAGACTATCTCACATGTGACATATTTCATGATTTTAAAGGAATGTCTGTGGATGAAGAGCCAATCGAGGACAAAAGCACGAGTTCTCACCACAATGATTATGGAAAACCCAGAGAGAGACAAAAAAGGAGAAGTGATGAAGAAAGTCCCTTTTGTAAGTTTTCAGACTTGCTATTTTAAGATTGTGATTCATTAACTATAGTTTCAACAAAATACATTTGAGAAAGTCAAACAACTTGTCAAACAGGTTTTAAAATTTGATTTGACTCTTAGAGATACTAGACCTGATTATATGTTTAAATTGTGCCTATGCGACTTCAAACTTTATTATTTAACTAATTCTCAATAAGAACTGCTGTAGACGTGTGACAAAAAAAGTATTTCTGGTTAGTATTAACTGAAGCTGGTAATGCTGTTTGTGGAGTTGTTTAACCCTCCTCTGCCGAGATCCTCACAGATCTTTTAGATCTAACTTTTTGTTAGTGTTTAATGTTCTTTTGGGATTTAAAGTGTTTCTATATTGTCCCATTGCAGTGATGTCTGTCAACTTTTTTAAATTTATGTTTTTTGTATTTATTCAGTTTCCAAATATATGGAAATATATTTTCGTTCTGTAAGGGAATACATGTGTAATTTGTCTGAGCAGTACTTGTTGAACATTTAACATAAACTTAAACTTTAGTAACAAATAATTTTTAAAGCCAAAGTGACATCTTTAACATATATTAAACTCAAACTCATAGAATTCAAAGCAACCATGTGACAAGGGACAAAGATACAAGTATAAAGCAGAGATGGGAAGTAACGAAGTACAAATACTTCGTTACTGTAGCCTACTCAAGTAGATTTTTCAGATATTTTTACTTTACTATTTATTTTTGTGCCTAATTTTCACTTTTACTCCTTACATTTTTAACAGGATTATCGGTACTTTCTACTCCTTACATTTTACAAAATTTTCTCAAATAAGTTTCAAATAATTTCAGTGGACTTACCATTATTATTTTTTTTCGCGTCATCAATACCGAACTCAATCTAATTGGATGAGAATATACGTTGAACTTGACGCACCACTACAAGACGACTCGACATCTTCGGCGGCATTCATTCTCGGCAAATAATTGCGGCTTGATGGCGGTAACGTTAGCACATAGTAGTATGGACGGCGACATTATTGAAAATGAAGAAAACGGAGATCCCAGAGATTCGGCAGACAAGCAGCAAGACATGTTTAATAATTCATATTTTATCCTTTTATTTTCTTTCCAGAAGCCATATTTGAGCACACACACATACGTTTAGATTAATTTAAATGTTAAGGGGAAGATTAAAAAAGAGAAACTGGATCTGTGAATTCTCACAGAATCACAATTGAATTCATATCTTGCTACTCAGTCAGAATCTTATTAACCTGAGTCCAAGTCTCTGTCACAATAATCATATATGTGATGTTTTAGGCCTGTTGGCAGACATCCATTTAAAATGTAGGCAATGCCATATAAAGAACCTTTTTTCCATATCCACTTACATTTCTCAGCTTGCACTCTAGTAACATTTGTGTGGTCCTGGTAGCTTTGCATAAAAAAATGGTTGTCATTCGCAGGGCTACTTTTACTTGTAAATTTCCAAGCCAGTACTTTGTTACTTTTACTTGAGTAAAGAAATTAAACCATGTACTTCTACTTTTACCAGAGTGTTTTTTAACACAAGTATCGGTACTTCTACAGTACTTCTACGGGAAGTGAGTACTTTTTCCATCTCTGGTATTAAGAGAGGAACAGGGAACTGTTCTTAACACTTTGGACACTTTGAAAGAGGAACAGAAAACTAAATTAGAAGAAAACGGAACAAGGACCCCAGCCTTCCCAACTTTATACTTGTGATTTAGGAATAGCAGTATGTATTAAACATATTATTTGTACATTGTTTTTTATTTATACTTTTTTTTTTCTTTTAAAGATGATACAAGAAAGCATAGCCCAAAATGGAATCGTCCCAATAGTAAGTAATTAATTAAGTCTCAGCAAGAAATAATGTTGTTTTAAACTGATTGGAGTTAAAAAAAAGTTGTCTGTGAAAGTGTGACTATTTATATGTTTTTTTTTTTTCTTTAGTGTCAGCTAATTTCTCTGGAAAACAGAAGCTGAACCTGGTGCTGTGTGGAAGCAATGGATCACTTAAGGTCGCTGTGTCAAAACTTTTAAGAGGGAAAAAGATAAAACCTTCATGTCGAATAGCAAGCAGTGAAGAGTGTGTGAAGAAAGAAGAGAAGATTCATGGACGTCTGATCAGTCTGGTGGAGCTTCCAGCTGTCAATCGGCTCTCAGAGGAGGACTTGAAGAGTGCAACTCTTAACTGTGTGTCTCTCTGTGATCCTGGAGTTCATGTTTTCCTCCTCATTGTTCCTGTTGGTCCACTGACTGATGAAGACAAAGCAGAAATAGAAAAGATTAAAAGAATATTTGACTCTTATGAGTATTTCATTCTGCTCTTCACCTCAGATCTCGTTTTTGGAGCAGCAGTGATAGACTTTATAAATGACAGCCCAGATTCTCAGAGGTTAATCAGTCTCTGTGGAGGTCAGTTCAGAGTGATGGGGTTAAAGGAGCTTGAAAAGTCAAGACAAATCCCAGAACTACTGTATTATATAGAGAACATGAAGACTGAACCATATTCACTTCAGATGTATGTGAAAGCTCAAGAGAACAGAGTCAGACGTGAACTGCAAGAAAAACTGAGTGAAATGGAAAGTACGATTAATGACTTGCAGCAGAAGATTCAGTCAGAAGGTAAGTGGATTTTTGTATTGTGCATTTGCATGATCATTTTCTTTATATAATGAGAAAGAGCATTAAAGAAATAGCCAATAATCAACCTCTTGGGTTGTCAAAGGGTCTTGCTGGCTCATTCAGATGATCAGACTTGGCTATGCAATTCAGTTTGCCCCTGCATCCTGCATCTGCATCAAGTTATTTATTTTTTTGAGAATTAACAGAGGTGTAGTAGTTTTAAAATGTTTGGTCACCATAATTGTGATCAGTGTTTGCTTTAGTTGGACAGTTTGACTCTTGGCTTTGATGTGAGTTTGTGATCTTTGCAGCAGTGTTTACCAAAACATGATTTGTTGCAAAGAAAGCCAGAAACAAAAATAATCAAGTGAAACAATTTTCAGCATAATTAGAAGTAAAATAGTTTACTAATTTACCACCTCAACATAACTGGATATTGCTTTTTTGCAACAGATCAATGTTCAGAATTGTGATTTGTAAATACATAGCACGAATGATTGTTTTTAGACACACAGACATCAAGAATCAGCAGACTAATCTATGCTGCAATGCTGCAATGCATGCTGTTTTTATACTATGGTGGCTCCCAACATGCATTGCGGCATTGAAGCATGTCACGATTGTTGAGATTCATATTATGCTGACTCTTGTCTGGATGTGTATCTAAAAATATTTTTCCATTAATGTATTTAAAAAAAATTCAGAATGTCTGATCTGTGGCAAGAAAGTATTGTTACTTTATAATGAGAAATTACCTTTTGGTCAGTGGTAAAATTAGTGAATTATGATGCTGAAAAATATTTCAACTGACTGGCTTTCTTTGCAATAAATTATGTGTTTCAGGACACACTGTTGCAAAGATCACACACTCTCATAAAAGCCAAGAGTCAAACTGTCCAACTAAAGGAAACACTGATCACAATAATGGCAACCTAACATTTTCAATAAAACATCAACATCTAAACCTTTGTTTATTGTCAAAAAGACCTTCTGCTGAGATTTATTGTCTTCTTTTATTTGCAGTAGATTTCGGGTTGTGTGGCTTTAAGTCAGTTATAGTTGTTGTGTTTCATTTTCTGAGAGTGCAAACATGATGTTGAACCAACATCACATTGTAACATTGATTCAATGCCATTACCATTGATTTTTGGATGAAATATTTTTAAAAATTCAGTTTTTAATGTGATGTAAAGTGATGTTGAGTCAAAAATGTACACATTAACATTGATTTAACATTGTTTTGATGGTTGCTATCTATCTGAGCCCTAATCAAACACACCTGAACTAATCAATGTCTTCTAAGGGTTATTCCATAAAACAAGATTAGAATACAAGCCAGGCTTATTTTGGTTAGTCAGACTTATTGTGGGTTGATTCTGTTTCATAAAGCAAACTTAAAATAATTCGAACTCAGTTACTCTGGCAACTTATGCTGGGAAACTAGCCTGATCCAGGGCTGGCTAACTGTCAGGCTAAGCCTCAGTTGTTACACAGATCCTCTAACACTGACCAATAAGAACACAATGACTGTCACTCTCTCATTATTTAACTTTATTAACCATTATCAGTCCAAAAAAAAAAATATACAGTAAAAGAAAATCAACTTAAATAAGGCTACAATGATAAATGAGACAATATAGATCTACAAATGTGTTAAATTGTATATGAAATGTTTAACGTTGTGAAAAAAAACTATATATATATGGGTCAATGACGTATAAGGATTTTCGACAGGTCAATTTTAAAATACAAAAAAAAATTATATCTGTTGCAATTGTTCAAATATTAAGGATGTTGTGTACACCTAAATTCATTAAAAAAAATCAATTTAAGTGATTTTAGTGTTTTTTCATCTAGATGAATTGTCCGTAGCCTTAAAAAATGTCATGTGGTGCGACTGTGATTTATCTTAAAATTAATTCATTTCCTTAACATGCTTAAACATTTTTTTTTTTACAAATTCTTAGTAATTAAAGTGTTTAGAAACCAAGTTTTGCATTTCTTTTGAGTTTTTGTAAATAATGATCTCGTTTTTTGGTCTATAATTTCTGAGTTGCCTTCTTAAATCTAGTTAACAGACTTACTTTTCCTGTAAATCACATAAAACTGATATAAATGTTTTAAAAATATAATTTACTAAAGCATACTGTATCAGTGATTCATATTTCAGCCACAGAAATAAGATATTTTATTTTACATTTAATACAGTGATTGCTTTTATTGGTCGCACCACATGATAAGTGGTCGCTCCAAATGACACGGAGACCTTATATAGTTAAAAATCTATTTAAAGAGATCAATGAACAATACATTTTATACAAAAAAAATTGTTTTAAACCAGATTTCATACAAATTTCACAGAACTTTCCTGAACATAAACTTTTTTTGTAAATAAAAATCACATCAAAAACACAAGTGCACCATTTCTTTTAACTTGACTTAGAATTTCTTTCTAACAAATAATAATGTTATAGATATAAATTATTTCATAAAATTATTGTATACAGGTAACATTTGGGGTCAATAGTTTGATTAGTAATTAATAAAGTAATTAATACTTTTATTAATCAAGCACACATTCAGTTGATAAAAAGTGACAGTAAAGATATTTAGGCTATAATGTTACGAAAGATTCTATTTCAAATAAATGCTGTTCTTTTGAACGTTCTATTCATCAAATAATCCTGACATATAAAATGTATCACAGTTTCCACAAAAATATGATAATAATCAGAAGTGTTTCTTGAGCAGCAAATCATTAGTGACCCTGGATCACAAAAACAGTCACAAGTGGCACAGGATATTGTGGCAATAGCCAACAATACATTGTATGGGTCAAAATTATCGATTTTTCTTTTATTCAAAAAATCATTGGGATATTAAATAAAGATCAAGTTTCATATTTTGTAAATGTCCTACCATAAATATATAAAATATTTATTTTTGATGAGTGAATATAGCAATATCGCAAACATAAATGGACAACTTTAAAGGTGATTTTCTCAATGTTTCGATTTTTTTGCACCCTCAGATTCCAGATTTTCAGTTGTATCGGCCAAATATTGTTCTGTCTTAACAAACCATACATCAATGGAAAGCTTATTTTTTCAGCTTTCATATGATGTATAAATCTCAATTTTAAAAAATTGACCCATGTGACATATTAGAATGATTTCTGAAGGATCATGTGACACTGAAGACTGGATTAAAGATGCTGAAGATTAAATTTAGCTTTGATCACAGGAATAAATTACAGTTTACTATATATTCACATAGAAAACAGATATTTTATACTGTAATAATATTTCACTCTTCTCCTATCCGCTATTGCTGCAGGGTCAGAATTTTTTCGCTTGGCAGTGGCATCTGGTAAAATAGATTCAAATAGTTTTAAACAAATAAATAGGCAATAATAAATCCAGGTGACTGGAACAAAATTCTGAGCAGGACTCTTACTTTCTGAACCTGGACTTTACACCTCTGAAGAGAACAGAAAAAAGAAAAACAGAAACACTAGAACTACAACTGACTTCAGCCACAGCCTGAGATGAAATCAACTGAAGAGAAAAGAAGACATTAAATCTGTGAAGATCTCAGCAGAGGAGGATTAAACAACTCCACAAACAGCATTACCAGCTTCACTTATTACTAACCAGACTGACTTTATTTCTGTCAGAAGTCTACAGAAGTTTTTATTGAGAATTAACAGAGGTTTAACTCTTAATGTGTTTCATTTGAAGTCACCATAACAGTGATTAGTGTTTCCATTAGTTGGGCTCTTAACTCTAATTATATTTTTTGTCTTTTTTGGCTGCTGTGACAGTGTGTTTGTCAAACACATTTGCAGCAGCAAAGAAAGCTACATTTAATCAGTGCAGGTGATATTGGTTACCTGTTGATGGCTTTGTAATCATAATGCTATTGCCTGAGTCACTGATGTAATTTGTATAATAAAATTGTTTTGTTCAGTTAATATCATGAACTCTGTGTTACTGCAGCATGAGATCAAGCTGTATTATACCTATCAGTTAAAATAATTTAACAAACATGAGAACAAAAATTTTTCTATCAGGTGACACACACACTTATCAACAATCAGCGTATGTGTCTCAACAATGGTGACAATCAAAAATATTCAGATAAACTGATCAACTCTGAACATTACAAAAAAGCTACTAAATGTCACTACAAAAACAACAGCAAAAAATAAAAGCAAATATTTAGAATTAAACAAAATAATAGGACAATTCAGCTGCATAATTTATTCATGTTGCAATGCATGCTGGGAGTTTTGTACTATGCTGGTACCCAGGATGCATTGCAGCAGGGTACTTTTGATTGTCACCATTGTTGAGATTAATACGCTGATTATTGATGTTTGTCATAGTAGATTAACATTTAGTGCTCAAGTTTATACAATTCTTCTAACTGATTCTTATAGTACTGCTGTATCTAATGCTTAAATAATACAGGGTTTGTGTTTTGAAAAAAATATGAATGTGTAAATAATATAATAATATTTCTGGATCTCATGCTGCACAGGGTTTGTAATGTGAAAATATTAATGGAACACAATTGTTAGATTTGAAAAGCGTCAGTGGAGCAAGATACTTCATGATGATTATGAAACCATCATCAGGTAACCATCATCACCTGATCTCATTTCACTTTAGGTTTTTTTGCTGCTGCAAATGTGTTTAACAAACACACTGTCACAACTGCCAGAAAAGACAAAAGATATAATCAGAGTTAAGAGCCCAACTAATGGAAACACTAATCACTGTTATGGTGACTTCAAATGAAATACATTAGAGTTAAACCTCTGTTAATTCTCAATAAAAACTTCTGTAGACGTCTGACAGAAATAAAGTCAGTCTGGTTAGTAATAAGTGAAGCTGGTAATGCTGTTTGTGGAGTTGTTTAATCCTCCTCTGCTGAGATCTTCACATATTTAATGTCTTCTTTTCTCTTCAGTTGATTTCATCTGAGGCTGTGTCTGAAGTCAGTTGTAGTTCTTGTGTTTCTGCTCGTCTCTCTTTCTGTTCTCTTCTTTCCTTCAGTGATTCTGCTTGTTAACAGGATTATTAAGGATGAGATGACTCCATATTTAATATGCACATACTTTGTGGCTCAGATAAGGTCCAGTTCTGGTTTATTTCTTTGCTCTTGGCTGACATGTGGCATTGCTATGCAGAGGTGTAAAGTCCAGGTTCAGAAAGTAAAAGTCCTCCTCATTTTGTTCCAATCACCTGGATTTGCTAATTCAGACAGGAGAGAGAACTAATTAGTGAAATCAGCTGACTGAGTTCATGGGTGGAATAAACTATGGCAGGACTTCTACTTTCTGACCCCTGGACTATACAACTCTGAATGAATCATCATGTAGCCTGATTCACTGATCTCATAAATAGTCTTAAATTTGATTATTTGAGGACTGTTTAATAAATTTCACATTATTGATTATATTAACTCTGTGATTAAAATAATATATGATAAATCATACATTGAATGTTTATGGCATTTTGATGGTCCACTTTAGACATTCTACTAACAATAAGTACTTTTGTAACTACATGTCAGCTAATGGCGCTTTTCCACTGCATGGTACGGCACGGTTCGGCTCGGTACGGAACGGTTCGGCTCGCTTCGCTTTTAATGTTATGTTATTTTTTTCCATCTGCCTATGTTGATTATGAAAAGTGAACAGCACGAGACGAGTAGAGAGACATGGAGCGAGTCAGACATAATTTTGACCACTTCATTAAGTTTTGTTCACTTTGTTTTCTTTAAAGTGAATTTCGTTTTGTATAAATTGTATCTTAATTTTAATAATTTTTTCATCAAACAATTGCCTGGATTGAATAAGATGCAAAATAGACAATTTAACCATTGAGGCGCCCGAGCGGTCACTTGCATTGTACGTTAACTGGAGCGCATCTCATCCTCAAATACACAAAGCTTGAAATGTCTTTAAACGAAATAATTCAAAACAAAAAGAAATAGGCTACTCTCTTATGTAATCCATTATGTGCATTTCTCTCTATAGGCCCGTTTACTATGAATATGGCGATCGTCAACTTAATCTTTGCCATGCACAGACACTGACAGAAAACACTATTTTATAAATAAAAATCAGTGCACGTGTTTTAATAAAATTAAAACTTTAATTGTGATCATTAAAATAATTTAATATTAAATATTTTGTGGCCAAGTTTTGCTCATTTATTAATAGTATATATATATATATATATAGGCTATATATAGGCCTAATTTTATTAAATTGAACAAGCGCAAAATTCAGCATTCAATCAAATATTCAAAAAGACTTAATAATAATAATGTTATTTCAACATAATATCTCGTTATTTCGACATAATGTGCGTGCAACAAGCAAGATGTGCGTTTGTAAATCCGGGGACGCGTGCACTGATTTTTATTTATAAAATAGTGTTTTCTGTCAGTGTCTGGCAAAGATGAAGTTGACGATCGCCGTAGTAAACGCGCCTATAGAGAGAAATAACATTATTATTATTAAGTCTTTTTGAATATTTGATTGAATGCTGAATTTTGCGCTTGTTCAATTTAATAAAATTAAAACTTTAATTGTGATCATTAAAATAATTGAATATTAAATATTTTGTGGCCAAGTTTTTCTCATTTATTAATTATATATATATATATATATATATATATATATATATACATATACACACACATATGTGTGTGTGTGCCCTCAGCACATGCGTTAAAAATTATCCGGCGCCGCCCCTGACTGCAAGAAACAGTTTACAAGAAACTTTTTAACTGCAAGACACTACAGCGTTGGCTGTTGTCTACTGGCTATTTAAATCTAGCGGGTTTGTCTCGTGCATGGTCTCGTGTCGCAAATACAATGACACTGGTAGTGACGATTCTGTCTGACCAATCAGTGATCTTCAGTGTTTTCACGTCACATTTTAGTACCGGTACGGTACGCTTGGAACCTCAACAGAGGTGGTACCATTTAAAGCGAGCCGAAGCGAGCCGTACCGTACCGTACCGTACCATGCAGTGGAAATGCGCCATAAGCGTGCCGTACCGAACCGAGCCGTACCGTACCATGCAGTGGAAAAGCGCCAAAGCGTGCCGTACCGAACCGAGCCGTACCGTACCATGCAGTGGAAAAGCGCCATAACTGTCATTAGAGTATTAGTAGAGTATAAGAAGACTGTCTGCTAATCTACCAACACTTTATTTTGATGGTCCCCCAACAGACATTCTATTGACTATAAATAACTTTGCAACTACAGTATATGTCAACTTATTACCTGAACCCTAACCCTAACAGTCTACTACAGTCTACTATAGTATATTCTAATGACAGTTAGTTGACTTGTAGCTGCAAAGTTACTTATAGTTAGTATGTGTTTTTTTTTTGTGTTTTTTTTTTTACTACTGGCATTATTTTGGTGTTTATCAGTATATCACAAAGGTTTAAAGCAGATTTTAGTACTTTAGTAAAATGTAATGATAATGTTTATCAGTTAATGAATTATAAGGATTGTCCCATAATAACTAAAAGGTTACTTTATTTTTTATGGTAAAGTATGGGAACCATAGCTAATGTTTTTTGTTTACCACAAAATGAAGTCCTGCTGATTATTTTTTATTTTTTTTGCCATAAATTTAAGTCCCAAGTAAGGTTGCTACTGTATTTATTTTTACGGTAAAATACTGGCAACCAAGGTGACGTATTGGATAATTTTATGTTCTAGGAATGTTACAAATCAACATTTTTAATGGTGAGTTGATAGTAAAAAAATACATTGAAAGAATGTTTCAGGAATATCACATTCTTTAATGGATTTTGGCTTTTGAACGGCCAGAACAAGTCCCAAGTTAACAATTTTATTTTTTTATTTTTTCCAGTTTTGGTGATGGAAACGTTAAAATGTCCAGTTTTCTTGATGTTAGTGTAACCTTTTTTTTTTTTCTTTTTTTTTTCTTAGTCTGTGCTTGTGTTCAGTTTTTTTTTATTGCCTGACACCAAACCTAAATCTGCCTGATAGTAATAAATTAATTCTACCAAAATAATTTTTCAGGTGCTGAAAGTAAAGCAGATGATCAGGAGTGTCTGAGGATTGTGCTGATCGGGAAGACAGGAAGTGGAAAGAGTGCAACAGGAAACACTATTCTGGGAAGAAATGAGTTCCACAGCCAAATAAGACCAGATTCAGTGACGACTGTTTGTGAAAAGGGAGTTGGTGAAGTTGATGGTCGATCAGTAGCTGTTGTTGATACTCCAGGACTCTTTGACACGACGCTGCAAACTGATCAAGTGGTGGAAGAAATTGTGAAATGTATTTCACTGTCGTCACCTGGACCTCATGTGTTTGTCATTGTGTTGAGTTTGGGGAGATTCACCAAGGAGGCAATGGACACTATGGATCTAATAAAGAAGATCTTTGGTCATAAAGCTGCTCAGTTCAGCATCGTTCTGTTCACTAGAGGAGACGAACTTGAGAATGAGTCCATCGAAGATTATGTGTGCAAATATAACTGTGCTGAACTGAAGAAACTGATCAGAGATTGTGGAAACAGATTCCTGGTTTTCAACAACAAAGAAAAACGAGACAAAACTCAAGTGATTCAACTGTTAAACATGATAGAAGAAGTGAAAAATACTAATGATGGTCGATACTTCACTAACTGCATGTTTGAGGAGGCAGAGATGTCCATTAAAAAGAGAATGGAGGAAATAATGAAAGAGAGAGAAAGAGAGATTCAGGCTCAGAATGAAAAATTAAAAGCTAAATATGAGATGGAAAAGGAAAATATGTTGAAGAGACTTAAGGAAGAGAAACAAAGAGCAGACGAAGAGAGAATGAAAATGGAGAATCAATTCAGAAAAAAAGAGGAAAAACTCAGAAAGGAGTTTGAAGTAAAAGAGAAAACGGAACAGAAGAAACGAGAGACTGAAAATCAGAAACGATCAGAAGAGGAAGAACAGCAAAAAACTGAATATCATCGAAAAATAGAAAAAATGAAGAGAGAGATTAAATATCAGAGATCACAGTATGAAAAACAGAAAAAAGTAAGAGAAGAAGAAGATAGAAAGAGAGAAGAGAAATACAGACAAGATCAAGAAAAGATGAAAAATGAACAAGAATGTATTATAGCAGAGTTACGAAAGAAACAAAAAGAGGAAATAAAGAAGAGACAATCTGAGGAGCAAATGAGGATTGAACAAGAAGAGGAAGAGAGACAGAGATGGAAAAGAAAATTAAAAGAGGCTGAAAATGACAGAAAAGAGATTCAAGAGGAAATTAAACGACAGCAGAGAGAATGGGAGGATGAAAAGAAACGACAGATGAGAGAACGAGAGGAAAATGAAAGAAAGAGAAAGGAGAAACATGATGAACAACTGAGAGAAAAACAAGAAGAACTGGAGAAAATGAGAAAGAGATTTGAAAGAGAGAGAGAAGAAGAAAGACAGAAGATAGAGGACGAGAGACAGAAACAGAGAAGAGAAAGAGAAGACAAAGAGAGAGAATATGAAGAAAAGAAAACTGAAATGGAAAGACATTATGAAAGGCTGGAGCGAGAGAGAAAAGAGGAGTGGGAGAGAATAAAACGAGAGGATGATGAAAGACGAGAAGAAGAGAGAAAGAGATGGAAGAAAATGGTTGAAGATCTGAAACAAGAGCAAGATGAAGAGAAAAGGAGAAGAGAAAAAGAGAATAAGGAGAGAAAAGAAAAAGAAGAGAAAGAGAGAAATGAAATGAAAAAGGTATATGAAGAGAAAATAAAAGTCATAAAGAAGAAACATGAAGATGAAGCCAGAAAAAAAGCAGAAGAACTGAATGATTTCAGAGAGAGAAATGAGCAGCACGTTCAGGAGCTCAAACTGATGCTGGAAGAACGTCAGAAACAACATGAACTACTGGAAAAACTCTATCAACATCTGCAGGTCCAGAAAGGAGAAGAGATAAAAGAACTACTAAAAGAAGTTGAAAAACAGAAGAATAAAACCAGCTGTGCCATTCTGTGATTTTCAAAGCCTAAAGATGAGTGTCAACTAACAATATTAAGGTTTTTTTTTAGTTGCTTATTACCTGAAGCTTTTATCCTATCATTGGATTAATTGGATAGTATTTAACTGAAATTATATAGCTGAAAAATAAAATTTATCTCTTTTCTACAGCTTGATGTTTGCAGCTTGATGTCTGTACACTGTTACATAATGGCATTTTCATATTGCATGTACACATATATAAATATCAGTATTTTAGAAAAGCATGTGTAACCGGTCCTTCTCGACCCACTCCGAGTGGGATTTGTACCGGGGTCTCCGGTGTAGGAGGCAGCGCGCTAACAAGAATGCTAAAGACCTGACCTTTAATGCTAGTTTGACGTAGGCCAGTAAAAGCTGTGCGTGTAAACCCATCCGGGTCACGGCACCAACTGAAACCAGTATTACTCGACCCGCTCCAAGCGGGATTCGAACCAGGGTCTTAGACATGGGAGGGGAGCCATTACCGCAGACATTACCATTGGTCGCTAGCGCATTTCTTGAGGCCAGGGGAGTGAGGTTTACATGCACCGATCTTACTGGCCTACATTCGTTACACATGTAAATCTGTTCTGAAAAATGAAAATGCAATGCGCTCTCACTGAGAGCCAGTGGGAGAGAAATGAGTCTGCACCACCTGTTATCATGTGGACTGGGGATCTGGAGCAGTTTTTCCTGGTGGACAGCTGGACAATGTGGCCCTGTCTATGTAAATTAATTAAGAATGAGTTAATTAAACTTGTCGGCAGAGACAAATGGTTGTTGTTAGTGCTCGTCAATGTAAAAATTTTTGAGACAGCCAAACTTATCAAAGATGGCGTGTTGATTGTTCACAGAAGTTGAGCAGGAATTTCAGCATGGCACTTTTTAACGCTCAAAGAATGTGAGGTAAGATATTGCAATACAGCAATATTTGACAACCTTTTCATTCTAGACTGACAGTATTTTCCAGGATAATTTTTTGCTCGCCTTTTGCGAAAGTTCTAATATAATGAATGAACTTTGTGTAATGTGTGTTGTGCTTTCGGATCTAGTCCTGATAACTAATTAAGGGGACTGTTTGGGGAATGAGGAACACCGGGTATGGAAGTAAAATAATGCCAAATGTTTTTGAAAAAAAAAAAAGCTTGTTGAATTGGACATTGCATTAACTGTGCTTGCATTTTTATACATTGTATTTTTAGGGCTTGCATTTTTATGGGCTGAAATTCAACATGGTTGTATATTTAAGCTGTGAATAATTTAATTCACATTTTCATTATTAAAAATGATCCATACCTTTCAGATTTCACTTCCAAAATATTAATTCTGTTTAAAAATACATTCTATAATATTCAACAGGCAAATTTCAGTCCATTTTATTTAGCTTCCACCAATACAGTGGTTTAAATTCAGTTGAAAATACAACATTTCACATCCGAGAACTGCAGGAATATCAATAGATTATTGATTCATAATCTACATCTGCTGTTAGTTGATCTCACCAGCAGGGCTGTTGATGAAGACTAGAGCAACGGGTAGAGTCATTCATTCAGATTTACAGAAATGGAGCAAGCGGTAAGTATTATGTGATGTTTATCAGGGCCAGTAGTAGCTATTAGGGGTGGCACGGTTCACAAAACCCACGGTTCGGTTCGTATCACGGTTTTAGGGTCACGGTTTTCGGTTCTGTACGGTTCATGTTGTTGTTTTTTCTTTTAATCTTTAACACTCCAAAAATTTACTTCAGCATATGATATATAGCTGAATTATCTAATTATTTATTTATTTATTTCATAAATGGGGTGTGTTTGCAAAACGCAGCTTCTCATTTCCCATTCTGAAGTAATATGAGTGAGCAGTCACCCTGAGGAAACTTTCAGTGGCCCTGGAGGTCCATCATCTGTAGAGCTACGTGGGCTGTGTTGGACCGTTATTTGTCAATTTATCCTCGTGTCTCGTCATCATAGGCGGGACATGTCCCCACCATTTTTTGCCAGGGTTGATATTATCTTGCAGCACGGCCCGGGTGTACCAATACAAATAAATAAAACATTTCCAGTTAACTAGCAAAGTATTTGTTTCATTCGTTTGTTAAATAAGAAGCAATTTAGCGCTGAAATGTGTTTTTTTAATCAAGTGATCAAAGTGCTCGTTGCAGTTGCGATCAGTGGTGCTGATACAGTGTTCTCGTGGCTCGCGCACACACCGCAGCGGCCGCACATTCATCACTCGGACGCGCGCTTCAAGCCATTGAGGAGACTCAAGGCTACTCGTTCCGATTAAATAATAAAACAAAATTCATACAAATCGGTCCCTGCTTGATATACAACCGCTGATAAACATAATCGGTTTTGATAAAGAAAAAAATATATACGAGCGCAGATTAGAACTCAGAACCTTTGATACGCTTGGCAAGTTCTGCCACTGGACCATTAGGCTACGTGGAACAGTCGATCTATGTAGCCTATTTATTCACATGAAAAAAACAACATATGGAGTAGATAGATCTCATTAAATGTCTAGGTAAACTCAGTGTACTATATAAATCGATTGCTGGACATTGTAATGTAATTCTACATATGTCTGATTTATGATTTAGCATTGTATTAGCACGGGCACGAGGCTACATTGCGCATGCGTCGAACCGTGCAAACCGCGCGACGCACACGCGCACCGAACCGAGACAAGCGAACCGAACGGTTCGGATGTTTTTTCATGTACCGTGCCACCCCTAGTAGCTATATATGGAAAAGTTGATAAAGACACAAAAGCTGTGTTTATATTAAATTCTTCATGGTTACTTTTGTTCAAATAAGCAGCTTTCTCCACCATAAATTATATTAATGTTATTACCTGATGCCGGACGTACAGACCAAATGTTAAATCTGAGGTAGACATACCCTTTTCATCAGCGCATGGCTCGCCAGAGCGCCATTCATTTACAGTGTTCAATGACCTTCTTTTGTCAGTGCCTCAACCTTTAAAGTTTAATGAGTGTGTAAATGACACGAAGTTATCTGCATTTGAAACAGATGGGCGCTCATAGAATGAGTTCATATGGAGACCGGAACAGGACAGCATTCAATAGGAAGTTAGAATTTTTAATGGTGGTGCCATCATTTACTCATGAAAAATGTCTATATAAGAATAATCCTTGTAATCATTTATAAGTCATCTGGGAGTCACAGCGCCTCCTGTCGGAGAGAAACAGTGTCACATGATTCAAAAGTGAAAGTTAAAGTACAGGTGTGACATTTTGCTCAAGCTCATTTCTGATGGGAATACATTTTACCTTGAGTGTGTTGGATGTGTCTCAGTAGCTCGTCCACCACAAAGTCGACAAGACCGAAAATAAAGTCTTATTGCACATTTAATACACCCATTTTCCCCATAACTCTGCATTTAAATTAGTAGCACAAACAAGAAAAAAAAAAATAGGTTAAAGAATAATAAAGATTAAGTAAACTGATGTTGCTTAGAGGAAGCAGATGCAATACTTTTTTTTTTTTTTTAACACTGAGTGTGGTCAAATGAACCTTAAGCCATTTAAGCCATCCTTAAATTCAAGATGGCGCCGCGGATGGCTGCCTCGGTGTGGAGCTCTCCAGTCATTGTGTTGTTTTTGTTCGTTTGTTCTGCGTTTAGTCATTCTTTTCCTATCAGTTTCACCAAAGACGAACTTCTGGACATTAGGAAACACACACCAGACAAGTTTTTTACAGATTTTGATTACTCAGACGTTTTACTGGACATTCTCGTTGGAGGCGCAGCGGTGTTGTTAAAACGCGCGGTCAGACGCAAACGCGGGAAGCGCGCCGGCGCGCTGGTTAAACTCCGCGAGCGCGGCCTCCGCACTGCACTACCCAGTATTCATCTTGCGAATCTCCGATCTCTTCCTAACAAAATGGACGAACTTCTTCTCCTCACCCGCACTAATAAGGACTTTTTAAACTCCGCTGCTCTGTGCTTCACTGAAACCTGGCTGAGTGAAGCCATACCGGACAACGCACTACATCTGCCGGGCTTCCAGCTGTTCCGAGCGGATCGCATCGCGGAACTAACGGGGAAAACGAGAGGTGGTGGATTGTGTTTCTACATTAACGAAAGTTGGTGTTCAGATGTAACAACACTGAAGAAGATGTGCTCTCCTAATTTAGAGGTGCATTTCATAAACTGTAAACCTTTCTACTCGCCGCGGGAGTTTTCCTCATTCATTCTCGCGAATGTTTACATTCCTCCAGACGCGTGTGTGAGCGCGGCGCTACAACAGCTGGCTGAACATATAGCTGAAATGGAACAAAGGTACCCAGACTCTCTTTTAATCATTCTTGGGGATTTTAACAAAGCAAATCTCTCCCGTGAACTGCCAAAATACAGACAGCATGTTACATGTCCTACCAGAGACAGTAATATATTGGACCACTGTTACACCACGATAAAGAATGCGTATCACTCCGTCCCACGGGCAGCTTTGGGGCTCTCTGATCACTGTTTGGTTCATCTTATACCGACCTACAGGCAGAAACTGAAATCAGCTAAACCTGTATTAAGGACTGTAAAAAGATGGACCAACGAAGCAGAGCAGGATCTACAGGCCTGCTTCGATTGCACTGATTGGACTGTTTTTGAAGCTGCAGCCACCGATCTGGATGAGCTCACAGATACTGTAACATCATATATCAGTTTCTGTGAGGATACATGCATTCCTACCAGGACATTCTTATCATTCACTAATGATAAACCATGGTTTACTGGGAAACTCAAACAGCTTCGTCATGCCAAAGAGGATGCTTACAGAAGTGGGGATAAAATCTTGTATAACCAGGCCAGAAACAAACTGACAAAGGAGATCAGAGTTGCTAAAAGAAGCTACTCTGAAAAGCTGAAAAACCAGTTTTCAGCCAACGACCCGGCATCAGTCTGGAGAGGCCTGAGGAACATCACCAACTACAAATCACCATCCCCCCCATCTGTGGAGAATCAACAACTGGCTGACACTCTCAATGCATTCTATTGCAGGTTTGAGAAGCCCAGACTCACACCTCACACCCGCCCTGATGTGCACTTCACACATCCACCATCACCTCCTGCAACCCCTCTCCTCCCCCCTTCTGCCATCCAACCTGAGCTTAAGGTCTGTGTGGAGGACGTGAGCAGAGTCTTCAAAAAACAGAAGACTAGGAAAGCTTCAGGCCCAGACGGCATCTCATCTGCTTGTCTAAAAGCCTGTGCTGACCAACTGGCCCCAGTCTTCACGCAGATCTTCAACAGATCATTGGAGCAGTGTGAAGTTCCCTGCTGCTTCAAACGCTCCACTATCATTCCGGTTCCCAAAAAAACTAAAATCACTGGACTTAATGACTACAGACCTGTCGCTCTCACGTCTGTGGTCATGAAGTCGTTTGAAAGACTGGTGTTGGCCTATCTGAAGGACATCACCGGACCCCTGATGGATCCCCTTCAGTTTGCTTACAGAGCAAACAGGTCTGTGGATGATGCAGTCAACATGGGACTGCACTATATCCTGCAACATCTTGACAGACCTGGGACTTATGCACGGATCTTATTCGTGGACTTCAGTTCGGCCTTCAATACCATCATGCCTGATCTTCTCACAGCCAAACTGACTCAGCTCTCCATGCCATCCACAATCTGTCAGTGGATCTCCAGCTTCCTGACGGACCGGCAGCAGCTAGTGAGACTGGGGAAACTCACATCCAGGACCCTCACCATCAGCACTGGCGCCCCCCAAGGGTGCGTTCTCTCCCCACTGCTCTTCTCCCTGTACACTAATGACTGCACTTCTAAAGACCCCTCTGTCAAGCTCCTGAAATTTGCAGACGACACCACTGTCATCGGTCTCATCCAAAATGGTGACGAGTCTGCTTACAGACTGGGGGTTGAACAGCTGGCTGTCTGGTGCAGTTATAACAACCTTGAGCTGAACACGCTCAAAACAGTGGAGATGATCGTGGACTTCAGGAGAAACACCCCAGCACTCCCCCCTCTCACCATCATGAACAGCACTGTGGAAGCAGTGGAGTCATTCAGGTTCCTGGGCTCTACCATCTCCCAGGACCTGAAGTGGGCAAATCACATTGACTCCATTGTGAAAAAGGCCCAGCAGAGACTGTACTTCCTTCGCCAGCTGAAGAAGTTCAATCTGCCACAGGAGCTGCTGATCCAGTTCTACTCAGCCGTCATTGAGTCTGTCTTAAGCACTTCCATCACTGTCTGGTTTGGTTCAGCTACCAAATCGGACATCAGGAGACTACAACGGACAGTCCGGACTGCAGAGAGGATTATTGGTGCCCCCCTGCCAACCCTCCAGGACCTGTACTCTTCCAGAGTGAGGAAGAGAGCAGGTAAAATCATCACAGACTCCACTCACCCTGGACACCCCCTGTTTGAACTGTTACCGTCAGGACGGCGACACAGATCACTGGCCACAAGAACTTCCAGGCACAGGAACAGTTTCTTTCCACAGGCCATTTCCCTTCTGAACACTTAACATGCCCCCCAAAGCATATGCCTGTAAGTGCAATACTCCCACTGTCTAGTGCAATAAACTCAGGTGATATTTATATCTATATTATTCATACTACTCAAAATACTGTAAATATGTTTATAATCTGTAACATGCGCTAGACTCCCACTGTCTAGTGTAATATTCTCTAATTCAGGTGATATTTATATTATTCATACTACTCAAAATACTGTAAATATGTTCATAATCTGTAAATGTTTATTCAGACTAAACCCAACTGTGACCCTACTTTTTTACTTTTATACTATTTTTATTTATTTTTTATATATTTTCATTCTTAGAATTTGTATTACTGTGTTCTTGTTGTATTTGTATTTGTATATGTGCACTGGAAGCTTCAGTACCAAGAAAAATTCCTTGTGGGTGCAAGCACACTTGGCAATAAAGCTCTTTCTGATTCTGATTCTGATTCTGATTCTTAATATTTAACGTGCATTTGAAGAATTTTGTTCAAAGACGTTTTCTGATAAAATTATGAGAACATTCATCAATAATTCATGACAATATATGGAGATTTCATTAACTTTTTTTAAAAAGTGTTTAGTAAACACTTGCATATTCTTTACATGAATTTAAATGAAAAGTCAGGAACATAACTATGGGACAGGCTACAAAACAATCCCACTTTCCAAGGATGTTCTTTTGATTATGATTTCACTTTTTTTTTTTTTCTTTTTTTTTTAGTTAGTGTGTAATGTTGCTGTTCGAACATAAACAACATCTGCAAAGTTACAACATTCAAAGTTCAAAGCAAAGGAATCACTTTTAAAGGACTACAACAAATGGCTGGTAATGACTACAATGAGCTTATTCGTTATAGCATCACTTACCCTAAAATTTACATAAACCCTTTCCCCTGGGAACACGCAAGCAACAAAGTGGATGTGGCAGTGTTGCGAAGAGGAAGAGTTGTTGTAGTAGAGCACATTTATGAGTCTGTTCAAGCTGTCACATTCATCTTTTTACATTTATTGCAATACAGTACATAACACAAATGCAATAGCATGCCATAAAAGCAAGATGACAACATAGTTTATAACCGTAATTAAACTAAACTATACCTGTTCTATCTTCATGATCGCATATATTCTCTGGCTCATATCTTACAACAGTTCCCACACGATTATCATGACAGAATATGCTAAGGCTTGAAGATAGTTAACTCCACATCACATAAATTCATCAACTAACCATTCAGAAACATCCTGTTGCATTCTACGTTCTCATGCTTCTTGAGTCTCTCCATCTTTGTCCGACTCCGGTTTGAACCTAAAAGGCAGAACAGTTTCTGAAATTTTCAGTGTGTGTCTGAGTGAGGTAATCGGAGCTGCTAACACACAAGCTGTTGTAGCTCCGCCCTCTGTGCTGGCAGCAGCAGCTCATTTGCATTTAAAGGGACAGACACAAAAACTAAAACAAAATCACTCAGGGGACATCATAGACTTATTTTACATCTTGTAAAAAGGGGCATTATATTCACCCCTTTAAAACAGCACACACAACCCTATTCACTTAAAGTTATTTGTCATTCTAAATGTTTTAAGGATGTTCCAAGTTGTTGTTTTAAGAACGTTTACTCCCAACATTGAGGACATAAAAACTTCTACAACTCGAAACTTCCACAAAATTTACAAATAATGTTTTTCTGCTAACCTTTTGAGAACATGATTATAGGCCTGATAACACTGAACAAAAATTGTATTAACGTTACTGAAAGAACATTTGTTTATAACTTTGATAGAACCTTAGAATCAGAATTTTAGCCAAATTTATGAGAACGTTCCCTCTTAGCTGGGTCCTTCCCTCCCCAAAATGCAAGCCAGTTCAATCAAATAACATTAATATATATATATTAAGCTTGTAATATGTTGTTTAAAATTGCCATTAATTTGTATGACATATCATATTTGTGTTTTTACAAAGTATCACATAACAACACAACTTTTTTTATTTTTCAGTTTTTCAATTTCTTGTAGTAGCTCTTGTCTTTCTTTTTCTTTCTTGTTTTTTTGTTCTCTTATTTCTTTGACTTTCTCTTCTTTCAGGTGTTGATAGAGTTTTTCCATTATTTCCTGTTGTTTCTGACGATCGTCCAGCATCTCTTTGAGTTGCTCTTTTCTCTCTCTGAAATCATTCAGTTCTTCTGCTTGTTTTCTGGCTTCATCTTCATGTTTCTTCTTAATGTCTTTTATTTCCTCTTCATGTTGCTGTTTTATTTCATCTCGCTCTCTCTCTTCTCTTTCTTGTCTGTTCTTCTCCTCTGTTTCTCTTCTCTTTTTCTCTTCTTCTTGTTCTCGTTTCAGATCTTCAATCATTTTCTCCCATCTCTTTCTCTCTTCTTCTCGTCTCTCATCATCCTCTTGTTTTCTTCTCTCCCACTCCTCTTTTCTCTCTCGTTCTAGTTGTTCATTATGTATTTTCATTTCATGTGTTTTTTCTTCATATTCTCTCTCTTTGTCTTCTCTTTCTCTTCTCTGTTTCTGTCTCTCCTCTTCTATCTTCTGTCTTTCTATTTCTGTCTCTATTTTAATTTTTTTTATCATTTTCTCCAGTTCTTCTCGTTTTTCTCTCAGTTGCTCCTCATGTCTCTCTTTTCTCTTTCTTTCTTCTTCCTCTCGTTCTCTCATCTGTCGTTTCTTGTTTTCCTCCCATTTTCTCTGCTGTCGTTTAATTTCCTCTTGAATCTCTTTTTTGTCATTTTCAGACTCTTTTATTTCTCTCTCCCATCTCTGTCTCTCCTCTTCTTCTTCTTTATTCCTCATTTTCTCCTCAGATTCTCTATTTTTTCTTTCTTCTTCTTGTTTAATCTGTAATTCTGCAATAATGCGCTCTTGTTCATTTCTCATCTTCTCTTGATCTTGTCTGTATTTCTCTTCTCTCTTTTTATCTTCTTCTTGTTTTTCTTTTTGCTGTTTTTCATACTGTAATCTCTGATGTTCAATCTCTCTCTTCATCTCTTCTATTTTTTGACGATATTCAGTTCTTCGCTGTTTTTCCTCTTCTGATTGTTTCTGGTTTTCAATCTCTCGGATCTTTTGTTCTGTTTTCTCTCTTTCTTCAAACTCTTTTCTGAGTTTTTCCTCTTTTTCTTTCAACTGATTCTCCATTTTCATTTTCGCTTCGTCTGCTCTTTGTTTCTCTTCCTCGAGTCTCTTCATCATGTTTTTCATTTCTATCTCATATTTGGCTTGTAATTCTTCTCTCTGATTCTGAATTTCTCTTTCTCTCTCTTTCAGTATTTCCTCCATTCTCTTTTTAATGGACATCTCTGCCTCCTCAAACATGCTGTTAGTGAAGTATCGTCCCTCATTACTATTTTTCACTTCTTCTACCATGTTCAACAGTTGAATCACTTGAGTTTTGTCTCGTTTTTCTCTGTTATTGAAAGCCAGGAATCTGTTTCCACAATCTCTGATCAGTTTCTTCAGTTCAGCACAGTTACTTCCCTTCACATAATTTTCCATGGTGACATTGTCTAGTTCGTCTCCTCTAGTGAACAGAACGATGCTGAACTGAGCAGATTTTGGGCCAAAGATATTCTTTATCAGATCTACAGTGTCTGATTCCTCCTTGGTGAATCTTCCCAAACTCAACACAATGACAAACACATGAGGTCCAGGTGAAGACATTGAAACACATTTCATTATTTCTGCCACCAGTTTTTCATTTGACAGTGTTGTGTCAAAGAGTCCTGGACTATCAACAACAGCTACTGATCGACCATCAACTTCACCAACTCCCTTCTGACAAACAGTTGTCACTGAATCTGAGCTTGATTGGCTCTGAAACTCATTTCTTCCCAGAATAGTGTTTCCTGTTGCACTCTTTCCACTTCCTGTTCTCCCGATCAGCACAATCCTCAGACCCTCTTGATCATCTGATTGATCTGAAGAACATGAAACACAAAATTATATATATATATATATTTGACATCACTGCTGAATTTAAATACGTTTTCAAAGTAGAATGATGCTCTTCTTTGTTAATTTATATTATAGGAAAGGAAGAAAGAGTAATAAAACAGTAACAAAAGTGGCACAATCATGACAGGACACGCAGCATAGGTTTAACGTTTGTGAACCTTTTAGAATTTTCTATATTTCTGCATAAATATGATCCAAAACATCATCAGATGTTCACAGAAGTCCTAAAAGTAAACAAAACAAAAAAAAGTTTTATATATCTGTGTGGCAAGTGAACTCTTGCTTTCAGTATCTGTTGAGACCCCCTTGAACAGAAATAATGGCAACTAAATGTTTTGAGTTACTGCTGATCAGTCCTGCACGACTTTGAGGAATTTTAGCCAATTCCTCGGTACAGAACAGCTTCAACTCTGAGATGTTGGTGGGTTTCCTCAAATTAACTGCTTGCTTCAGGTCTTTCCTTACACAACATTTCAGATGGATTAAGGTCTGGACTTTGACTCAGCCATTCCAGAACATTAACTTTGTTCTTCTTTAACAATTTTTTTTAGAACGACTTGTGTGCTTGGGGTCGTTGTCTTGCTGCATAACCACTTTTTCTGGAAATTCAGTTCACAGACAGAATTCGCTGGTATAATAGAACCGCTCCTGGCGTGCGCCTGGTAAATCCACCGTTATGTTAGCAATCCGCTATGGAACAAGCATGCCTGCTCTTAAAGGGAATGTGAGATGTCGCTCTGATTGTTTTGCCCAAACCACACCTATGAGTAATGTAGCTACTTCAGACCAACCCATTTTAGATTTGCGAGATCCGCCCACAAAGTTACTTGCGTTTCGCGTTTGGTACTTTGATACTACGTTTCAGATTGTTAAAATAGGGCCCTGAGTCTTTGGTTCACTGCCGTTTTAAGGACAAAATACTCAGCAATGGTCCTTGACTTTTTCTGCACATGGTTTGTCTCAAAGTATATTAACACTAGAACTCCCAAGGCGGTCATTTTTACCGTTTTTAAATTTTACAATGTAATAACTTTGTTAAAATAAAATAAATGTGGCTGTAGGACTCTGACTTTTCCTAAATATGTGTATATTTTATTCTGCCACTGTTATTTTATTAAAATCACAAAACACTAAACAGTTGTGACTATTTCTACCTAGAATGACCATAACGGTCATTTTGACCGCACGCGTTACAGATATCATAAGTCCGCTACATTGCAAGTTTCGCGGAGGGACTTCATCACATGGCTGGCGAGCGAACTTCACTCCGACCACATGGAATCAAAAGCCATACAACTGGAGGAACTGCAAACAAAATAAAACCAAGGAGACATGTGCCAAATGTCACAAAGTGTGTGGGAGCTGCACACAAAAGGCGGTGTTTACCTGTGTGGAATGTGCGTAAGCGTCAAAGATGCGGGGTGTTTGCGCCGTTCAAATGGGCAGTTAACCTGATTTTGTTCGTTAATATTTTTTGTTCACTGAAACTAATCGTTCTAAAGCAGTTCGTTTTCTTGTTTAGCTAATGTTCATGTTTTTTTCTTAGGCTGTTTGTATACATTTTCACATTCATTTGAATTAAAATGTTGTGTACTGTTTATTATTACCTATCATTGTAGATCTATTTATTTTTAGATTTTGAATTGATTATTGAACTTATGTACAAACAGGGCTGTACTAAACGGTATGAAGCTTTGACGTTTCCTAACTTTTGTGCGTGTCTATTCACGTGGTGAGTGCGGTGAAAAAAATTATTATTTTGACGCAAAACGTTCCTCAAATAGAGGCAGCACCTGTCGGTGCAATCTTTCTTTTGTGCTTGTTTTAAGGGCTATGACGACAGGAATTAAAAGCTTCATTGGAAAAGAGAAGGTTAACATGTACAATAGATATGACATGACGAAAATGACGTTCAGTACGGCTGATATGAACGTCAAAGTATGAACGGTCAGAATGACCGCTATGGTCGTTCTAGTAGTTATGGAATTCCGGTTGTTCTAGTGTTAAAAACACCACATAGACATATAAACAATATTAAAACCCTGATTTTCACCTCAGGGGGACTTAACACTGGGGGTTTTGCAGAGAAAATCATAATGGGTCCTATCAGAGATTTTGAGAGTAAAATACACTCACCCTGTGATGGTATCTTCTGTTTTAACTCTTTATTTTCATTCTCCAGTCTCTTCAGTTCTTCTTTATATTTCTCTTCTGTTTCACGCCTGGCTCTGCTCTCTTGAGCTTTCACATACATCTGAAGTGAATATGGTTTAGTCTTCAAGTTCTCTATATAATCCAGTAGTTCTGGTATCTGTCTTGAGTTTTCAGGTTCCTTTAACCCCATCACTCTGTACTGACCACCATATAGTCTGATTGATCTCAGAGTTTCTGATTTGACTAAATCTGTTACTAAGTCTCCAACAGAAAGGTCCGAGGTGAAGATCAGCATTAAATGCTCTCTGGAGTCAAATATCTTCTGGATCTTCTCCATTTCTGCTTTGTCTTCATTATTGAATGGAGCATCAGGAATGATGATGAGGAAAACATGAACTCCTGGATCACAAAGAGACACACAGCGGAGAGTTTGACGCATCACTTCCTGCTCTGAGAGCCGACTGAGTTGTGGAATCTTCACCAGACTGATCAGACGCCCATGACGTTTCACGTCTCTCCTCACACACTTTGATCTTATATCTGTTTTCTGCAGGATCAGCTCTGATATGGAGGATTTTAATTTCTCGTCGATCCCGCACACAACCAGATTCAGCTTTGACACTGGAAAACGTACAAAAATAAATAATGGACTTTTATATTAAGTAGAATACACTGAGACTTACACATAGACTTACTGTTAGGGCGACTGGCATCTGGACTTCTCTCTCTTTTGCTCCCTGCAATCAAAATAAAACACACACATATATATTAGTTATGCTATTAATTGTAAGTTGCTTTGCAAAGAAACATCTGCTAAATTAATAATTAACACTTTTAACTATATTGTGACACCATAGTGTGATGTCACAATGATGTAAATTGTTAATAATGAAATATTTTGGTCATGAATGAAAGTGCCTGGTAAATTAATAAGAGTAAATATGTATTCATCAGATATAAATCCATATTCATCAGATCAAGTGTCTGTATATGTGTCAACATGTCCCTCTCTGTGCTATATATAGCATTTGATTTTGTATGTTGTCATTAAATGCAATTACATTCATTTGTACATATAATGCAAGTTTATTTAAGTATCTAAAATGCAGCACAATCTTGAATACTTACAATGTGCTGGGATACCCAGGAAACTGGATATACTTCTTTTTTCTTCATTTTTCTCTTTATGGCTGTCATCATATGCTTTAACCTCTTTAAAAGAATGCACAGGTCTGCTGTTGTCTTCGTCCAGTGATGAGCCGGGTTCAGTTGCCTCTTTAGCATCATGTGTGCTTTCATTAGTTGTGCGGTTAATAGCCTCTTCACCAAATACTTTCAGCATTTGTTTCACCCTGCTCATCTTTTCCAAAATGAAGTTTTTATAGTATTAACACTAGTGTGTTCTAGTATTAACACACTCTGAGATGTTTGTCTGGAGCAGCTGAGGACGGTTGACTCCGACTCTCTCTACAACATCTGGAGGAGCTTCACTGTCAAACGCTGCTCGTCCCAAAAGGTAGTTTCACTGTCTTCTGACACATTCTTCAACACTCTCTAAAACACACACACACACACACACACACACACACACACAATTTTTAACAGCATTTCATTGTTTTTCACAGGAGAAAAATATTACTGCATATGATACATGTACTGTACCTGATCATTTCAAATTACATTGGTGCTAGAAGTCACAAACACATATATACATGTACATACTTATGACTTTGTTTTATTGGATGTTCATCGGATAAATTTAAAGTACTAAGAAAATAGAGATGTTAAAACAATATACAATTAAAACACAATCTCAGTTTAAAATGTAGTGATGCTTAAACTCATATGAGTGCCACTTAAAAACAAAGTTGAATATGTAATGTGGCTTTATTTCTTAATCAAACCATTTTTACATAAAGCAAATACATAAAGTAACCAGCATAGCCATGTGGGGCCCAATGTGTTTAACCAGGGTGTCACGGTTCAGGGGCGTATTCCTGGGGGGTATTCCAGAAAGCAGGTTATGTGACATAGTACATGTTTAGTATATGTTTAAGGGTAAGTAAGCGGGTAAACTCAACTACTTTACCATAGCAAGCCACTCTCTGAACACAACCCGTTCTGTTGCAGCTCATGATCCAGGGTTAGTTTACTTCAGAGGTGTTCAGTGGGTATGACAGATTGTGCATAATATTATATAGCTATAGTTATATCGATATATAAAATGCTTTTTAAACAAGGTAATGTTAATTTTGTTATAATATATAGCTAATTCTCATCTCACACATCAGTGATATGCATTAAAAAGTTTTTTTTTTTTTTTTTTGCAACAGGACATTTTCTATGCTACACAGCAAAATCCCCAGTGTTAAATTAACACTGAAAAGTGTGATTCAGATCACATTAGATCTTTGTTCATCTAACTGTTATAAATCAACAACAGCAGACGAACAAAATCTAAAGTAAACATAAGGGTCAAGAGCCCAACTAAAGCAAACACCCATCACCATAATGGTAACTTACAATGTGTGATTTTCTCCTTCAGTGATTCTGCTTGTTAACATCAGGTGTCTTCAATAATGCTCAATCATCACTCAAATATTCACTTAATTAGCTCATTAAATTTAACACTGCTTCAGTGTTCATTTAACACTCTGCTAAGAGTTTATATAATTCAAACTTTTCAGTGTTAATTTAACACTGGGGATTTTGCTGTGTATAAAGTATTTCTATAATAAAAGAAATACATGATATGATATGATATGATATGATATGATATGATATGATATGATGTGATATGATATATTTCCAGCAATGTGGAAGCAAAATGACTAAACAAAAAGTAAACTTTATACAACCATGTTATTTTTGCAAGCACAGGCTATATTTCGTTTAATCAGTCTTTCTTTTTATTATATAATTAGCATCAAACAAACAATATAGTTCTTATTCACAGTGATTAAAGATTATTAATGTTTTGTCTGCCCTCTAGTGGTTGGAAATGTGTATTACATGTCTTATTATGAGCAGATTCTCTACACCTGTGGACCGTGTAAGAGGAGCGTGGATTTAAGGAGCCCCGTTGTTACATCTGGGAGGCGGGATTGGTGCGGCAGTCGAGTGGCGCTCGTTTTCTGTTTCCCCTATTTCTTTTCTCCCAAACGTTATGTTATGACTATTGTTTGTTAATAAAAACCCTATTGGACCGAGCCTTCCGTGTTGACCCTCGTTTGTGTTATGGCAAGGGCCGTAACAGTAGCTCACGAAAAGGAGGGATTTAGAGAGATTGATTCATCCATGGAGTCGTTTCAGAATCACTGAAAAATGTGGTGATGTGCAATGTTTATTATGAGAAAATTAAACCATTTTTTTTTACCTTTGATGCATGTAAAACCTGTTGTAGGAGACCTCCAAAACAAAATCTTGAGACTTTAAAATGGCATTACAGGGGCACTTTAAACAAGAAGATTGAAAAATGATTGCATTACTGTTGATTACTCTTGACGTACACGGAGGTGGGCCGACAAAAACGGGATCTCGCTTGAGAGACCAATCCACTTTGAGTGTAAACTAAACAAGCTAATGCACATTAACATCGCTTCGCAGCACAGGTATATAACAAGCAGAAGGTGCATCGCATATTTGCCTTTCGCTTCAGAGCCAAGCACTGTGTATGTTCAGCTCTACTGGGTCACGGCCTGTCACAGTCTTTTCTGTGTCTATCTCTGTCTCTCCTCCTCTTCTTCTTTATTCCTCCTTTTCTCATCCAAATCGCTTTTTTATTTCTTCTTGTTTCATCTGTACTTCTGCTATAATTCATTCTTGTTCAATTATCATATTTTCTTGATCATGTCTGTATTTTTCTTCTCTCTATCTTCTCTTTCATATCTGCTGTTTTTAATTCTTTGATTTTCAGTCTCTCTCTTCATCTCTTCTATACTTCGATGATATTCAGCTCTTCAATGTTTTTCCTCTTCTGATTGTTTCTGGTTTTCAATCTCTCGTTTCCTCTGTTCTGCTTTTTCTTTCTCTTCAAACTCTTTTCTGAGTTTTTCATCTTTTTCTCTGAATTGATTCTGCATTTTCTTTCTCTCTTCATCTGCTCTTTGTTTCTCCTCGTTGAGCTTCTTTGTCATGTTTTTCATGTCCATCTCATATTTAGCTTGTAATATCTGTCTCTGGATCTCAATTTCTTTGTCTCTCTCTCTCAGTATTTCCTCCATTCTCTTCTTAATGGACATCTCTGCCTCCTCAAACATGCTGTTATTGAAGTATCGACCCTCATTACTATTTTTCACTTCTTCTATCATGTTTAACAGTTGAGTAACTTGAGTTTTGTCTTGTTTTTCTCTGTTATTGAAAACCACGAATCTGTTTCCACAATCTCTGATCAGTTTCTTCAGTTCAGCAGACTCATATTTGCACACACAATCCTCTATAGATTCACCCTCAAGTTCGTCTCCTCTAGTGAACAGAACGATGCTGAAGTGAGCAGCTTTATGACCAAAGATCTTCTTGATCAGATCTACAGTGTCTGATTCCTCCTTGATGAATCTTCGCAGACTCAACACAATGACGAACACATGAGGTCCAGGTGATGAAAGTAAAATACATTTCACTATTTCTTCCACCACTTGATCATTTGACAGTGTCGTGTCAAAGAGTCCTGGAGTAGTCTCTCGTTTCTCCTGTTCTGTTTTTTTCTTTCTCTTCAAACTCTTTTCTGAGTTTTTCCTCTTTTTCTCTGAATTGATTCTGCATTTTCTTTCTCTCTTCGTCTGCTCTTTGTTTCTCCTCGTTGAGCTTCTTTGTCATGTTTTTCATGTCCATCTCATATTTAGCTTGCAACTCTTCTCTCTGATTCTGCATTTCTCTCTCTCTCTCTTTCAGTATTTTCCCCATTCTCCTTTTAATGGACATCTCTGCCTCTTCAAACATGCTGTTAGTGAAGTATCGACCCTCATTCGTTTTCTTCACTTCTTCTATCATGTTCAACAGTTGAGTAACTTGAGTTTTGTCTTGTTTTTCTCTGTTATTGAACACCAGGAATCTGTTTCCACAATCTCTGATCAGTTTCTTCAGTTCTGCTGATCTATGTTTCCTCACATAATCCTCTATAGATTTACCCCTGAGTTCGTCTCCTCTAGTGAACAGAACGATGCTGAAGTGAGCAGATTTATGACCAAAGATCTTCTTTATCAGATCTACAATGTCTGATTCTTCTCTGGTGAATCTTCCCAAACTCAACACAATGACAAACACATGAGGTCCAGGTGACGACATTGAAACACATTTCATTATTTCTTCCACCACGTGATCATTTGACAGTGTCGTGTCAAAGAGTCCTGGAGTATCAACAACAGCTACTGATCGACCATCAACTTCACCAACTCCCTTTTCACAAACTGTCGTCACTGAATCTGTGCATGTTAGACTCACAAACTCATTTCTTCCCAGAATAGTGTTTCCTGTTGCACTCTTTCCACTTCCTGTCCTCCCGATCAGCACAATCCTCAAACGCTCCAGATCATCCAGTTCACATTCAGCACCTAAAAATAAAGTTGATAGACAAAAAGACTTAGTGAAAACAAGTGCAGAAGCTGAAAACGTAAAGAAGTTGACTCTTCTGTTATTTTCTGACCCTTTAAAACATTAGTTTCTATATGAAGTGTATACACTCACCCACTGACTGAAGTAACTCTTTGATTTTATTCTCCATTTTCTTCAGTTCTTCTTTATGTTGTTCCTCCAGTTCATGTCTGACTCTGTTCTCTTGAGCTTTCACATACATCTGAAGTGAATATGGTTCAGTCTTCATCTTCTCTATATAATCCAGTAGATCTGGGATCTGTCTTGAGTTTACAGGTTCCTTTAACCCCATCACTCTGTACCGACCTCCACAGAGACTGATTAACCGCTGAGATTCTGGGCTGGATTTTACAAAGTCTGTCACGGGTCTTTCAACACTGAGCTCTGATGTGAAAAGTACCATGAAATGTTCTCTGGAGTAAAATATATTCTGGATGTTCTCTATTTCTGCTTTGTCGTCATTGTTAAGTGGACCAACAGGAACTATGAGGAGGAAAACATGAACTCCAGGATCACAGAGAGACACACAGTGGAGAGTCTGACGCTTCACTTCCTCCTCTGAGAGCTGGTTGAGAGCTGGAAACTCTACCAGACTGATCACACGTCCATGTATCCTCTCCTCTTTCTTCACACACACTTCACTGCTCTCTCTCTGATGTGAAGGTTTTATCGGTTTCCCGCGTAAAAATTTTGACAAAGAGACTTTAAGTGTTGTATCTCTTCCACACAGCACCAGGTTCAGCTTCTGTTTTCCAGAGACATTGAGTGAAACTGAAAAACATATCAAGAAACTCAAGCTTTGTTATTGTACACGGGGTAGGAAAATAATGGGGACTTGAGGCAAACATGTTTTATATATGTTAACACATTTTAAAGAAATAAAAATGCCCCCAAATTGAAGTTAAAGGGAAAAAAATAAATCCCCTTTCGCAACTTGTGAAATGTGAAAATGAATGAAACCTGTCAACTGTGGCATTACATTTAGATCTGCTCACATTGCATACAATTTCTTTTTACGATTTTTTTTTTTTTTAACAGCATGGAGCCTTATGACAAATCAAAAACATTTCTGTTGAGCTTTTGATTGCATTGGTGCAGTTGCCCTGCTGTGCACTCTCAGAAAAAAAGGTGCAAAGCTGTCACTGGGACAGTACCCTAAGATACAAAAGTGAAAAGGTACATCTTTGTACCTTACCCAGATGACAAGCAACCATCAAAACAATGTTAAATCAATGTTAATATAGGGCTGTGCGATATAGTTTTATACTAATATAAATATAATATACCATTATACTAATGATTCATATAGTTGGTATCGATAATTATTAGGGCTGGGCGATATATATCGTGAGATTGTTATGCGCATCTCGTCAGTAAAGCCGGTTCCTTGATTAGTAGTAAATCGCCTTCACCTGCTTTCAGATGGAGCGGCATTTACTACAAAGAGCCGTAGTTAACTGACAAGCTGAGCCATATCACATTAATATCGCGGACGTATCGCCAGCGATTTTTAATGCGATATGGCTCAGCTTGTCAGTTTACTACGGCTCTTTGTACACAGCAAAAACTCCAGTGTTAAATTAACACTCCTGGGAGTGTATGAGTCCACACTCAAGAGTGTTTAAGTTAATGATATAATTAAGTGATTAATTTAGTGATTATTGAACATTATTGAAGACACCTGATGTTAACAAGCAGAATCACTGAAGGAGAAAATCACAAATTGTAAGTTACCGTTATGACGATCAATGGTTGCTTTAGTTGGACTCTTGGTCCGTGTAACACTTTGCAGTTCTTTGTTCAATTTGAAATTTAATAATCAGAAATGAGAAAATGGCCCGTTTTTTCGTTTTTTTCCAAAAAACTAAAAAACGATATTTCGGCTTGATTTTTCGTTGTTTGGTTCACAGGCAAAAAAACGAATAAATGACTTCAAAATTTGTTTTCCACATCTGGGCGGCCTGACACGCCTCCTTCCGCCGATTCCGCAAATCTGAGCATGTGTCGTCAGCAGTTGTCGCTCAGGTCTGTTCAACAAAATAATAGTCCTCTCTACTATGGCTACAGATTCTTAAACTGTACAGGGCAGGACAGGTCCTATTGGGCTTTCTTCTGTGCAACTTTACACGTTTCACAGAAATCTTTACATCAGAAATATTAATTATTAGTCTGCCACCAGCCTGTTTTATTTAGCTGTGTGTGGTGAAGCTGCGCTTGACAGCGCCGAGCGGGAGAGGCTCACTCACTGACCAATGTTCAGTCAGCAGTCAGAACTTTTCTTTTAGACGCTCCGTTTTGCCACGGGATGGTGATTGCAAATACTGTAATGTCAATCGGCTGAGGGTGGGTACCGATGATGGTGAAATACATTTTTACTGAAACTGTAATCATAGCCGCGACCCGCGAGAATGAGACAGATGATTGACAGGACGATAGATAGCGGAGGCAATTAAAGGCGCTAGATAACTTATGTTAACAAAAACACAAATAAAAAAAGTGTTTAACCATTTTATGCATGAATTATGATAACCTCAGTCAGGATCTTTTTTTTCTATGTGTTTTTATTGCTCTTAGGGCATGGAAAACAAGATTTTATTTTTTATTTTTCATTTTACAAAATTTTCAAAGAGATTTTCATATGTCCACTTGAATGGAGAGCATGCGTTTATGGTTTAAACTGAAGAGATATTGTATTAAATATAATACAATAATCAAACAGATAAAGTATGTGTATTTAACAAACTAATCAATTAAATTATATCAAATCATCTGAAAACTATAAAATATATACAAAAATATATAAATGCAAAATATTGCAAAGGCAATTGAACTCCATACGTTTTCTATGCAGTATCCTGACATTTCATCTCTTTTTTCTCTAATTGATCCTGTTCGAGTTCATGCTTAATAGTTTGCCTTACTGTCTTCTGAATTAACACAAAGTAGTTATTAGTAAAAATGGTGGAAACTGGATCAAGTTCCTGTGGAATCAATAAATGTTCTTGATGGCATGCATTGTTTCTCGTTTTTATTGTTTGATTATACAGCCAGAACTGGACTTCTGTTTGGGTTCCACCAGTAAGTGACATACCTTTACACACACACACACACACACACACACACACACACACACACACACACACACACACACACACACACACACACACACACACACACACACACACACACACACACACACACACACACACACACACACACACACACACACACACACACACACACACACACACACACACACACACACACACACATAGCCTATATAATTTTTTTTCATGGTATAATTATGTAATCTGCTTGTGAGCCTAAATGAGTAAAATTGGTATTCAATCATTATCAGGCTGACTTGCTTTTTTATATATTGAAAGTAGTGTTTCATGTTGTCACTTCACATTTAATGGCCGCTTAGAATGAAATTGCTATGCAAATTCACAGTGCCTCCTTTGAGCTGCATTAGACAGTGTGTAATGTACATCTAAAAATGCAGGGTCAGATGCTGCTTCTGTGCCACCTATACTGCAAACCTGTGTGTTTGTTCATACAGAGTTCATCAGACAGCCTAAAGCCTCTTACGTTGTTGATTTATATTTCAAACAACAATTCGACATTTGCTCGCAATGTTTTTCTTACAAAAAACCTCATCATTCTGCAGGACAATTGTCTATTACAGTATACAACACGCTTTAAGAAAAGTTTATTTCCATCACACTGTAAAGTGTTTTTAAATATTACATATAGATTACATATACCAAAGATTTTACATGTTAATTACAGTTAGTAGGCCTACCATGGGAAGTAGGGGTGCTGAGCGTGGAGCATGAAGAAATATGGTTGGGGATGAAAGTTCACACAAACAAAACCAAAAAACTGTGGTGTTTTGCCTATAGGCATACATATTACGTGTGTTTGTTTTTATTTATGCTGTATTAAAATACCCATATTATAACAAATAAATAAAATATATTTGGAAATTGCCCTTTAAAACGAAGGCTCAGTTTGTGGTTCACAATTATTTGATTAAAAACAACAAAAACAATAAAACAAAGACAAAGTCACTTATATTAAACACTTTTTTTATTTATGTTTTTGTTAACATAAGTTATCTTGCGCCTTTAATTGCCTCCGCTATCGTTCTGTCAATCACCTGTCTCATTCTCGCGGGTCGCGGCTATGATTACAGTTTCATTAAAAATGTATTTCACCATCATCGGTACCCACCCTCAGCCGATTGGCATTACAGTATTTGCAATCACCATCCCGTGGCAAAACGGAGCGTCTGACTGCTGACTGGACATTGGTCAGTGAGCCTCTCCCGCTCGGCGCTGTCAAGCGCAGCTTCACCACACACAGCTAAATAAAACAGTCTGGTGGCAGACTAATAATTAATATCTCTGATGTAATGATTTCTGTGAAACGTGTAAAGTTGCACAGAAGAAAGCCCAATAGGACCTGCAGTTTAAGAATCTGTAGCCATAGTAGAGAGGACTATTATTTTGTTGAACAGACCTGACCTGAGCGACAACTGATGACGTCACATGCTCAGATTTGATTGACCAATATCATTTATTCGTTTTTTTGCCTGTGAACCAAAAAACGAAAAATCAAGCCAAAATCTTCAAAAATCAATCAAACAAAGGGGCCGTTTTCTCATTTCTGATTATTAAATTTCAAATTGAACAAAGAACTGCAAAGCGTTACACGGACCGACTCTTGACCCATATATTATTAACTTTAGATTTTGTTTGTCTGTTGTTTCTGAATTATAATCACAAGTTGAACAAAGAAAAAAGTGATCTGATGGTAATCCGTGTATCATTCGTTCAGTCGTTTTTTTATTTAATATTGAAAGTAGAAAAATGAGAAAACAGTTCCTTTTTCGATTTTCATTTTTTCCAAAAAAACGAAAAACAAGAATTCAGGTTGATTTTTCGTTTTTCGTTCTGAGGTAGAAAAATGTATAAACAGCTGGAATATTCGAATTTTACACGTGGGTGGGAATGAAACGCCCCTTTCCTTTGATTTGTCAGCCGAAGATCAAACTGTCCCGTCATCAGTTCTTCCTCAGTTCTGCACTGCAGAATAAAAGTCCTCGCGTTGTGATTCCTAACACGTTTTTTGCAACTACATTTCATCTTTTTTTCCCATCAAATAACCAGACTAACATGGCTCGACACAACCCGTACTGGGAAAAACACTAGACAGGGCTTTCTTCTGTGTAGATATAAATTCACCTACGCTTTGCATCAGCTGGGTATGCCTAAATGACGGCTGTTAGCCTACATGGTCGCCCTCGCCCAGTAATTTTTTTTTTAAATAATAAATGAAGATAGAAATCAATATAATTAGTTGTAAATTTAATATTTTTAACACTAATACAAAAAGAAAAGAATAATGCATTGACAATATAATATTTCTATATTAACGTAAATGCATGACATTCAGACTGACTATCTAACAACCGGAGAACAGAGAACAACAGAGATATTAAAATACATACTCTTCTGAGTTTTATGATGTAGGCCTTGTGTTTTATTAAAATGTATTAATTTATATCTCAAAGATGTGCGCTTGTACGCAGCGCACCGGGTCATGTTGAGAGGGAAACAAACGCATTTTATTATTAGCCTATTCAGAAATAGTGTAAAAGATCGGTAAATAAAATGCAACATTAACATTATAAACACTATTAATAACATATAGGCTATGTCTATGCGTATTTTACTTCCCCTTACTGTAGCCTACACTGTAAAAAAAAATTACATCCCCAAGTCAAAAATTTCAAGTGACCGATAACATCTACATTTTTCAATTAGTCTGACGTATTATTTCTCATTGAGCCAATGTTAACAGACTATTGCAACAAGAATTTCACTTGGGCCAATTGAAAAATTTAGATGTTATCGGTCACTTGAAATTTTTGATTTGGGAGGGTTAGAAATTTTTTACAGTGTATGTCAAATCCTTAAATGAATGGTAGGCCTATTCAGAAAACAACAAGAATGAAAAATAAGTAGCCACGTATAATAAAAATATAGCCTAATAGCTTATAAAAATAGCCTATTTTGTCCTTTATTATAAACAACATTTAGCCAATTTTAAACGCCAAGCCTAAACGAATTTATTTGAATCGAAACTGAAACTGTACCGACGTTGGTTTCGCGCATCTCTCATTCGGTCCAAAGTTTCCATATTTGCAATGTAACATTTGGATGCTAACTAGTAATGTAAAGAAGGCTTTATACTTAAGTCGAGTCCCAATACACGTATAGGCTAAATCAGCATCTTCACAGCAAGGGAAATGAGTTTGGAATAACAGCAAGTAGCCTACTGTGCGGCACAGCCTTTATATTGTACAACAGACCAATTAAATTAAGCAGAATAACTTTTTATATGTTTGGTTGACTGTGTTTTATTTTAATAATGAACAGGCTGCGATGTTAGCCATGCCAGAAGTGAACTGATAATAGCCTAGAGATGCTGTGTGAGCGAGCGATGCGCCGGCGACATCACTTGGATTTGTTGCTCAGCAGGGGAAATAACTTAATATTCTGTCGTTTAATACTCTGTCATTCGAAACAGTAACATTTATATTTTTATTTGTGTAGCCTACATTCAAAATGACTACAAAATGTCATGCCTTTGGAAAATAAAGAAAACAATATGATGCGCTGCTTTAGCGCGTCTCAGTCTCCTTGAACATCTTTCTGGCGCACACCAAAAATGAACCAAAATAGAGTGAATAGCCTTCTGACGCACCTACTTTTCAAAGTCAACATTTAGATTATTTTAAGTAAAATGCATTATATAGTCACTTAAGAATAAAACACAGCGTGGTTCATGATAAAAAAAAAAAACGTGACTTTACAGTTCAGAAATAGGAAAATAGCAAACCCCTGGCACTTGAGAACTCCTGGTCTACACAGAAGAAAGCCCTGTCTAGTGTTTTTCCCAGTAAGGGTTGTGTCGAGCCATGTTAGTCTGGTTATTTGATGAAAAAAAAAGATGAAATGTAGTTGCAATAAACGCGTTAAGAATCACAACGCGAGGACTCTTATTCTGCAGTGCAGAACTGAGGAAGAACTGATGACGGGACAGTTTGATCTTCGGCTGACAAATCAAATGAAAGGGGCGTTTCATTCCCACCCACGTGTAAAATTCGAATATTCCAGCTGTTTATACATTTTTCTACATCAGAACGAAAAACGAAAACTCAAGCTGAATTCTTGTTTTTCGTTGTTTTGGAAAAAATGAAAATCGAAAAAGGAACTGTTTTCTCATTTTTCTACTTTCAATATTAAATAAAAAAACGACTGAACGAATGATACACGGATTGATGGTGTTGGTTATATTATGACAATCATCATTTGAACTTGATCACTGAACTCATTAAAATCCTTCTTTCTGACTTCGATTTATGTTGTTGGTTACAGCATAACTGTGAATCTGCATAAATGCCCAGCATTTTTGATATAATATAAAGGATTTCTTAAAAGTTGTTTTAAAAAAAAAAAAATCACTCCTATAGGCACACACAGATGTCAAGATTCAGTCTATGCATCTCAACAATGGTGAGGAGCAGAATATTCAATTAGGAAAAGTAAATTACATAGACAATTCAGATCATAATTTATTCATACCGCAATGCATGATGGGAGCCATTAATGAGTTGTGATTGGTGGCAGCCACTGCAACATGCTTTATTATTGTCACCATTGTTGAGATTCACAGGCTGATTATTGATGTCTGTGTTTTAAATGAATTTATCTGAATGTCTTTTGATCAGAACAATGTTTATTAAATATTTAGAATTATATGTAAAATACTGATAATCATAGGCTGAAGAATCACTAAACTGCTGCTAGCAACTTAAACCAAACTATCTCAATAAGTTTCCTTTTTCAGATCACAGCATGATTGTCAAAACATAACCAACACTATAATATAATACTTTACTTTGTTCATTTAACTGTTATGAATCAATAACAGCAGACAAACAACAGTAAATATTAAAGTAAACATATAATGGTCAAGAGCCCAACTAAAGCAAACACCCATCACCATAACGATGGCTTACAATTTGTGATTTTCTCCTTCAGTGATTCTGCTTGTTAACATCAGGTGTCTTCAATAATGCTCAATCATCACTAAATTAATCACTTAATTATCTCCTCAGCCCTAAATGCCGCTCCATCTGAAAGCAGGTGATGGCGATTTACTACTAATCAAGGAACCGGCTTTACTGACGAGATGCGCATAACAATTTCACGATATATATCGCACAGCCCTAATAATTATTGGCATTTTTTTATAACCTTTTTTTTTAAAGACAAGTAGAAAAATATAAAATTAAAACACTGTTTTATTTATCCACATTATTAAGGCAAACAACAAAATTATATTAGTTTTATCAGCCAAAAACAAAATAAAATGAAAACAAAAATATCTTATTTATGTCTTAAATTAAGATAGAAAAAGTGCTAAAGAAACTTTTGAACTTAAATAAAATGCTACAAAATGTGTGCAATGTAAAAGTGTAAACGTAGATCAATCAAGGCAAACTTTGAGATAGATCAAGATCTGTAATAAGTAGGTATAATGGTTCACAAAATTCAAGGTTTGGTTTGATATGACACAGTGGTATCACAGTTCGGGTCGTTTTCGATGCAGCAAAAAGAAAGAAATGCCAGATAAATTTCACTGATTCAAAAAAGAATATATATATATATATATATATATATATATATATATATATATATATATATATATATATATATTATTTTCTGTAAAATTACACACACTGATCAGAGATTCAGGTCTAATGATTGTGAAATAATGATTGTGTTAAAACACAACCAACACCATCAGATCACCTTTTCTATTTGTTCATCTGGCTGTTATAACTCATGTACAGCAACCAAACAAAACTTAAAGTTAATAATTTAAGGGTCAAGAGCCCAACTAAAACACACACTGATCTCCATAATGGTGACTTTAATTATGGTTTTCTCCTTCAGTGATTCTGCTTGTTAACACCAGGGGCCTGTACCATGAAGGTAGCTGAACAAACTCGGGGTTACAGGATTGGTTTTGAGTTGACAAATCCAAACCGTTGCGATCAGGCTTTATTGGTACCATGATGCAGCTCATCGACTTTCTCTGTCAACTCAGGCTTTGATCTTTAAGCTATGATTACTCCACGCGCGCGTGCACATAAAAGAGTGACGTCGACACTGAACAGCCAATCGCGGGTAGTAGAGCGAGAGCGTTATATTTTTCCGCGGAGGAGCAAGAGATAATTATTCAGAATTACGATGAATTTAAATATGTATTTCAAGCTCGAAACAATACGGTCTCAGTGCCAAAGCAAGAGAAGACTGTTGGAGAAAGATTGCTGATTGTTAATGTGTAAGTTAAACAAATACGTTCTATATTTATGTAAAATTATGTAGGCCTATATGTATGTGTAGCCTATATGTTTACTATACCCTATAGCCTATTTGTATAATATATAAAAAATTTACATGTATGTACTAAGAAAGATTAATATTCCTTAAATGCTTTTTAAATGCAAACCCAACTCCAAATGTTCTTGGCAGCAGATAAAGACAAAATATAAAAATAATAATTCAAAGTGGTGAGTATTTACCACAACCTTTTATTACTTCTGTGAACATTTGATCACAAACACTTGTTTGCAGCAAACAGAAATAAAGAGTTAAATTCAGAGAACCAGAATACACTGTGGCGGAGGAGTTGGCTCTGAGTAGGCAATAAGGGGCGGCCGATTATGGATGGGATTAGAGGTGCTGTACAATCTGACCCTGGTGCTGGCTCCTCTAAGCAAGTAACACTGGGTACGTGTGCAATACATTACTACTTTTAAGTTTTAAATATGGCTGACTGTATGTTCTGCAGAGGGAAATACAGTGTCCCTGTTGAAGCCAGCACACACACACAGTCTCCCACACAGAGGTCAGTATGCAGCAGACAGAACACCAGAAACATAACCTGCTTTACAACAGTTATGCTTTACATTGGCCTATTTTTATTTATTAGGGTGGAGGAAATGAAGACACTCTGTCTGTGTGTTCTCAGACAGTTGCTGATGTGAATGCACTGGGCTTTTTATTATGGCAAACATTTGAATGTGTGGCATAAAAAAGGGACTGGCCCTTACACCTCTCTTTTATTGTAGGATTTTTCACAACCTGCCCCAGAAACAGGCCTCTACCTCAATGGCCTTCAGAAGAAATGTGTAAGGATTTAAAACCCTTGACATAAATTACAGTCAGTCCTGTGTTTGTAGGAAGTCAAGGAACTTTTTGTGATTTGATGAGCCTCCAGAAAACTTGTAATGATCATGTTTGTGGTGGAATTATGTTTCAGGTGGAAACAGACTCAGTCAGGGCCCTGTACAAAAGGAGTCTTGAACTAGACTGCACGCTAAAGGAGTCTTGAACTAGACTGTTCACTAAAGGAGACTTGAACTAGACTGCACACTAAAGGAGACTTGAACTAGACTGCACACTAAAGGAGACTTGAACTAGACTGTTCACTAAGAGCTGACTGTGAGCTGAGAAAAAAAAATGGAGATCAAACAGCTGAATAAAACTGATCTCAGTATGTGAACTTATTTAACCAAGTAACACTTTAGTATTAATATTTATTAATGAAACTTTCTCTTGCTCTCTTTCTCTCTCTCATCCCACAAAACCAATAAAACAGTTTGAGACTTATCTGCAGTTTCAATGTGCTTTTATTTAGTGTAATATTGTATGGTGATTGCATCTACATCTGCACCAGCTGAGTGGTCAAGTGTGATCGGGTCAGTTTCATCGGGGAGAAGCTGGTTTTGTGGTGGTTCTCGCTCTGTTCTACTGGTGGCTATAATGTGCAGAATGGCACATGCATGCAGCCACTATCTCTGATGCCCGCTCTGGTGACTCTTAAGGGCTGAACACAGTTGAAACGTGCCTTTAGGAGGCCAAAGGTCATCTCGATCTTCACTCTGGTTTTACTGAAGGCCACATTGGAGCGGTGCTGTGGCCCTGTCTGAGGTCAGGGGGTTATTGTGTAGGTTTTTCTATCTCAGTTCAAATGAACTGTTTTGTACTGTACCAAATTTAACTTGCTTTCCTCAAAGCGCTGACACAACACAGACTCATGGAAAATTTGTGAGTCAAGCACTGGAGCCAGGCCATTTAGCATCCAAACTTGTGATCATACGTTCATGACCACAAGTCATCAGCAGATGAAATGTTTAGTAGATCATTTTTATATCTGTTAATGTTACTAATTTAAAGATTCATCTCACAGAAAATAATCATCTCACAAATTCACATCTCTACCTGAAGTGATAGGATTTCCTATTAACATCTGCCTCATGTTCTCTTAGAGCAGTGGAGACTGGAGCAATAGACTATAGGGAATCCTATCATAAGATTGTTAAAGATTTAAAATAATTCTTAACATGTATTATATTGTATAGTACATTTGTGAAATGTGCATTTTGAAAAAAAAAAAAAAAGTGTTCATGTGATATGTCACCCTATCAATATATCTTACCGGCAATTTTATAAAAGCCCTCTTTTATGGACATAGTCGATAAATGTCCGGGGAACAATATTAATGAAACTATTCATGTACTCCTGCAGAGCAAGGACCACCTTGCGAATGGTTCGACAAACCGTGTTTTCCCCTAGCTTCTGTGCGTCACCCACCGTGCAAGTATGTAGGCTACCACTTGCAAAAAAACACAAACGCAATACCATTTGCGGTACAGTAAGTGCATGAATTCGACGTGTTAAATTATTTATGTGCGGCTCAAGAAGTTCGCAAAATAAGACATTCCTTCCGCGGAAAAGCTGTATCTTTCATACAAGTTACTATCAGGAAAGGCAAGGGGATTTTGTCAGGCTAAAAACTCTTTCTTTACAAAGTGCTCGTCTAACAATTTGCGCTGAGATGTCCACCGGATTTGGAAGAAAAGGTGAAGTCATTGCAACAAACACTTGGAATAAGTTACGTCACCTATATGTTTCTTTGCTCTCAGCTGATTGGTCAAACTTCAGTCTGAGATCTCGAATCCAGATCATAACCTGCCCCGGAGCAGGTTAGCCGTGCAGCGTAAGATACCATGGCAACGAACACCGATTAAAGCCGAGCTACTTTCATAGTACCTAAAACCCAGGGTTGGCGGAAACTAAGCTGAAACATAGCCGGCTAGCCACCTAATCCGGCTTCATGGTACAGGCCCCAGGTGTCTTCAATGTTGGCAATAAAAGATATTTTGTAAATTGTACTCATTTTAAATGGTTAACTTTTAAGGAATTAATTTGATTAATTATGACTCAATTATAATTTGTTCAATTTAATTACTTTTACAATTAATTACTAATTGAAATAGCCTGAGTAAAGATTACAAGCACTTTCTGTGTGAAAAAAGTTGCCTAGCTTTTTTTAAGTAAATGTCACTCCACATTTTTTTCAGTGTACATGTTCTTATAAGAAAAATCTGTTAGCTAGGACAGTGAAAACACAATGAAACAGCCAAAACAGAACATAACTGACTATTACTGTAACACTATCATTGTTTCTGTGTTACAAACATTCATATTATCACAAAAGTACTGGGATAAGTTTATAGTTCGGATGTAAACAATGATATTTACGGTAGCGATCAAAATAGAGTAAATCACCTTTTGTAAAAAAAATTATGCTTCAATTAATTATTGTATTTTTTACACTGTAATGCATTTTTAAAACATTTTAAATTCACTGCAGCAATTAACAATTTGTCAGAACCTTTAGTAATTATGTTTTTTTTTTTTTTTTTTTAGAATCGTGGGAGAATTGTGATCTGTGTTTAAAAAAAATTTTTTTCATTCTCAATTCATACAGAATCGTGTAGCTCTATATTAATATACATTTCAATAAAATAATCTGAATTGTCTACTTACAGTTGGGGCGATTTCCCTCTGGACTGTGATCTCCTATATCTGCTGTAAAAAAAGCTCAATTTAAACAACCATGAAGTTGTTAAATGCTTAAACTTGCATAAATGCTTAAACTTGCAATTTTAATGGAAGAGCTGCAATAATTTTCTTTTTGATGACACTGTCAACAAACATAGCATTCAGACAGATCTAGACAGGTTCAGCAGCTTTGATGTCTGGTCACTGATAAACTCAGCTCAAGGTGCACAGTAAATTTCCCAGTGTTAAATCAACAGTGCTCAGATCACATATGGTCCCACTCTACATGGTGTTAAAGTAACACTGAAGCAGTGTTAATGTTAATGAGATAATTAAGTGATTAATTTAGTGATGATTGAGCATTATTGAAGACACCTGATGATAACTAGCAGAATCACTGAAGGAGAAAATCACACATTGTAAGCCACCGATATGGTGATGGGTGTTTGCTTTAGTTGGACTCTTGACCCTTAAATTATTAGCTTTAATTTTTGTTTGGCTGCTGTATCTGACTTACAACTGCCAGATGAACAAAGAAAAAAAGTGATCTGATGGTGTTGGTTATGTTATGACAATCATCATTTGAACTTTGTTTTTGATTTATGTTGTTGATTACAGCATAACTGTGATTCTGCATAAATATCCAGAATTTTAGATATAATATAAAGGATTTCTTAAAAGTTTTTTTTTTTTTTTTAAATCTTTCTTTTAGGCACACACAGACATAAAGATTCAGTCTATGCATCTCAACAAGGGTGACGAGCAGAATATTCAATTAGGAAAAGTAAATTACATAGACAATTCAGATCATAATTTATTCATACCGCAATGCATGATGGGAGCCATTAATGAGTTGTGATTGGTGGTAGCCACTGCAACATGCTTTATTATTGTCACCATTGTTGAGATTCACAGGCTGATTATTGATGTCTGTGTTTCTAAATAAATTCATTTGAAAGTGTTTTGATCAGAACAATGTTTATTAAATATATTGGATTATAAGAAAATTGCTGATAATCATATGCTGTAGAATCACAGAACTGCTGCTAACAAGTTACACCAAACTATCTCAATAAGTTTCATTTTTCAAATCACAGCATGATTATGTCAAAACATAACCAACACTATCAGATCACACTTTTTCTTTGTTCATTTGACTGTTATAAATCAATAACAGCAGACAAACAAAGTATAAAGTTAATAATATACAGTAATGGTCAAGAGCCCAACTAAAGCAAACACACATCACCATAACGGTGGCTTACAATTTGTGATTTTCTCCTTCAGTGATTCTGCTAGTTATCATCAGGTGTCTTCAATAATGCTCAATCATCACTCAATTGATCACTTAATTATCTCATTAACTTTAACACTGCTTCAGTGTTACTTTAACACCATGTAGAGTGGGACCATATGTGCTCTGAGCAGTGTTAATTTAACACTGGGGAATTTACTGTGTGCCTTTGTTGCTTTATTGATTGATTTTCCTGATAGACACAGACCAATTACAGCTCAATTTAGAGATGCTCAACCCGTTCTCATCTCAGAGATGCTTTAGAGATAGCTCTAATATTTACATAAGTTTATTTTCTGAATTCTTTAATTTAGTTATAAATTCTCATAAATTGTCATTTATCAATTTAAAGTCATAAGATGAAAAGGGTTTAAACTGATGTTGTCAAAACACTAGCCCTCTGGGCTTCTTCATAAATGGGTCACACTTAGCTTCATCCCGGTCAAAAATGGACGAAGCCTTAAAATTTAACTTTATTTTTTCCCAGGATAACCAATATTTTTGTTCTATAATATTTTCTGATTATTATTTAGAATTTTTAGAGTTTTTTTATGATACTTTGCATTAATTATATAATTTTTATGAGCTATTTTCTCCATTAGAATTAATATATATATATATATATATATATATATATATATATATATATATATATATATATAATTTTTTTTTAATAAATGCAACATTTCACATCAAATTAGAGTGCAGGCCTAAAAAAAAAATTCAAGTGAGAAGAGCGCCATCTAGTGGCTTCAAAGTATATAAATATGTGTCATGTCCTATAACCGCCTATAGGCTGCCTATAGCTTATTTATTTATTTATTTTATTTATTTATTTTTATTCCCATTCGGAAAGAAAAAAATTAATTTATAAGCAACCACTGAATGGAACAACAAAAAATATATATCATTTTAAAGCTTAGGATCTCAGCTTTTTAATGCATCTAATTACATTTATTAACTCTTAACGAGTGCTGAGTAATCCCTCTAAAACCGAGTGTACCGCCAGCAGGCGCCACCTAGCTGCAAAAATATTCATTACCATATTTTTCTAAAATCTTGCCTTGATTAACACAAAGTTGATGTCATTTGAAAGCTTAGAGTCTGAACTTTACAGTGAATGTATCCACTTTGAAAAACTCTTAAGAATTGCTGAGTTATATGCTGATAAATAAAATCTCTCTTTTTCATAATCTATAAAATAATGTACTGCAATGTGTCAAAAACATCATACAGCTCATGAAACATTCTCAGATAATTGAAAATGGCACTTCATTTTTTACAGCATATTATTACAATTAAAATGAGCCCAAAATTAACATAATCTATTGCTTTTATGACAAGATATTCTACATGGAGAAAAAATTGCCCATGAGGGGGTGTCAAAGACTGTACAAAAAGGCTATCTCTTTTCCAAATACTGTAACTTTTGATTCCTTTATCCAATTTTTTTTATTTTTTTATCCAGATGCAGCTAACATGTAGGGGGACTTCACTAAAAAATAATTTTCCTCCTACCTTATTTCCTTCCTGAGTTATTACATGTCAAATAAGAAAGATATGCAAAATCATAATAAAAATTGTATATATATTTTTGTCTTTTATCAGCCGTTTCTCGGCAGGACAATGTCCAAATGTAATGTAATTTATCAAAAAAATTAAAAAGAGTTCTTTCAAATGATACCTACCTTTTGACTCTCCTTGCTACAGTTTTGGAGTTCTGATTATATAGTTATTATATAGTTTGGAGCATAGTTTGTTGTGTGTTTGTGTGTGGATGTGGGTGTGGGTGTGTGTGTGTGTGTGTGTGTGGGGGGGGGGGGTCATATTTGAACTCTTGGTGTTTTAGAGTGTCACCCCTTCATTGCTGTGCACTTTTTTTCTGCACAGTGCCTGATTTGTAGTTTGTACCACCAAAAGTTTCTCTGAGTTTTCTAATTTTTTCGTATTTCCCTCAGATTTTACTTCATAAACAGTCATACAAGTTAAATTCTGAAAACTTACAAAATAAATTTGATACCTTTAGTTCTCTCTTTCTGTCTTTCTTTGGGTTTTCCATAATCTTTGTGATAAGAATGCTCCTCATATTCTTCTGCTCTGAATGAATGATCAGATCTGCTTGGCTCTTCATCCACCGATGTTCCTATAACATCTTCATATATCTCACATGTGAGAAATTCTTCCTTGTTTTCCTTGAGTATCTTATCAACACTCTTGAAAATGTCAAATCGCCATTCTGGTTTTCTATCATCAAGCTGCAGGTGTCTTCCTCCACACTCCTTTATTAGCTGATAAATAGCTGAAGGCTTTTTCATAAAACTTGTGTGTGTGTCAGTCGTGAGAACTAAAGTCCGTTTAATCGCTTCTTCACTGAATTTTTTCAGCACATATTTCACTCTTCTCATGTCCTCCTCAGTGAAGTCTTTACACTGCAGTATGGTTATGAACACATGAGGTCCTGGAGCAGACAGATTCACACACTCTCTCACCGTCTGTGTGATCTGATGATCTGAGTTGTTTGGATTCAGCAGATGAAGAGTGTTAATGACAGTGATGTGTCTGTTTTTCACCATCCCACTGATTGGAATCACATTGTGCTGCTTTAAAGCTGTAAGCACTTCATTCTCACGCATATCTATTCCCAGGAATAAGTTTCTGACTCGAATATTTTCTGATACATTCTTCCCCAAAAAAACAATCCTCAGGGCACACACTGAAACACACAAAACACATCATATGAAGATAAAAACACTGAAAAATCTGACTTTCAGGCTTCATAAGTTCAGACTTCATATACGAGCAGTAGTTAACTGACAAGCTGAGCCATATCACATTAATTATCGCTGGCGAAACGTCCGTGATATTAATGCAATATGGCTCAGCTTGTCAGTTAACTACGGCTTTTTGTAGTAAATGCCGCTCCATCTGAAAGCAGGTGATGGTGATTTACTACTAATCAAGGGAACCGGCTTTACTGATGAGATGCGCATAACAATATCGTGCGATATATCGCCCAGCCCTACTCATATACACTCCCAGGAGAGTTAATTTAACATTGGAGTTTTTGCCAAGATCAAGATCTTTCAGGACATGGTACCAAAAAAAAAAAATTGTTGCTGTAAATTGTGGTGTTGTTGCTATGGTGTTCTAGGTTGACGCAATGTTGATGATGTCACGAGAGCGGCGACTAGGAAGCGCCAGTGAGTTATGTATGTTTAACGTTGCCTAAAGAAAGTAAAGTAAACACGTTCATACAGTTCGAATCCAGAGTCATTATTTAAAAGACACGACATGGTGTCAGAAGTGCTGTAGTTTGACGTGTTACCTGATTTAGTTTTGCTCGCGAGGCCCGGATACGTGGGAAGAACGTGCGAGCTGAAATGGATGGCGGAGATGCGGTCGCTGCGCCGAGGGCAGTGGGACCGAGCGCTACTTTCAGCATACGGCCGCCTGAGCCGTTTGACTTCTCTAAACCACAAGAATGGGCAAAATGGATCTGGAGGTTTGAACGGTTCCGATTGGCAAGCAACTTGCAAGAAAACTCGGACGAAAATCAGGTGAATACTTTCATTTACTGCATGGGAGATGAGGCGGATGATATTCTCCGGGGGTTACCACTGGCAGACGCTGACAAAACAAAGTATGACGCAGTAAAGGCAGGTTTTGAGGCACATTTCGTTGGGAGAAGAAATGTAATTTACGAGCGGGCACGTTTCAATATGCGTAAACAGGATGAAAATGAGACTGTTGATTCATTTGTGACAGCTTTGTATGCTCTGGCTGAACATTGCAATTATTTAGCATTACATGACGAGCTAATTCGGGACCGACTCGTCGTGGGGTTGGCGGACAAACGGCTTTCTGAGCGTATGCAGCTGGATCATGAGCTGACCTTGGAAAAAGCAATCGCAATGGCGCGGCAAAGTGAGGAGGTGAAACGACAGCAAGCTGCGCTGAGAAGTGTGACAGACACTGTGGCTGCAGATGCGGGCTCTGTTGACAGAGTGTACAAAGGAAAGTATAACATGGGGAGACCCCAAAAAGGAAATGGTCCTAAACAAAAATCACATATAGCACACTCCAGTAAGATGAATAGCAACCAGTGCCATAAGTGTGGCAGCTCCCCAGCACACGCAAAGCGTGACTGTCCAGCAAATGATGTAAAATGTCACTCCTGTGGGAAAAAAGGCCACTACAAGAGGGTGTGCACATCATCAAAAACTGTGCGTGAAGTGTGCGAGGGGGACCCTATATTTCTTGGCAGCATCACAGGTACTGGCGAACCATGGATGGTGGACTTAGACATTAGACACAAACGTGTGCCGTTTAAGATTGATACCGGCGCAGATGTCACTGTCATTCCAGTAGAGGTGTTTGAGGAGATTTTTAATAAAGACCTACCTACCCTCAAGGATGCAACAAGGCCATTGCTTGGTCCAGGGCAAGTTCCCTTAGATGTTGTTGGAGTTACTAGTCTGCTGTTGAAGAGAGGTGAAAAACAGTCTGAGGAAGATGTGTACATAATCAGAAATCTGCACACTGCACTTCTGGGCAGACCGGCTATTGCAAAGCTCGAGCTTGTGGCACGATTAGATAACATTGATATGGAAATATTAAAGACAAGTTATCCAAAATTGTGCAGTGGTCTGGGAGAAGTACGACAGCCATATGTTATCAGGCTCAAACCGGGGGCTTCTCCATTCTCTCTTAAAACCCCAAGACGTATCCCGTTACCTTTAATGAATAAGGTTAAAGAAGAGCTGGGCCGTATGGAGACATTGGGGGTAATCAGCAGGGTGGAGGAACCAACAGACTGGTGTGCTGGCATGGTGGTGGTCCCAAAGAAGTCAGGTGCTGTTAGGATATGTGTAGACCTCTCCAAGTTAAATGAGTCAGTTCGCCGGGAAAAATACATCCTGCCATCAGTTGAACAGACGTTAGGAATGCTTGCTGGAGCGCAGATCTTCAGTAAGCTAGATGCTAATATGGGATTCTGGCAGATACCATTGTCAGAGGATTCTGCGCGCTACACAACGTTCATAACCCCATTTGGCCGTTACTTCTTCAAACGGCTTCCTTTTGGAATATCATCTGCGCCAGAACACTTCCAGAATAGAATGGCTACAGAGGTCACTGAAGGACTGGAAGGCACGGTGTGTCATATTGATGATGTTCTGGTGTGGGGAAGAACAAGGGAGGAACATGACACCCGTCTGCATGCAGTACTGAGGAAAATGCAAAAGGCAGGCATGACACTCAATGTCGAGAAGTGTGAGTTGTCAAAGCGGACAGTACACTTTTTAGGGCACATTATTTCTGCCGATGGCATTAGCCCCGACCCAATGAAAACAGCGGCTATCAGGGACATGACGGAGCCCTCAAATGTGAGTGAATTGCGGAGCTTCCTGGGGATGGTAAATCAGCTTGGGAAGTTTATTCCACAACTGGCGGATAAAGACAAAGCTCTCCGTGACCTGCTGTCGAAAAAGAACTGTTGGATTTGGGACATTGAACAAGCCAATGCATTCCAGGCTCTGAAAGACGTACTGTCGTCCCCCCCTGTTCTTGCCATCTATGACGCGAATAGAGACTGTAAAGTGTCAGCGGATGCTTCGTCCTATGGATTGGGAGCCGTCCTACTGCAGAGGTGGCCAGAAGGTTGGAGGCCAATAGCTTATGCGTCAAGATCTCTTACTCAGACTGAGCAGAGATACGCACAAGTGGAGAAAGAAGCCTTGGGACTCACGTGGGCATGCGAAAGATTTAAGGACTTTCTCATTGGCAAACATTTCGCATTGGAAACTGACCACAAGCCATTACTGAGTCTCTTAGGATCGCAAGTTCTGGATGCTCTCCCTCCTCGTATCCAGAGGTTCAAAATGCGACTGATGCGTTACTCTTACTCCATTGTTCACGTGCCAGGAAAGGATTTGTGGGTAGCTGACACTCTGTCACGTGCTCCGGTAAAGCAGTGTGAGCTTCATGAAGAGAGAGAGTTTTGGGAGGACACTAACATTTATGTTGACTCTATTATGGGGAATTTGCCGGCAAGCACAACCTACCTGGGACAGCTGAGAGAAGACTTAAAGAATGACAATGTGTGTTCCAGTGTGATGAAACTGTGTGTTGAAGGCTGGACAGAGCACAGCCGGAGAGATCCAATACTGAAGCGTTACTGGGCAGAACGGGCTCTCTTAACTGTGCAGGACGACCTGTTGCTGAGAGGTACGAGGCTGGTCATTCCAGCTGCCATGAGAAATGGCGTCCTTAGCAAGTTGCATGAGGGGCACTTAGGACTTGTAAAATGCAGAGAGCGGGCAAGACAATCAGTGTGGTGGCCAGGGTTAAGTAATCAGCTGAAGGAAATGGTGCTCAACTGCAGGACATGCCTCAAGGAGAGATTAAACCCAAAAGAACCACTCATGCCCACTCAGTTTCCAGACAGGCCCTGGCAAAGGTTAGGGGCTGATTTATTCATGCTGGGAACTAAAACGTACCTGCTTGTGGTGGATTACTATTCCAGGTATGTGGAGATTGCTCAGTTATCACCCAGCAGGTCTACTGACGTCATTGTCCACATGAAGTCCATATTCGCACGGCATGGAGTTCTGTATAATTACAGACAACGGGCCACAATTCTCTGGGCACTCATTTGCATCCTTTGCTGCTTCGTATGGATTTGTCCACGTTACTAGCAGCCCAAAGTTTCCCCAGAGCAATGGAGAGGCTGAACGTGCGGTCAAGACAATAAAAGCTCTTTTCAAGAAAGCTAATGACCCTTACCTTGCTCTCCTAGCGTATCGTGCTACTCCCTTGCAGAATGGGTACAGCCCAGCTCAGCTTCTTATGGGAAGAAGGCTGCGAACAACTGTGCCCACACTCTCATCATTGCTAGATCCAGCACTCCCTGATACTGATGCAATTTCCAGAAAAGAGAAGGGAAGAAAGAGTGCAGATGCAGAGCGCTTCAATAAACATCACAGAGCTAGAAAACTCAGCACACTACAGCCAGGAGAAGAAGTCTGGGTGTCTGATGCTAAAGAATCAGGAACGATTGTTGCCAGTCACTTTGCTCCACGGTCTTACCTTGTGAATACTCAGCATGGGACTGTGAGACGTAATCGCCACCATCTGGTATCTATGCAAGCGTCAGCTAAGGATGATAAAAGTGATACACAAGATCAGTCCTCGGATACATTCACTGAGTCGCACCCTGTCACTCCGGAATTAGAGGAGCAGGACATTCCTGATTTGGTGTCTACACCTAGAACTAGGTGTGGGAGACGGGTCGTGAAACCTGCAAGGTTGAACCTGTAAACAAGTGTGTGGTTTACTGTTGCATTATAGTTACAAATGCATTGTCACTTAATGTACATACTGGAAAAAATGATTGTTCGAAATATGAAGACAAATGTTATAATTATTTGGTTTGTTTAAGCATTAGATAGGAGCAGACCTTCCAGCAAAAAGAGGCAGAATAATCCTCTAAGGTTTGTTGAGACAAAGGTAGTCTACCCTTTGATCTCTAGAAAGGGGAGATGTGGTGTTGTTGCTATGGTGTTCTAGGTTGATGCAATGTTGATGATGTCACGAGAGCGGCGACTAGGAAGCGCCAGTGAGTTATGTATGTTTAACGTTGCCTAAAGAAAGTAAAGTAAACACGTTCATACAGTTCGAATCCAGAGTCATTATTTAAAAGACACGACATAAATCACATTATTTCTGACACACTTCAGCAAAATACATAAATAACTGGCTAGTATATACGGTACAGTACATACTGCATTACCAGCTTCACTTATTACTAACCAGACTGACTTTATTTCTGTCAGACGTCTACAAAAGTTCTTATTGAGAATTAACAGAGGTTTAACTCTACCCAGTCAACACTATGATCTCACAGTGATGTCACCATGTGGTCACAACGCCAGCAATCTGAGTTCACAGTGTTCTAAAAGTGTAACCTCACAGCACTCTCACTGTGTGCTCAAACTATGACCACAATATGAGCTCATCCCAGCTAGAAATGTTATTGTTCTATGAATGTTTTGAGAGCATTATGTTATGTTCTTGTAATATTTTCTGTAGCTAATTTTATTTTTGTAACCAGAATGTTCTCCTAAAAGGTAGGATAACACTCTCTATAAACATTTCAAACATGTTTAGTGATGACATTGATAGAACATTATCCCCCCTAACATTCTTAGACAGTTATAGCGGGAAGTTTCGATGTTTAGAAACTATGTTTAAGAGGTTTACATGTTGAAGTTTGTTTGAAGAGTTTGGTTTGGTCACCATTGTAGAGGTCAGTGTTTGCTGTAGTTGGGCTCTTTGGTCTTGACTAGGATTGGGCAATTTAAATCGCGATATTGTTATGCGCATCTCACCAGTAAAGCCGGTTCCTTGATTAGTAGTAAATCGCCTTCACCTGCTTTCAGATGGAGAGGCATTTACTACAAAGAGCCGTAGTTAACTGACAAGCTGAGCCATATCGCATTAATATTGCGGACGTATCGCCAGCGATAATTAATGCGATATGGCTCAGCTTGTCAGTTAACTACGGCTCTTTGTACACAGCAAAAACTCCAGTGTTAAATTAACACTCCTGGGAGTGTATGAGTCCACACTCAAGAGTTTTTAAGTTAATGAGATAATTAAGTGATTAATTTAGTGATGATTGAACATTATTGAAGACACCTGATGTTAGCAAGCAGAATCACTGAAGGAGAAAATCACAAATTGTAAGTTACCGTTATGACGATCAATGGTTGCTTTAGTTGGACTCTTGACCCATATATTATTAACTTTAGATTTTGTTTGTCTGTTGTTTCTGAATTATAATCACCAGTTGAACAAAAAAGTGACTGATGGTGCTGGTTATGTTATGATCTTGATCACTGAACTCATTAAAATCCTTCTTTCTGACTTCGATTTATGTTGTTGGTAAGTGAATCTTGATATTTGCCCAGAATTTTTGATAAAATATAAAGGATTTCTTAAAAGTTGTTAAAAAACAATCATTCTTTTAGGCACACACAGATGTCAAGATTCAGTCTATGCATCTCAACAATGGTGCGGAGCAGAATATTCAATTAGGAAAAGTAAATTGACAATTCAGATCATAATTTATTCATACTGCATGCATCATGCATACTAATGCATGATGGGAGCCATTAATGAGTTGTGATTGGTGGCAGCCACTGCAACATGCTTTATTATTGTCACCATTGTTGAGATTCACAGGCTGATTATTGATGTCTGTGTTTTAAATTAATTTATCTGAATGTTTTTTGATCAGAACAATGTTTATTTCATATTTTGAATTATAAGTAAAATACTAATAATCATAGACTGAAGAATCAGTAAACTGCAGTTAACAAGTTAAACCAAACTGTCTCAATAAGTTTCCTTTTTCAGATCACAGCATGATTATGTCAAAACATAACCAAGACTATAAGATAACATTTTACTTTGTTCATTTGACTGTTATAAATCAATAACAGCAGACAAACAACAGTAAATATTAAAGTAAACATATAATGGACTCTAGACCCCAACTAAAGCAAACACCCATCACCTTAATGGTAACTTACAATTTGTGATTTTCTCCTTCAGTGATTCTGCTTGTTAACATCAGGTGTCTTCAATAATGCTCAATCATCACTAAATTAATCACTTAATTAAACATCTGAGTGATGTTGGAGTCCGTGTCCAATTACATTTCTAGCTGGGGTGACTCACATTGTGTCCATAATATGAGCACACAGTGAGTGCACAGTGCGGTTACAATTTTAGCTCACTGTGAACTCACATTGTGGTCATATGGAGAGATCACTGTGAGATCAACGTGTTGACTGGGTAATGTGTTTCATTTAAAGTCACCATAAGAGTGATTGGTGTTTCCATTAGTTGGGCTCTTAACTCGTAATCTATCTTTTGTCTTTGTTGGCCGCTGTGACAGTGTGTTTGTCAAACTCATTTGCAGCTGCAAAGAAAGCTAAAGTGAAACGAGATCAGGTGATGAAGGTTACCTGTTGATGGTTTAATAATCATCATTAAATAACCTCATTCACTGATGTCTTTGGAATCTAACAATTGTGTTAATATATTCACATCACAAACCCTGTGTTACTGCAGCATGAGATCCAGCAATATTATAACAATCAGTTTAAAGATTTTAACAAACATGAGATCAAAATATTAGCTTATGCTGACACACACAGATATCAACAAACAGCCGAAATAATGTTGCTATCTGGGTTTAAGATTTTTTTCATGCACAAGTAGTCTGACAAAAGCTGGTATCTGATCTCACCAGCATTGAGTCTGTCTGTGATTATACAGAAAAAAAAAAAATATATATATATATATATATATATATTTGCAGAATAATGTCAAAACCTCAAACGTTTCACCAGATACATGAAAATAATTACATAATCTCTGAAAAAGGTAGGATTAACTTACTGTTAGGACGATCAGCACTTGTACTCTGCAGTTGCTGTTTCTCTGGGAATAAAAAGAAAGATTGTTGTGATTTAGGTCAGTCAATTCTAAAATATTTTCTTAAAAAATCATCATCATCATTCTTGATAACCTCTCCTATCATTTTCAAAGTTCTGTGACACTTACTTGGGTCGAGTATTCCTCTCATTTGGGAATACTGCCGAGTGAGCGAGTCTAGACAAAACCAAGCACAACATAAAATAAACATCTAAAATACATAACACATGCTCATTAAAATATTTTAAACACCTTAATGATACGTGATTTCTGTTTAGCTAATTTTGTATCCCTAGCTGTGGCAACGACACAATGATCACTAACATCATTTGCATATACAGAAGCCAATATTTGTGTGGAACATTTGTAAAAAATAAGATCAATTAATGTTGACTTTTTATAATCCTTCAAATGTGGTCTAGTATATGTCTCAACTAGCTGAGAAAGGTTAAAGCTGCAGTCGGCAAGTCTGGCAGATTTAGTGGACTTAGCCAAAATTTTAAATGTTTACAACTCTAATGCCCCTCCCCCACTGCCAGCGAGCACCCTCCCATCGAGGTCGTGCTCGTCAGTGCGTGTGCACCAGATTTTCTGTGAACGCGTCCGTCTCTTCAGCATCGATCAACACCATGGACTCGGAGGTAGGCTGCTCTGGATAATCTACACTGTTAGACCTTACCAGGTTTTTTTAAAGTAAAATACTGGCCAGTAATTTACTGTTAATTGTACAGTTCCTAAATAGTAAATCATCATCACCTGCTTTCAGATGAAGCGGCATTTAGGGCTGATGAGATAATTTAGTGATGATTGAGCATTATTGAAGACACCTGATGTTAACAAGCAGAATCACTGAAGGAGAAAATCTCAAATTGTAAGTTACCATTAAGGTGATGGGTGTTTGCTTTAGTTGGGCTCTAGACCATTATATGTTTACTTTAATATTTACTGTTGTTTGTCTGCTGTTATTGATTTATAACAGTTAAATGAACAAAGTAAAATATTATTTTATAGTGTTGGTTATGTTTTGACAATCATGCTGTGATCTGAAAAAGGAAACTTATTGAGATAGTTAGGATTAAACTGTTAGCTGCAGTTTAGTGATTCTTCAGCCTATGATTATCAATACTTTACTTATAATTCAAAATATTTAATAAACATTGTTCTGATCAAAAGACATTCAGATAAATTATTTTAAAACACAGACATCAATAATCAGCCTGTGAATCTCAACAATGGTGACAATAATAAAGCATGTTGCAGTGGCTGCCACCAATCACAACTCATTAATGGCTCCCATCATGCATTGCGGTATGAATAAATTATGATCTGAATTGTCTATGTAATTTACTTTTCCTAATTTAATATTCTGCTCCTCACCATTGTTGAGATGCATAGACTGAATCTTGACAAAATCTAAAAAACCTGATCATCTTCCTCTTGGCTCTTTCTTGCCATAATAAAAGTGTTTATAAACTCACTGTTACAGCTGCCAGAAAGAAATGAATGGTATCAAGTCAAGGGACAAGAGACCAACTAAAGCAAATACTGATCTCCATCATGGTGACAACAAACTTTATTATTAACCAGAGTTGTATAGTCCAGGGGTCAGAAAGTATAAGTCCTGCCATATGTTTATTCCACCCATGAACTCAGTCAGCTGATTTCACTAATTAGTTCTCTCTCCTGTCTGAATTAGCAAATCCAGGTGATTGAAACAAAATTCTGAGCAGGACTTTTACTTTCTGAACCTGGACTTTACACCTCTGAAGAGAACAGAAAAAAGAGACGAGCAGAAACACAAGAACTACAACTGACTTCAGCCACAGCCTTAGATGAAATCAACTGAAGAGAAAAGAAGACATTAAATCTGTGAAGATCTCAGCAGAGGAGGATTAAACAACTCCACAAACAGCATTACCAGCTTCACTTATTACTAACCAGACTGACTTTATTTCTGATAGAACTCCTTATTGAGATGTTTAATTTGGAGTCACCATAACAGTGATTAGCGTTTCCATTAGTTGGGCTCTTAACTCTTATAATGTTTTTTGTGTTCATGGTCGTTGTGACAGTGTGTTTGTCAAACACATAAACTGATCAATTCTGAACATTACAAAAAAGCTACTAAATGTCACTAAAAAAACAACATCAAAAAATAAATCAAATATTTAGAATTAAACAAAATAATAGGACAATTCAGCTGCATAATTTATTCATGTTGCAATGCATGCTGGGAGTTTTGTACTATGCTGGTACCCAGCATGCATTGCAGCAAGGTACTTTTGATTGTCACCATTGTTGAGATTAATACGCTGATTATTGATGTTTGTCATAGTAGATGAACGTTGAAAGCTCAAGTTTATACAATTCTTTTTACTGATTCATATAGTACTGCTGTATCTCATGCTTCAGTAATACAGGGTTTGTGATTTGAAAAAAATATGTATGTGTAAATAATATTTCTGGATCTCATTCTGCAGTAACACAGGGTTTGTCATGTGAAAATATCAATGGAACGCAATTGTTAGATTTGAAAAGCATCAGTGGAGTAGGATACTTCATGATGACTATAAAACCATCAAACGGAAACCATCATCACCTGATCTCATTTCACTTTAGCTTTCTTTGCTGCTGCAAATTTGTTTAACAAACACACTGCCACAACTACCAGAAAAGACCAAAGATATAATCAGAGTTAAGAGCCCAACTAATGGAAGCACTAATCACCGTTATGGTGACTTCAAATGAAACACATTAGAGCAGGGATGGGCAACTTCGGTCCTGGAGGGCCACTGTTCCTACAGAGTTTAGCTCCAACCCTAATCAAACACACCTGAACAAGCTAATCAAGGTCCTCAGGATTACTAGAAAATTACAGGCAGGTGATTTTTTCAGGGTTGGAGCTAAACTCTGTAGGACAGTGGCCCTCCAGGACCGAAGTTGCCCATCCCTGCATTAGAGTTACCTCTGTTAATTCTCAATAAGAACTTGTGTAGACGTCTGACAGAAATAAAGTCAGTCTGGTTAGTAATAAGTGAAGCTGGTAATGCTGTTTGTGGAGTTGTTTAATCCTCCTCTGCTGAGATCTTCACAGATTTAATGTCTTCTTTTCTCTTCAGTTGATTTCATCTAAGACTGTGTCTGAAGTCAGTTGTAGTTCTTGTGTTTCTGCTCGTCTCTTTTTCTGTTCTCTTCTTTCCTTCAGTGATTCTGCTTGTTAACAGGCTTATTAAGGCTGAGATGACTCCATATTTAATATACACAGATTTTGTGGCTCAGATAAGGTCCAGTTCTGATTTATTTCTTTACTCTTGGCTGACATGTAGTCAGAGGTGTAAAGTCCAGGTTCAGAAAGTAAAAGTCCTCCTCAGTATTTTGTTCCAATCACCTGGATTTGCTAATTCAGACAGGAGAGAGAACTAATTAGTGAAATCAGCTGACTGAGTTCATGGGTGGAATAAACTATGGCAGGACTTCTACTTTCTGACCCCTGGACTATACAACTCTGTTATTAACTCAATCCCTGTTAATTCTCAACAATAACTTTTGTACATGTACGAAATAAACTAGATGTACCGCATGGCGGTACAAAATATGACCGCCGCTCAGGCCTGCACTGGCTTTCCACAAAAATAAATGACGTGGAGCAATTTGGCTGTATTGCTTGTTTATGTATATACCTAAAAAAAGTAGTAGTATGTGCATGTCTGTCTGTGTATGTGTGTGTGTTTGTGTATGTGTGTGTCTGTGTGTGTCTGTGCGTGTTTGATGCGTATGCATTACATTAATCAAAAGTGACAGTTAAGATAATGTTACAAAAGCTATGTACTTTCTAAAAGCTTTAAAACATTAATAATAATCAGAAATGTTTTTTGAGCATATTATTCCCTCAGGTAGATTACATGTTTTCTTGCGTGGCTGGATGTTAGACTCATGAACAATAATCACGTTGTTTGCATTCGCCAAAATTGATTAGCCGAAATCAAAACGTGGACAGTGAAAATAAATTACCGTTAGCGCGAGACGAGTACGGCTTGAAGCGGAAGCGACCAGACGGCAGAGGATGTTCGCAAATCAAACAATGATTTGTCTCTAAACAGTGATTAAAAAAAGCTGTGATTGGATGATGACAGGTGTCGGTGATCATGCTCAAGTGTCGTGGTCAGCACTGCTGCTGTTGCTGTTGTATCAGTCAGTGGTTTATCAGCTTGTCAAAAAACGGGACATGGGAGGTCACGCACGGGACAAATAAATTAGGCCCAAAATACGGGACGTCCCGCCTAATTCGGGACAGTTGGCAACCTTAGTGACAGTATCATCCTAAACCAGCAACCCTTTCGCTCAACACCACCATCTACAGGCCGATGAGTGTACAGTCACTAAATGTGCACATAAATGAATTTATTTTATACCCCCCCATGGATGAAATTCTACGAAACTTAGCATACCCCCAGAGGATGTCAAGTTAATCATACACATGAAATATGGTGCAGTTCTGAACATCTCAACTGAAGATAGGGGCGATTAAAGCAGAATAATATTTCATTTTCATTTTTTATGGGAGGGGCGCAAATCACAAATGAGTGATTATGGGCTAGGTTGATGTGGGCCCTTAAGACCAACATACCATAAAAATGTCTTCATCCTCGGTGCCACGGTTCAGGTAGTTATTTAGGAAAAACTGCATTTTTTGGGTTTGGGGGGGCCCAGCGCGGGGGGGGGGGGGGGGGGGGGGGAGTGGCCCCCGGGGCCCAGAGGTGGAGATTCCAGGGGTCAGAAAGTAAAAGTCCTGCCATATGTTTATTCCACCCATGAACTCACACAGCAAAAACTCCAGTGTTAAATGAACTCTCCTGTGAGTGTATTTGGCTCCAGACTCAAGAGTGTTAAAGTTAATGAGCTAATTAAGTGATTGATTGAGTGATGATCGACCATTATTGAAAACACCTGATGTTAACAAGCAGAATCACTGAAGGAGAAAAATCACAATTTTAGACACCGTTATGGAGATTAGTGTTCTATTTAGTTGGGCAGTTGACCTTCAAATGATTATCATTAGATTTTGTTTGGCTGTTGATCTGAGTTATTACAGCCAGATGAACAAAAATAAAAGTTGATCAGGTGGTGTTGGTTATATTTGAACATAATCATAATTTGATCTGAATCACTGAACTCAATTAGAGCCTAATCTCTGACTTAAATGTATATTGGTCATTACAACATCACAGTAATTCTACAGATTAAGTTCCAGATTTTTCAATATAATTCAAATTATTTCTTAAAAGTTGTTCTGATAAAGAAAAAGAAAATCTTTCTTTAAGGCACACACAGACATCAAGATTCAGTGTATGAATCTCAACAATGGTGACAAAAAGACTATTCAATTAGGAAAACAAGACAATTCAGATCATAATTTATTCATACCGCAATGCATGATGGGAGCCATGGATGAGTTTTGATTGGTGGCACCCAGAATGCACTGCAACATGCTTTATTATTGTCACCATTGTTGTGAATCACAGGCTGATTCTTGGTGTCAGTATGTCCAAATAATATATTTTTTCAGAGTCTTTTGATCAGAACAACTTTCAAGAAATCTTTCTGATTACATTGAAAATGATTAACATGGCATCATATTAGAATCACAGGCAGCTATAATCAACAAGGTAAACTTAACTCTCTAAATGAGTTTTGTGATTCAGGTCAAATTATGATTATGTCAAAACATAACCAACACCACCTGATCAACATTTCTCTTTGTTCATCTGAGAGTTATAACCCAGATACAACAGCCAAACAAAATCTAAAGTTATTAGTTTAAGGGTCAAGAGCCCAACTAAAGCAAACACTGATCACCATAATGGCAACTTAAAAAAGATATTTTCTCCTTCAGTGATTCTGCTTGTTAACATCAGGTGTTTTCAATAATGCTCAATCATCACTCAAACAATCACTTAATTATCTCATTAACTTTAACACTCTTGAGTCTGGAGCCAAATAAACTCACAGGAGAGTTCATTTAACACTGGAGTGTTTGCTGTGTGAGTTCATGGGTGGAATAAATATATGGCAGGACTTTTACTTTCTGACCCCTGGACTCTCCACCTCTGCCGGGGACCAAACGAAAATTTTCCGTAAAAGTCTAGTGGGGCTACATGCCCACCAAATTTCATGTTCCCCGGTGTTTCGGTGTCCCTGGTATCGTTGACGAAAAAATTCAGTAGATGACGAAAAAAAAAAGAAAAAAAACTTTGACAATCGATTATGGGCTAGGTTGATGTGGGCCCTTAAGACCAACATACCATAAAAATTTCTTCATCCTCGGTGCCACGGTTCAGGTAGTTATTTAGGAAAAACTGCATTTTTTGGGTTTGGGGGGGCCCAGCGCGGGGGGGAGTGGCCCCCGGGGACCAAACGAAATTTTTCCGTAGAAGTCTAGTGGGGCTACATGCCCACCAAATTTCATGTTCCCCGGTGCTTCGGTGTCCCTGGTATCGTTGACGAAAAATTTACGGGGGGCGCAGCGCGGGGGGGGAGTGGCCCCCGGGGACCAAACGAAATTTTTCCGTAAAAGTCTACTGGGGCTACATGCCCACCAAATTTCATGTTCCCCAGTGTTTCGGTGTCCCTGGTATCGTTGACGAAAAATTCACGGGGGGCCCAGCGCGGGGGGGGGAAGTGGCCCCCGGGGACTAAACTAAATTTTTCCGTAAAAGTCTAGTAGACCAACATACCATAAAAATGTCTTCATCCTCGGTGCCACGGTTCAGGTAGTTATTTAGGAAAAACTGCATTTTTTGGGGTTTGGGGGGGCCCAGCGCGGGGGGGGAGTGGCCCCCGGGGACCAAACGAAATTTTTCCGAAAAGTCTAGTGGGGCTACATGCCCACCAAATTTCATGTTCCCCGGTGTTTCGGTGTCCCTGGTATCGTTGACAAAAAATTCAGTTAGATGACGAAAAAAAAAAAAAAAACTTTGACAATCCCTATATGACCGCTTTCGCTAGCTACGCTAGCGGCGGTCATAATAATTGTAAACTGGTTTCACACTCAGTGTGGCTGGAAGTCAGTTGTAGTTTCTGTGTTTCTCTTTTTTCTGTTCTTGTTTCTCTGTCATTCAGTGATTCTGCTTATCAGATGTTCATCAGTTTCTCAATTCAATCACTTCTTTTCATTCAATTGGACTATATTAGTGAACTAATGTTAGGGCTGTGCGATATATATCGTGAGATTGTTATGCGCATCTCGTCAGTAAAGCCGGTTCCTTGATTAGTAGTAAATCGCCATCACCTGCTTTCAGATGGAGCGGCATTTAGGGCTGAGGAGATAATTAAGTGATTAATTTAGTGATGACTGAGCATTATTGAAGACACCTGATGTTAACAAGCAGAATCACTGAAGAAGAAAATCACAAATTGTAAGTTACCATTAAGGTGATGGGTGTTTGCTTTAGTTGGACTCTTGACCATTATATGTTTATTTTAATATTTACTGTTGTTTGTCTGCTGTTATTGATTTATAACAGTTAAATTACCAAAGTATAATGTTTTCTTATAGTGTTGGTTATGTTTTGACAATCATGCTGTGATCTGAAAAAGGAAACTTATTGAGATAGTTTGTTTTAACTTGTTAGCAGCAGTTTAGTGATTCTTCAGCCTATGATTATCAGTACTTTACTTATAATTCAAAATATTTAATAAACATTGTTCTGATCAAAAGACATTCAGATAAATTCATTTAAAACACAGACATCAATAATCAGCCTGTGAATCTCAACAATGGTGACAATAATAAAGCATGTTGCAGTGGCTGCCACCAATCACAACTCATTAATGGCTCCCATCATGCATTGCGGTATGAATAAATTATGATCTGAATTGTCTATGTAATTTACTTTTCCTAATTGAATATTCTGCTCCTCACCATTGTTGACATGCATAGACTGAATCTTGAATTCTGTGTGTGCCTAAAAGAATGATTTTTTTTTTTTAAACAACTTTTAAGAAATCCTTTACATTATATCAAAAATTCTGGGCATTTATGCAGATTCACAGTTATGCTGTAACCAACAACATAAATCAAAATCAGAAAGAATGATTTTAATGAATTCAGTGATCAAGTTCAAATGATGAATGTCATAATATAACTAACACCATCAGATCACTTTTTTCTTTGTTCAAATGGTGATTATAATTCAGAAACAACAGACAAACAAAATCTAAAGTTAATAATATATGGGTCAAGAGTCCAACTAAAGCAACCATTGATCGTCATAACGGTAACTTACAATTTGAGATTTTCTCCTTCAGTGATTCTGCTTGTTAACATCAGGTGTCTTCAATAATGTTCAATCATCACTAAATTAATCACTTAATTATCTCATTAACTTAAACACTCTTAAGTGTGGACTCATACACTCCCAGGAGTGTTAATTTAACACTGGAGTTTTTGCTGTGTACAAAGAGCCGTAGTTAACTGACAAGCTGAGCCATATCGCATTAATTATCACTGGCGATACGTCCGCAATATTAATGCGATATGGCTCAGCTTGTCAGTTAACTACGGCTCTTTGTAGTAAATGCCGCTCCATCTGAAAGCAGGTGATGACGATTTACTACTAATCAAGGAGCCGGCTTTACTGACGAGATGCGCATAACAATCTCACGATATATATCGCACAGCCCTAACTAATGTAGATACTAGTGACCCAGTCAACACTATGATCTCACAGTGATGTCACCATGTGGTCACAACGCCAGCAATCTGAGTTCACAGTGTTCTAAAAGTGTAACCTCACAGCACTCTCACTGTGTGCTCAAACTATGACCACAATATGAGCTCATCCCAGCTAGAAATGTTATTGTTCTATGAATGTTTTGAGAGCATTATGTTATGTTCTTGTAATATTTTCTGTAGCTAATTTTATTTTTGTAACCAGAATGTTCTCCTAAAAGGTAGGATAACACTCTCTATAAACATTTCAAACATGTTTAGTGATGACACTGATAGAACATTATCCCCCCTAACATTCTTAGACAGTTATAGCGGGAAGTTTCGATGTTTAGAAACTATGTTTAAGAGGTTTACATGTTGAAGTTTGTTTGAAGAGTTTGGTTTGGTCACCATTGTAGAGGTCAGTGTTTGCTGTAGTTGGGCTCTTTGGTCTTGACTAGGACTGGGTGATTTAAATCGCGATATTGTTATGCGCATCTCACCATTAAAGCCGGTTCCTTGATTAGTAGTAAATCGCCTTCACCTGCTTTCAGATGGAGAGGCATTTACTACAAAGAGCCGTAGTTAACTGACAAGCTGAGCCATATCGCATTAATATTGCGGACGTATCGCCAGCGATAATTAATGCGATATGGCTCAGCTTGTCAGTTAACTACGGCTCTTTGTACACAGCAAAAAACTCCAGTGTTAAATTAACACTCCTGGGAGTGTATGAGTCCACACTCAAGAGTGTTTAAGTTAATGAGATAATTAAGTGATTAATTTAGTGATGATTGAACATTATTGAAGACACCTGATGTTAGCAAGCAGAATCACTGAAGGAGAAAATCACAAATCGTAAGTTACCGTTATGACGATCAATGGTTGCTTTAGTTGGACTCTTGACCCATATATTATTAACTTTAGATTTTGTTTGTCTGTTGTTTCTGAATTATAATCACCAGTTGAACAAAAAAGTGACTGATGGTGCTGGTTATGTTATGATCTTGATCACTGAACTCATTAAAATCCTTCTTTCTGACTTCGATTTATGTTGTTGGTAAGTGAATCTTGATATTTGCCCAGAATTTTTGATAAAATATTAAGGATTTCTTAAAAGTTGTTAAAAAAAAATCATTCTTTTAGGCACACACAGATGTCAAGATTCAGTCTATGCATCTCAACAATGGTGAGGAGCAGAATATTCAATTAGGAAAAGTAAATTGACAATTCAGATCATAATTTATTCATACTGCAATGCATGATGGGAGCCATTAATGAGTTGTGATTGGTGGCAGCCACTGCAACATGCTTTATTATTGTCACCATTGTTGAGATTCACAGGCTGATTATTGACGTATGTGTTTTAAAATAATTTATCTGAATGTCTTTTGATCAGAACAATGTTTATTTCATATTTTGAATTATAAGTAAAATACTAATAATCATAGACTGAAGAATCAGTAAACTGCAGTTAACAAGTTAAACCAAACTGTCTCAATAAGTTTCCTTTTTCAGATCACAGCATGATTATGTCAAAACATAACCAAGACTATAAGATAACATTTTACTTTGTTCATTTGACTGTTATAAATCAATAACAGCAGACAAACAACAGTAAATATTAAAGTAAACATATAATGGTCTAGAGCCCAACTAAAGCAAACACCCATCACCTTAATGGTAACTTACAATTTGTGATTTTCTTCTTCAGTGATTCTGCTTGTTAACATCAGGTGTCTTCAATAATGCTCAATCATCACTAAATTAATCACTTAATTAAACATCTGAGTGATGTTGGAGTCCATGTCCAATTACATTTCTAGCTGGGGTGACTCACATTGTGTCCATAATATGAGCACACAGTGAGTGCACAGTGCAGTTACAATTTTAGCTCACTGTGAACTCACATTGTGGTCATATGGAGAGATCACTGTGAGATCAACGTGTTGCCTGGGGATGTTACTGTACGTTCGTGAATGAATCGTTCTTTTTGAACGAATCCTTTAGGTGAACGAATCGTTCTCGTTCACGTAATCCATTGACTCATATTTCTCGTTCACTGAAATCCCTCCCTCCACAGCAGCGCGCGCTATTAGCAGCGCATGCGCAGCTCAGTGAACCGGTGTTTTCAACCTGTCAAAGAATGAACCTCGAGCCAATAGCCTTCGAGTATGAGATGTGACGGAGCATGTGATTTGTTGGATGTAGTGAACGAATACGCCCTTCACTGACTGACCGAGTTGCTTTTGAGTCTGAACCATAGGTCTGAACGAGAGAGAGATCTTATAGTTTGTGAACGAGTTGAACGAACTGGTACATGTCGTTCATGAACGAACATAACCAGTTGTTTGAACGACAGTGGCGGTTCTAGAGGGGGGCCAGGGGGGGCCAGTGCCCCTGTGACAACAAGCTTGGACCCCCCTGTGGCCCCCCCAAATGTGGAGTGTGAAATAATTTATAAACTATTTTTTGCTATCGTTATTTTTGACATCCGTTATTAGACACCCAGCCAGCACAGCCATGTGGGGCCCAAATGGGTTTGACCTGGGCTATCTAACTGGGACCCAGCCAGTTTTGTCCTCGGTTTCCATGTTGGCCCCACATGGGTTTGCCCAGATGAAATGAAGACTGCTTAGTGTGCACAGTACAGGCTGTTAAATGTAACACTTAATCAGTGTTGGAGGTAATGAGATAATTAAGTGATTGAATAATGATTGTGCATTAATGATGAACACCTGCTGTTAACAAGCAGAATCACTGAAGGAAAGAGAAACACAAGAACTACTTCCAGCCACAGCCTTGGATGAAATCAACTGAAGATAAAATACATTACATCTCTCAATATCTGATTAAACAACTCCACAAACAGCATTACCAGCTTCACTTATTACAAACCAGACTGACTTTATTTATGTCAGACATCTAACGAAAAGAATTAAGAAGAGGTTTAGATGTTGATTACTTTTTTGAAAGTAATAGTTTGATTTGATGTTACCATTGTGGCGATCCGTGTGTGCTTTAGTCAGGCTCTTGACTTTTTAACATTAGTTTTTCTCTGGCAGCTATGTCTGTTTGTTATGGCGAGAACAGCAAGAGAAAATATGATCAGATGCTGTAAGCTGATTGATGATATGAATATGATCGTCATATAGTGGCTTAACTCATTGATTATTTTTGAGGTTCATACGGGTAGTATGTTATTCATTTTGTTTTATTGTTGTGATTCTGCAGCAAGAGATCCAGCACAGTTTAATCAAAACATCAAATGATTTTTAAAACACCATTTACACATGTTGGACTACAGAAAGTTCCACTTGCACAGAGACATCAAGAATCAGCATATGAATCTCAACAATGGTGACATGCTTCATGCTGCAATGCATTCTGAGTGCATCATACAAAACTTATCCATGGCTCCCAGAATGCATTGCAGCATGAAGCATGTCACCATTGTTGAGATTCATATGTTGATTCTTGATGTCTGTGTGTGAGTAAGATTAGGAGGAGCCCAAAATATGTAAATGGAGTTTTAAAAATAATTTGACGTTCTGATTAAATTCTATTATTCTTTTGTTGTAGAATCACAACAATAAAACAAAATGAATAACATACTACCGTATGAACCTCACAAATAATCAATGAGTTAAGCCACTACATGATGATCATATTTATATCATCAATCAGCTTACAGCATCTGATCATATTTTCTCTTGCTGTTCTCGCCATAACAAACAGACACAGCTGCCAGAGAACAACTAATGTTAAAAAGTCAAGAGCCTGACTAAAGCACACACTGATCGCCACAATGGTAACATCAAATCAAACTATTACTTTCAAATAAGTAATCAACATCTAAACCTCTTCTTAATTCTTTTCTGTAGACGTCTGACAGAAATAAAGTCAGTCTGGTTAGTCATAAGTGAAGCTGGTAATGCTGTTTGTGGAGTTGTTTAATCAGATCTTGAGAGATGTAATGTATTTTATCTTCAGTTGATTTCATCCAAGGCTGTGGCTGGAAGTAGTTCTTGTGTTTCTCTTTCCTTCAGTGATTATGCTTGTTAACAGCAGGTGTTCATCAATAATGCACTATCATTATTCAATCACTTAATTATCTCATTACCTCCAACACTGATTCAGTGTTACATTAAACAGCCTGTACTGTGCATACTAAGCAGTGTTCATTTCATCTGGGCAAACCCATGTGGGGCCAACATGGAAACCGAGGACAAAACTGGCTGGGTCCCAGTTAGATAGCCCAGGTCAAACCCATTTGGGCCCCACATGGCTGTGCTGGCTGGGCAGTGGCAACACGGAACACAAATGTAACCCTAGAGGGACTGCTTAAATCGGATCTGCAGGGGTTTTTTCTATTCAGAAGTTGGTGGACGTTTTGCGCGAATATTATAGCCTAAGCAAAGTAGGAAATATAGAGGTGAGTAAAGTTGTTAATATGTTGTATTTGTATTAAATGCATTACAGAAGTGTAACGTTAGAACCTGTCCGTTTGTTAGTTTGTGGCAGTTTGAAAAAGGATAAAATATATGATCAACAAACTCATGGTGCTGAGTATTTTTACTTAAACAGGGATGCAAACAGCTCGCTTTTCTGCGCCTCTTTTTCACGTCCGTTTGGGTGACTTGGGTCTGAGAGGGTCTGATTATAATTTCACAAAGTCACCTGAAGCCATTCCATAGCTTAATGTGAGAGACAGAAGTCTATTTACATCATTAAATTAAAGTTTACGGAAACTCGTTTTCCCTCCTCTGCGGCTGTCCATCATTAATCTCCATTCAGTATTCAAACAGCGCGCGCGCCTCGTCCGGTTACAGCAGGATGCACGGTAAAACTCTCTCCAATATGATATATTCATATAATGCATGATCTGTAGATAAAAGGCTGTGGATTCGCTCGACTTTTCTTCGCTTTGTGCCGTGAACTTTTAAATGCGCACTTGTGCAGCGCAGCGCTGCACACTGTGACTCCACGTTGCTTTGAGCACATCATTCTGCACCCGCGATGCGCTTTGTGCGCTCTGTTTTGAAGCGTTTCATATTATCATGTTTTTTCCTATATTTTGTATACCTAGCCTGTAGCCTACAATACATTTAAAATAAGCATAATTTAATTGTATATTATATTGTATGCACTAAAGCTGGTGAAAACTTATCTCAGGTCCACAATGTCAGATGACAGATTAAGCAATTTAGGTGTTCTAAGTATTGAGTCAAGGGCAAAGGCCTTAAATCTAGATGAATTTGCTGATCTTTTTGCAAAAAACCCCCCACAAAAATCGTAGAATACAGTTAATGTGACTGATTCTGAATATGTAATGTAAATGTAAAAAATATAATGGAAATGCAAATACATTGTTGAATGACTGTAAACATGGTATTTTGCCTGTTAATGCCGACAGTGCAGTGCAGAAAATGATATGACAACAATAAGGTCTAAATATAACTGGCCCCTCTAACAGTACAACTGGCCCCAGCTTGGCCCCCCCAGTTGAAATGGTCTAGAACCGCCACTGTTGAACGATAATGATGGCGAACCGATAGAGCTATAGGTTTGTGTAGTTAGCATGTTTGCATCAAAGAAAGAAATTTACACTTTACCATTGTAATGAAAACAGGTTAATGACACAAGCTAATGGTTAAATATACACTGTAAAAAATGATCGTAATTTTAACGGTAAAAGACTGTAAAAATGCTACAGTGAAAAACTGTTCATTGGTTAACAGAAAGTTTCCGTACTGTATACGGTAAATAACTGTGATAGATCTAACGGTACATTTAATGTAATTTTACTGTAACATAAGTAAAATTTACAGTTTTTGAAAGTGAAAAAAACAACTCATTGTATAATTTACAGTGAAAAACCGTAAATTGACATTCCCACAATTCCCTGTGACACTTCACATTTGATGTATTTTTGTTGAAATAACTATGTTTGTTTCTTCATAGTTTTCTTCGTTTTTTCTAATCAGTTATGTACATTAGGGGTTTATGTTACATTTAATGTTGTTAAATTAATGTTTATTGCATTTTTAAAATTTCATGTGTTACCATGATGGTGTTTAATGTTTGTGTGAATGACACTGTGCAGCTTCTATATATATTAGTATTAACTTTCTTGTGGTAGAACTGCTTGTGTAGAGCTTTGATTGATCATGTGATTCTCATCACTGCTGTGATTGGTAGTTATCAGTGTACAAAACAGATATTAATACTTCAATACGACGGTAAGTTAACATTATATCATATTACTGAAATCAATAAAGAAATTACCTTTTTTTTACAGTATTTTTCCGTTTTTTAACAGAAATTTTCTGGTGCCCCTGCTGCCAGAAAATTGCCGTTTTTTTACTTTTTTTTTTTTTACAGTGTAACAAAGACAAATTAACGTCGTCATTTTTTTATTTGGTTTGAGCTAAGGGGGGTGCACTTGACTGTTTACTTGATTTAAATGTACACTTCTCGTTACCTGCTATTCTTATATTTTGTTTGTGTTTTAGTCTTAGTTTTGTGGTATTTTGCACTTTGAACAATTCATTTGACTACTTGTGTTCATTTTGTATTATCAGAAATGAATTAATTACGTTTTATTCATGTCATATGCACTTCTCTAAAAACTAAAACAAGCCAAAAAAATGACAGTATTGGTTAGGTCTCATTTGCGTAACGTCAGCAAATAGCATTTCAGTTCGGGCTGTGAAGGGGCATGTATTTGGTTGGATCTACTGAACGAATACGCCCATCACTGACCGAGATCGCTCTGTTTTGAGTCTGAACGAGAGAGAGAGATCTCGTTCGTGAACGAAATGAACTAACTGGTACTTTCGTTCGTGAATGAGAGTACTGGGTAGATCGGTCATTTAGCATGTGATTCAATCTCATCCAAAGCGCAGTTATAGGTGTGCACATATAATTGTTTATTTTCATATTCAACATACAGAACATCAACGTTTAATATAATACCAGATTTATTAATGTGTATGTCTGACTAAACAATTAAAATGTTAATTATGCAAGACAACCTTGGTTTGGTCATCTGAACCACTTATTTATACAATATTATGTTATTAATTTAGTAAATAAGGCACACATTTTAACAAAGCCAAATCACTTTTTTTTGTAACAATTAAAATACGTTTGTTAAAACATAGCATAAAATACACTCTTTTTCGCCACCTGCTGCAGTATAATATGAAGAAATTATCACTGAACGAATCAGTGAACGAATCTGAACGAATCATTTTGGTGAACAAACTGAAAATGAACGAGTCTCTGGAAAGAATCAAAACTTCCACCACTAGTAGATACACAGATGTCAAGATTCAGTCTATGCATCTCAACAATGGTGACGAGCAGAATATTCAATTAGGAAAAGTAAATTACATAGACAATTCAGATCATAATTTATTCATACCGCAATGCATGATGGGAGCCATTAATGAGTTGTGATTGGTGGCAGCCACTGCAACATGCTTTATTATTGTCACCATTGTTGAGATTCACAGGCTGATTATTGATGTCTGTGTTTTAAATGAATTTATTTGAATGTCTTTTGATCAGAACAATGTTTATTAAATATTTTGAATTATAAGTACTGATAATCATAGGCTGAAGTAGGGCTGGGCGATTTAAATCGCGATATTGTTATGTGCATCTTTGCACATAAAAAAGTTGTTTAAAACAAAACAAAAAAAAAGTCTTTCTGTTAGGCACACACAGACATCAATAATCAGCCTGTGAATCTCAACAATGGTGACAATAATAAAGCATGTTGCAGTGGCTGCCACCAATCACAACTCATTAATGGCTCCCATCATGCATTGCGGTATGAATAAATTATGATCTGAATTGTCTATGTAATTTACTTTTCCTAATTGAATATTCTGCTCCTCACCATTGTTGAGATGCATAGGCTGAATCTTGACATCTGTGTGTGCCTAACAGAAAGACTTTTTTTTTGTTTTGTTTTAAACAACTTTTAAGAAATCCTTTATATTATATCAAAAATTCTGGGCATTTATGCAGATTCACAGTTATGCTGTAACCAACAACACACATCGGAGTCAGAAAGAAGGATCTTAATGAGTTCAGTGATCAAGTTCAAATGATGAATGTCATAATATAACCAACACCATCAGATCACTTTTTTTCTTTGCTCAGCTGGCAGTTATAATTCAGATACAGCAGACAAAAAAAGTCTAATAAAGTAAGCATATAATGCTCAAGAGCCCTACTAAAGCAAACAATCATCTCCCTAATGGTAACTTACAATTTGTGATTTTCTCCTTCAGTGATTCTGCTTGTTAACATCAGGTGTCTTCAATAATGTTCAATCATCACTAAATTAATCACTTAATTATCTCATTAACTTAAACACTCTTGAGTGTGGACTCATACACTCCCAGGAGTGTTAATTTAACACTGGAGTTTTTGCTGTGTACAAAGAGCCGTAGTTAACTGACAAGCTGAGCCATATCGCATTAAATATCGCTGGCGATACGTCCGCGATATTGATGCGATATGGCTCAGCTTGTCAGTTAACTACGGCTCTTTGTAGTAAATGCCGCTCCATCTGAAAGCAGGTGATGGTGATTTACTACTAATCAAGGAACCGGCTTTACTGACGAGATGCGCATAACAATCTCACGATTTAAATCGCCCAGCCTTACTAAATTACCATCACCTGCTTTCAGATGGAGCGGTGTTAAATTAAGTATGTGTTCTGAGTTTGTCACACCACAGAAAAATGTGTTATTAGCCACCCAGACAAATTTGAATGATAAAAAAAGCCGGCAAGTACATAAAATAAGCTATCAAAATCTTGATAAAATGAGCATTAGTCTCTGCTCTCAAACGCTGGGGGCGTGTCCGCTGGCTGCGCTGAAACCACGCCCACTCGCGGGAAAGCTGCCGTCGCCACACTCAACTGTCACCGCTACAGGCGGAATGGATGCTCCTAGCAGCTTACAAAGCCATACATGTTCGAGCCTGGACTACCTACTATAATTATAACATAAGCACTCAAGGCAACTTACACTCATTGGTGGTCAACGGGAGGATGAAGGCCGAGACGGGAGATAGTCGGTTCGGCCCCATTTAACAGTAACCAGTAACAGCGGATTATCAGAGAATCCCAGTTGTCTCCGACGGAAGTTTATAAAACTATCCCGTGTAAAATGATCACTACAGAAGCGGGTTTTGGCGGTGATCCTCAGCTGTCCATCAAGGTGGCTCTTCACAAAATTAATCCACCTCTTCTTGATGTGATTGTTTTTCGGAAATTTAAATAAGGACACCGATCTGTTTTGTACGTGATCGCATCCAGGTAGTACGCATTTCCGTGACGAAGGCATAGCTAGCTAGAAAACTGTAGGCTGTACTAGTACTGACAGTAACTCGCGATCGGCAAACTGATGTGAATGTGCTATATTGTTAGGGGAGGGGCCAGCATCAGGGGCTCCAGTGCGTCATCGAGTAGGGGCGTGTCCAGGAGCTCAGGGGCTTCAGTGCGTCATCGAGCCCCCGTTTTAGCCCCGCCCAAAAAATCCGGAACACAGCAATGGTGAAAAACTGTTTAACGGTCTAACTCCACAATTCAGCACTTCACAGTTCACAGTCTTTGTAATATGTTTTAGCAATACATTTCTAACATTTCTAATGTGTTTAGATTTTTTTTTTTTTTTGAATTGCCTTTACAGGGACTTTAAGTGATTAATTAAGTGAATATTGAGCATTATTGAAGACACCTGATTTTAACAAGCAGAATCGCCGAAGGAGAAAATCACAAATTGCAAGTTACCATTAAGGTAATGGGTGTTTGCTTTAGTTGGGCTCTTGACCATTATATTTCATTTTTACTGTTGTGATCTGAAAAAGGAAACTTATTAAGATAGTTTGGTTTAATTTTTTAGCAGCAGTTTTGTGATTCTTCTGCCTATGACTATCAGTACTTTACTTATAATTCAAATTATTTAATAAACATTGTTCTGATCAAAAGATGTTCAGAAGTTTAAAAAAAAAACACAGACATCAATAATCAGCCTGTGAATCTCAACAATGGTGACAATAGTAAAGCATGTTGCAGTGGCTGCCACCAATCACAACTCATTAATGGCTCCCATCATGCATTGCGGTATGAATAAATTATAATCTGAATTGTCTATGTAATTTACTTTTCCTAATTTAATATTCTGCTCGTCACCATTGTTGAGATGCATAGACTGAATCTTGACGTCTGTGTGTGCCTATAAAAATGACTTTCTTTTTTTTTTAAACAACTTTTAAGAAATCCTTTATAGCCTATTATATAAAAGATTCTGGGCATTTATGCATTTTCACAGTTATGCTGTAACCAACAACATTAATCAAAATCAGAAAGAAGGATCTTAATGAGTTCAGTGATCAAGTTCAAATGATGATTGTCATAATATAACCAACACCATCAGATCACTTTTTTCTTTGTTCAACTGGAAATTATAATTCAGTAACAACAGCCAAACAAAATCTAAAGTTAATAATATATGGGTCAAGAGCCCAACTAAAGCAAACAATCATCGCCATAACGGTGGCTTACAATTTGTGATTTTCTCCTTCAGTGATTCTGCTTGTTAACATCAGGTGTCTTCAATAATTCTCAATCATCACTAAATTAATCACTTAATTATCTCATCAGCCCTAAATGCCGCTCCATCTGAAAGCAGGTGATGGTGATTTACTACTAATCAAGGAACCGGCTTTACTGAAGAGTTGCGCATAACAATATCGCGATTTAAATCAATTTAATGTCAATTTAACACCGGGGAATTTACCTTGCAGATTCGGTATTCGGGATAACATCTCAGATTTCGGGGACTGTCCCGAATGTTTCGGGACGTCTGGTCACCCTAAATAAAAAAAATCGGTAATAGTGGCCAGCTTTTTTTTCCGTACACTCTTGTAAGTCCATGCAGTATTTCAGGTTAGAGAAGAATAATGATGCTTTGGGTTTACTTTGACGATTGTTCGTAATTTCCCAGATAGCAAAAAATATCTGCACGGCTTCTTTTTGCCGCCGGCCCCAAGCTGCCGGCTATAGGTGCGCCCCGCTGGCGGAGATTAAACGTTTGCCACCGAATACGTCACTCCCATTTCTTGCGAGATTCCGCCGGCGAACAGCCGCTGGGCCGCCGACTTCATTCTCTCTGACGGTTGCCGCCGTCTAAATGAACCGCGGCCGGCTGGCGGCAAGCCGCTTTGAAATCGACCAGCCATGAGTGAAACTGATAGCATTTTAACTACTTTTCATATTTAAAGCGATTATAATTATTATGTGAATTGTATCAATTTTTGTTGTTGCTCTAAAGCCATTAGGGGTTATAACAGATTTGACTCTGATTCCATGATAATGTTTAGGAAATTACATTTAAATTAGCCTACTTTGAAACTCTGAAGCGATAGCAGATATGTAAAATATATAGAATTATTTTATTCACTTAAGGTGACAATTCTTTACATTTCTTTGATTTATGCACAATTTGAGATGTACCAATAGACAAAAAAGGATTCATTTTTCTAAAACTTACTTGGCAATAAATATCTTTCTGATTCTGATTAGTTTTTTAAATAAATATTTCATTCATGGTATGAACAATTTAGATTTTTCTAATGTTTTCTAATTTTTCCAATGCCTGAAATCAGTGAACAGTGAAAGACATCTGCAACTTGGCCAAAATCTTGGGTTTGCTTTAAAAAAAAAAAATTAATTTGCAACCATGGTAATGTCTATGAGAAACATGAAAATCTCTGTTTTGACCTGAAGGATAAAGTGAAATATTTAGAAATATTTTGTCTCTCTGTTATGTCTTTCATTGTTTTACAAGCTCATTTTTTTATTTTATTTTACCTTTTTACATGTATAAGGGATTACTTTGCAGTTTGCAATTGCAAGTTTTGCGACCTGTACAAATGTTTAAGAAAGTGTTAAAGCACAAACAGAGAAGTACCTCCACCGGTCGAGAGGGGCAGCACCTAAAAAACTGAAGCAGATAACTCGTCTCGTCACACGGTTTCAGTATTTGGAGAGAGGAAATATACAATCTTTTAAGTAAGTACAGTTTGCCTTTTTGTGAAATGCAATATTACTATGTTCTTTTTTGACATTGGTTTTAGTACTTCTTAAAATCTGTTCTTGCCTAACTAGTCAAGCTAAAGTAAGTTAACGTTAGTCTTGTTTGCAAAGTTTCCGCCATGTTTCTGACATAGCTAGGCTAACGTTACTTGGTTTCTTCCTGGCGTTGAGTTTTTTTCTTCTTCTAAGTATGTTTAACTGTTACGTATGTTTGTACAAGTGTGAGTACATGTGGTTTAAGATGGTATTGGTCAGTCGAATTTACTAACGTTACAGTTCCTGAACTACAGACAATTATTCTGCCGCCTAACGTTACGTGGGAATGGTAACGTTAGCAAAATCTTCACGACAAGAAAGACTGAGTTTTATAGTAGTATAACTTGTGTTGTTTTCTAACTAAACATAATTATGCTGCTAGTCTAGATTACAGTGTTAGCTACCACATGCTGTTCACCTTTTTTACACACTGAGTTCAAGCATGTTCTAACGTTGCTACATGTTGAAATGTATCTAGCTACAGTAGGTAACGTTAGCCAAACTTTACATCTAGAAAGACTTAGCGGTAGTTTAACTTTTGGTGTTTTCTTACAAAAATAACGATGTATATAGGTTGTTTATGATTTTGTTTGTCTGAACATGGTTTTCTGTTGATCCACTTGTGAAAATTATTGCTTTTTCGAAGGGGTGAGCATTTTAATGTTGTTGATTTTGCCTGAAAAAAATAATCAAAAAGAATACTTTATGCTAATGTGTCTTCTATTTTAGATGCTTCGCATTGTTCAGTTTATCAACAAGCAGAGGTGGGAGTAAGTCACATGAACAAGTCACAAGTCTCAAGTCTTAACCTTCAAGTCTCAAGCAAGTCCAAGTCAATTTTGTGAAAAGCAAGTCAAGTCAAGTCATTAATTGAGTGATAATTGAGCATTATTGAAGACACCTGATGATAACAAGCAGAATCACTGAAGGAGAAAATCACAAATTGTAAGTTACCATTATGGCGATTTGTGTTTGCTTTAGTTGGGCTCTTGACCATTTTATGTTTACCTTAAATTTTGTTTGTCTGCTGTTATTGATTTATAACAGTCAAATGAACAAAGAAAAGTGTGATCTGATAGTGTTGGTTATGTTTTGACATAATCATGTTGTGAACCTTAAAAACGAAATTTATTGAGGTATCTTATCTTGATAATTACAGCAGCTCTGCCATTCTACAGCATATGATTATCAGTATTTTTCATATAATTCAAAATATTTATGAAATATTGTTCTGATCAAAACACTTTCAAATGAATTTATTTAAAAACACAGATATCAATAATCTCTAATCTGCCTGTGAATCTCAACAATGGTGACAATAATAAAGCATGTTGCAGTGGCTGCCACCAATCACAACTCATTAATGGCTCCCATCATGCATTGCGGTATGAATAAATTATGATCTGAATTGTCTATGTAATTTACTTTTCCTAATTGAATATTCTGCTCGTCACCATTGTTGAGATGCATAGACTGAATCTTGACGTCTGTGTGTGCCTAAAAGAAAGATTTTTTCATCTTTTTTTTTTTTCAAAACAACTTTTAAGAAATCCTTTGTATTATATCTATCTGGATATTTATGCAGAATCACAGTTATGCTGTAAACACCAACGTAAATCTAAGTCAGAAATAAGGATCTTAATGAGTTCAGTGATCAAGTTCAAATGATGATTGTCATAATATAACCAACACCATCAGATCACTTTTTTGCTTTGTTCATCTGGCAGTTATAACTCAGATACAACAGTCAGACAAAATTTAAAATAAACATATATGGGTCAAGAGTCCAACTAAAGCAAACACAAATCGCCATAATGGTAACTTACAATTTGATATTTTCTCCTTCAGTGATTCTGCTTGTTATCATCAGGTGTCTTCAATAATGTTCAATTATCACTCAATTAATGACTTGACTTGACTTGCTTTTCACAAAATTGACTTGGACTTGCTTGAGACTTGAAGGTTAAGACTTGAGACTTGTGACTTGTTCATGTGACTTACTCCCACCTCTGTCAACAAGGAGGATCTGCCATTTGCAGTGGTTCCGCAAGTGTGGCTCAGCGAAGGGCATGTGCCATTGGCCCCCATTTAACCTCTGCAAAAAAGACAAAGGAACAATTTAGCCATCCGCTGCACACCTCCACACAGCACCTGGGAGAAACATCATTTTAAGTTCATGAAGGGAGCAGGTAAATGGGTCTGACTTGTACATTTGATTTTCCTTTATTTCATCTGTGTAATTTATTTGTCTGTTCATTGTGGATAAGAGACTTTTTCATTCATTATTATTATTATTATTATTATTTTCAAATTTCTGTTTCCTCTTCCTCAGAACCAGGTTTCTCCCCAGTAATCCAGAATCCATCAAGAGTTTGAGTACAAGTAAGTGATGTTATTTGTGAAGTTTTTTGTCTTGGAAACTATTGCTTCTATTTAAAGTCGGCATGAACCGGAAGTTACAAACGACTTTTCTCCAGTGTTGTGATGTATTTCCAAGTGAAAGGGAATATTGAATAGAGGAGCAGGGTTTTACTCTAGCTCTCCTCACCTCCATCTCTGCTCATAGCAGACTAATGGTTTGAGGGAAGTTGCCACGCCCTCACGCCATTGCACATGACTGGAAGAGAAGTCGTTTCGAGGGGGGAGGGAAGGGTAATGTATTTGATTAAAGATTATAAGGGTACATAATAAAAAAAAAATTAAGTGCACAGATGAATCATTTACATAAACACTGCAATATTACATATAAAAATACAAATTGTAAAATTTGATTTCATGCTGACTTTAAGATGATGAATCCTTTAATCATAATCTGTTTTTCACTAGGACACTTGATGGGATTCGCTGCAGCAGTTTCTGGATGAAAGGTGTTGAGGTGTGTTGTATATTCCATTAGCTTTGCACTGTTCAATTATTGTTTCGTTACTGAATATGCAATACTCAACATTGAAATGAAAGCTGTTATGTTTGCTCCCCCAGCTAATCAAGTACTAAGCTTTACACCCCCGGCAGCAAATTTACCCTGGCAGCATATGGGTGAAAACTCTGGAGGTATGTAATACGTTGCGCTTAACTAAGTGTTACATTTAAGTCCAATTCATTAAATGTATGCACTAACTTCAAACATATTTTTACATGTCAATGATTGTCAATAGGAGGGAGAAAGTCATTGCTCTATTGTTGGCCCTTGTACTCCAATGGCATCTCGTGTCAAGCATGACGTTTTCAGCTGTGAAGGTATATTCTAGCCCTATGTCTTAATGTCCAGTGTTTTAACAGTATTAAAAATAGTGCCTTTAGTTGTTTGTTTTATTTTAGTTTTTAAATGTAGAACCAAGCCCTGAGGGAAAGCAATGCACGAGCAGGTGAGAATTTGCACTGTTTCTTAAATTGTACTTTTTTGTGTGTGATGTAAGTCCAAAATTACCATATGCCTTTCATTTTGTAGCTTCGGATGACAGCGGCTTACTTCTGTAGGTGAAGCAAGTTCAACAAACAATGTTGAAGACGTTTGCTTGCACTGGGCAATCAGGTACAACTTGCAAACAGCACCTGTGGTTGTTGGTTTAATTCCCACTGGGGCTACCTGTACATGTAGTAGATCTAGATATAAATGTCATAGTTTAGTAGTTGAGGGACCAGGACTGACTATTTTATTCTGGGAAACCCTGTAGGTGCAGATCTGACCCTTACGCTGTGACGTCTTTCAGAGTAGGGCTGGGCGATATATCGCACGATATTGTTATGCGCATCTCGTCAGTAAAGCCGGTTCCTTGATTAGTAGTAAATCACCATCACCTGCTTTCAGATGGAGCGGCATTTACTACAAAGAGCCGTAGTTAACTGACAAGCTGAGCCAAATCACATCAATATCGCGGACGTATCGCCAGCGATAATTAATGCGATATGGCTCAGCTTGTCAGTTAACTACGGCTCTTTGTAGGCAGCAAAAACTCCAGTGTTAAATTAACACTCCTGGGAGTGTATGAGTCCACACTCAAGAGTGTTGAAGTTAATGAGATAATTAAGTGATTAATTTAGTGATGATTGAACATTATTGAAGACACCTGATGTTAACAAGCAGAATCACTGAAGGAGAAAATCTCAAATTGTAAGCCACCGTTATGGTGATAAGTGTTTGCTTTAGTTGGGCTCTAGACCATTATATTATTAACTTTAGATTTTGTTTGGTTGTTGTATCTGAGTTAAAACTGCCAGATGAACAAAGAAAAAAAAAGTGATCTGATGGTGTTGGTTATATTATGACATTCATCATTTGAACTTGATCACTGAACTCATTAAAATCCTTCTTTCTGACTTCGATTTATGTTGTTGGTTACAGCATAACTGTGAATCTGCACAAATGGCCAGAATCTTTTATATAATAGGCTATAAAGGATTTCTTAAAAGTTGTTTAAAAAAAAAAGATTATTTTTTTAGGCACACACAGACGTCAAGATTCAGTCTATGCATCTCAACAATGGTGACGAGCAGAATATTCAATTAGGAAAAGTAAATTACATAGACAATTCAGATCATAATTTATTCATACCGCAATGCATGATGGGAGCCATTAATGAGTTGTGATTGGTGGCAGCCACTGCAACATGCTTTATTATTGTCACCATTGTTGAGATTCACAGGCTGATTATTGATGTCTGTGTTTTAAATGAATTTATCTGAAAGTTTTTTGATCAGAACATTGTTTATTAAATATTTTGAATTATAATTAAAGTACTGATAATCATATGCTGAATCACAAAACTGCTGCTAACAAGTTAAACCAAACTATCTCAATAAGTTTCCTTTTTCAGATCACAGCATGATTATGTCAAAACATAACCAACACTACCAGATCACATTTTACTTTATTCATTTAACTGTTATAAATCAGTAACAGCAGACAAACAGCAGGAAAACTGAAATATAATGGTCAAGAGACCAACTAAAGCAAACACCCATCACCTTAATGGTAACTTACAATTTGTGATTTTCTGCTTGTTAACATCAGGTGTCTTCAATAATGCTCAATATTCACTTAATTATTCACTTAATTATCTCATTAACTTTAACACTCTTGAGTGTTATTTAACACTCATATTTTAACACTTTACACTCTTGTGTGTGGACTCATATACACTCCCAGCCCCAGGAGTGTTAATTTAACACCGCTCCATCTGAAAGCAGGTGATGGCGATTTACTACTAATCAAGGGAACCGGCTTTACTGATGAGATGCGCCTAACAATATCGTGCGATATATCGCCCAGCCCTATTTCAGAGTTTGGCGATGTTGTGTCTGTTGGAGTTATCCCTGTCAGGGGATCTGTTACTCCCCCTACACACCCAGGAAGATTTGCCGTGTCTTGACAACAGTTTGAAGCAGGATAAAAAGCTCCAGGAACAATTTGTAAGTTTGCTGATTATAACGCCATAGAGTAATCTAAAAAGTAAAATTTAAGATTGTATACTGCATATATTACAGTCTGAATCCTTAGCCTTTCACATTTTTTATTTATTTATGAGAAGCTTCAGAGAAATGTAATTTGTAACCCATTTTTTGGATTTTCAGCTTGGTGTAGGGGATAAAGCATGTTTTAGAGACATGTTCCTGAAGATCATCGTTCAAAGTAAGTTGGATATAATTTTTATTATATTTAAGTAGATGTGTATGGCCTCATGCAATTCAAATGAAATGACAGATCTGTATTTTCTAAATAAGCCATCCAGAAGAACCCGGCAACCCAGGATGCCACTGATGAAGCGGTCTAGGTTAACGTTTCGCATTACCTGAAAGGAGCATCTGACCGTGAAGGCAGAAAAAGGCACCGCACAGCTGAGAGGGACCCACAGCCGACCACTTAGGCTGACTACTGACACCCCAGAATCACTGACAACTGGAATCCTTTCTTAATCTTGCAGTCAGTAACATCAAGACCCCTAAAGAAGTCAGAAGTGTCACGCTATACTCACTAACTGTGCAAAATACTTTTATTTTCTTTTTTCAAATAATGCTTGTAAGTCCTTGTGCCACAGGTCAGCATTGCAGTTATAATGGTCTATTCTACTCCAGAGCTTTACTATAAATTACTACCACTTATCCTATTGTTAGAAATGGCTTGTAAATGTGATGTCATACTTTTATTTGGTATCCTGCACATTATTTTCAAGTATTCTCTTTACTTGTCATAATTTTTTTCACCCTAGAGCTGTCCTCTTTATATGAACAATTATTGTAAGAGTTGTAATTTGCTTGTAAGGCTGTTTTTTTTTTTTTTTTACCAAAATTTAATTAGAAACCTGCATGTTAGTATATTGATTTATTTATTTTTCTGTTATGTTTCAGTGATCTGACACATCTTGTTTAAAAGACAGTTACTGTACTTTGAAATGTGGAATAAAAATGTCAAATGGATATTTGTCTGGTTTGAGCAATCATTATTCTTGATAAACTGCATGCTATAAATATTAAATATATATATATTGCCAGAATAAGCGGCGGCAGATCGCTCGAAAATAGCGCTTGCCTCCGGCGGGCCGCGGAAGGGTAGCCTTCAATATAAAGGCGGCGGAACGATGGTTGGCCCGCGGGCCGGCCGCGGAACGAAGGCGGTAGGCAGGCGGCTGCCGCTTTTAAAAAGGGTTAGGCCATTGTGTAGGCCTATAATGTGGTGTTAAAATGCACTAAACGAAATCAACTATTTATAGAACATTTTGATTACACAGGGGTCTTTGAATAAACACATCCATTTTATCTAATTTGATACTTACCTAGACTTTGTGCCATTTCTGTCTCGAAGTTTCAAAGTCAAAGAGAAAGTTTAACTGTGGAAAAAACGTAGACATGCGCTTACCAAAGATGAAAAAGTGCTTCAAACATCATGTATTTTCAAAGCTTCAAATAATCGCGTGTGATTTACATTGATTCAGCTCATGTCATTAAAATCACTCTCTCCAACCAGGTAATCAAAGTTCGCAAGCCAAAATAATAAGCTATAATCATTACAATGGCAGCACAACTGCGCAGTGGGCCTAGTACAAACATACACAAATCAGCACGCGTCCGGTGGATAAACATATAATTTAAAGTCTAAGTTTAAAGAAAGCGAAACTGTGAAAAACAACATAGGCCTACATAATAATTTGATTGTATTAAATGTGTGTTTAACAACGTACCCAAACTGTGAGCCATTTTCTCAACAACGCCTCAAAAGTTTCAAACCGAAAGTGAATTCGAGCATAATGAAGCGTAAACCCGGATATCACAAACTTACGGCCCAGGCAGTTTTACGCCCCTGTGGTTCCTTGTGCGTCCAGTAGGGGGAGGCTGTACAATTTCTGCCTTTTTTACAGTCTATGATGAGCCATCAGAACAGAGCTAATAATAGTGGTGGAAATTTTGATTCTTTCCAAAGACTTGTTCATTTTCACTTCGTTCACCAAAATGATTCGTTCAGATTCGTTCACTGATTCGTTCGGTGATAATTTCTTCATATTACATATACTGCAGCAGGTGGCGAAAAATAGTGTATTTTATGCTATGTTTTAACAAACGTATTTACTTGTTACAAAAAAAAAGTGATTTTGCTTTGTTAAAATGTGTGCCTTATTTACTAAATTAATTAACATAAGTCTAAATAAGTGGTTCAGATGACCAATCCAAGGTTTTCATGCATAATTAACATTTTAATTGTTTGGTCAGACATACACATTCATAAATCTGGGATTATATTAAATGTTGATGTTCTGTATGTTGAATATGAAAATAAACAATTATATGTGCACACCTATAACTGCGCTTTGAATGAGATTGAATCACATGCTAAATGACCGATCTACGCAGTAGGCTACACTGTAAAAAAAAAAATCCTAATTTTACAGAGAATAACTCTAAATTTTTGTATTTTTTTAGAGTATTTTTCTGTTATTTTAAATTATATTCAAAACTCTGTAAAATTACAAACAATATCTGTAAATTAATTAATTGACTGTTAATTTAAGGATTCTTCCCTTAATTACAAATTACAGTGATTCTTATGTTTTTCACAGGACAATTACTGTATTATTTATACAGTATTTTTCTGTTTTTTTAAATTATATTCAAAACTCTGTAAAATTACAAACAATATCTGTAAATTAATTAATTGACTGTTAATTTAAGGATTCTACCCTTAATTACAAATTACAGTGATTCTTATGTTTTTCACAGGACAATTACTGTATTATTTATACAGTATTTTTCTGTTTTTTTAAATTATATTCAAAACTCTGTAAAATTACAAACAATATCTGTAAATTAATTAATAGACTGTTAATTTAAGGATTATATCATTAATTACAAATTACAGTGATTCTTATTTTTTTCACAGGACAATTACTGTATTGTTTATACAGTATTTTTCAGTTTTTTTTAAATTATATTCAAAACTCTGTAAAATTACAAACAATATCTGTAAATTAATTAATTGACTGTTAATTTAAGGATTATATCATTAATTACAAATTACAGTGATTCTTATTTTTTTCACAGGACAATTACTGTAGGCTATTATTTATACAGTATTTTTCTGTTTTTTTTTTATTATATTCAAAACTGTAAAATTACAAACAATATCTGTAAATTAATTAATTGACTGTTAATTTAAGGATTATATCATTAATTACAAATTACAGTGATTCTTATTTTTTTCACAGGACAATTACTGTATTACTTATACAGTGTTTTTCTGTTTTTTTTTTTAAATTACATACAAAGTTGTGTAAAATTACAATCAAATTGTGTAATTAAATTTGTAGCTCATTATATTAAAGGTTTATATCCATACTAACAATTTAACATATTTCCTTGTGTTGTCATTTTAAAGTAAATGTTATTAGTTTTAGATTTAAGTGTATTTTTACATTTAAACTCTGTAATTCTGGATACAAGCAAACTGCACAATTATTGTTAAATTGACCTTGCTGGTCAGACAGCAGGCCAACAGGGTTCATGGTGGAACATATAGTGCGTTTAGGTCCTCCTGGGAAGTTTGTATTCATGAGGTTTTACTATTTATTTTTTTATGTTTTAAATTAATTTATGAAGCCACTGTATCATTACATATTATATTGTTATATTATAATGCTCATATTTTGTGCAGGCATTAGCTTACTTCATTGTAAATAGAAAAGCCTGACAATGTCACTGCTACAGTATAGGTATTGTGGTATTCCTCAATGTTTCTCACTGACACACCATCTTGAGACAAAACAATGGCACTGACATATTTTAAGATAAGTCAGTGCAAGTTGCTTTCAGGTAAAACAGCTGAAATGTGCATTTTAGTCTGGGACTACAGGCTTAAGCCTTGCTTGTGAAACCCGGGGTATATGTTACAACTTGTATAGAATTATGCCAATGTTAGCAAAGTGTTGTGTTGGACAGAGGATTAACCCTAAACCAACAGGTTGTGTACAGTAACAGTGCCACACAGGGTGAAAAGCAAGACATTATTAGGCATAAGAGTATTTCTAAAGGAAAGGTCAATCATTTATTAAAGTGCAAAAGGGTCATTATGGGTCACATGGATGTAATAATGTCACCCAGAGTATACCAATCCATTAGTTTTTCATGTAGGTATACAGAATTTTATATGAATACATAGGCAGTGTTTGCTCTGTTTAATAATCTGTTTGCTCTGTTAAATTGCTGTTTAGCAGAGCAGTGGTAAATATATGTTGTTATAAGTTATTTTAAGTTTAATTTTTAATCATACACTGCAATGAAAACGCCATTTAACCAATTGAATAAATATAACAGCCAGCCTACAAATACAGCTAAATAAATAGCACGTGTATATTTTTTCATGTTCTTTCTTTTAAAACATGTCATCTTTTCCTGTAATTGCAATGTTACCACACTATTGGCTGTCTCTCCGAGTTATTTTGAGCATGATTGGTTATTCAGACTGTCATCCAGGAATCTGGCCAATGACAACTATGCGCGCCTTTTACAGGTCAAGTTTGAATATGTCTGTTGGAGTGAGTATGTGTGTGTATATGTGCTGCTGCTCGGGATCTTCAGTACTAGCATACGTCGGTTCTGTGGCAAATATTGTTTAAAACATGGATTATTTGACATCGGACTGCTACATTTCTATTTTGAGCGAGTTGCGGGATGTAAATGAAGAACAAACAAGGAATATGGACAACGCATTTTAACAACGTGTAACGGACATATTGCAATCAAGATTGCAATATGTCCGTTACACGTTGTTAAAATGCGTTGTCCATATTCCTTGTTTGTTCTTTGCATGTGTAAACAATATTTACACATGCTAGCAACACATAACATTAGCCTAATACACTGAAACATGTAAGTATATCGATATAGCTCTAATTGCGTTTAGATTCTCAATTTAACACACTATATTTTGATGTAGCAGAATTGTTTTTATAAAATATAAAGTACTTTATATTTTATAAAAACAATTCTGCTACATCAAAATATAGTGTGTTAAATTGAGAATCTAAACGCAATTAGAGCTATATCGATATACTTACATGTTTCAGTGTATTAGGCTAATGTTATGTGTTGCTAGCATGTGTAAATATTGTCAGCTAACGTTAACTTAACGTTAGTTAAAAAAAAAAAAAAAAACTCGGCATAGTTTTTGACTGCAATGACTGAGAACATTGTCTCTTTAGACGGAGAGGGACTCCAACCACACTCTTTGACTCTAGAAGAATATGCAAACTAGGCTTTTGAATAGTTGTTGATCGCGGGATATAACGTTAGGCCTAACGTTACCGATCAGTCATCATAATATGTTTTGAAGTTGGTGAGTACAATTTTGCAAGCTTTCGCAAATGTCTCTGTTAGTAAAATGCTAATATACAAATAGCTTATATTTTGCTGTGTATGTGTGTGTTTCCCTCATGATCCAGGAATTTTGGGAATAAATATGATCCAGCCACATGATCTTCAGATGCGGTGAGTATTGTTATATTAAAATACACGTGAAATAGAGGCAGAACATGTAAACTCTGCTCAAAGGCACACTGGTTCAAACCCTCCAGACAATATTTAATCTATCTTCTTGAGTTCACAGGCCTAGCTGACCTAAAAATTTATGTCCTTTCAAAATGAAAGTATTTTCAAACCTGTATGACTTATGTGAAACACAAGAATGTTGGGAATAAAACAACATTGGAACCCATTGTATGGGAAAACAAAACAATGAAGGCATTTCTCAAGATATCTTAATTAAGGTTCTACAAAAGAGATTCATACAGTTTTGGAACAACATGGAGTAAATAATGAGCTGTTCTTTTAATGACATGTTCCCAGGGTCCTTTGCTAAATTAACCTTGGTTTTTATCATAGTAAAAGTTTAGAAACCATGTTTTTATGGTGGATTGATTACAATACTTTATTACCATTTGGTTAGTATAGCAAAACTCTGGTTAATGTTAGTAAGGGTTCTCCAGATTTATATAACACTTAAGGAACACATAAAGAATGGTCCTATGTCACCCTGATGATTTTTTATTTATTTATATTTTTTAGATCAAGCATTGGAACAATGTTTACGGAGCAGACCAAGCACCAACAGAGAAACAAGCCCATCATTCAGTAGTAAGTATCCACTGCAGTATATAAAACAAAAAAAGTTATCTCTTTTTTTTCTCCCTTGTGCCATCCCAGATGTATATCTGACTTTCTTGCCACAGAGATTTTTTGAAAAATGATCCATTTATTGTAAGCCAATATAATGCAAGTGCATGCTCCAGAAACTACATGCAGCCTACAAATAGCCTGCTGTGTTGTTCACACAGGAAGTTTTATGCACTTATCATATGAGCTTTACAATGCTCTTGGATTATTGTCAGATGTGTGTTTGGACTTTTTTGACCTGCAGCATTTTGTTGTCTATTCACTTGCATTATTCGACACACGAACACAAGAGATGGATAATTTTTCTAAAAGTCTAGTTTATTTTTTCAAAAATATGTGTTCATCTGAAGAAAGAAAATTCAATTCAATTCAATTCAATTCAAATTTATTTGTATAGCGCTTTTCACAATACATATTGTTTCAAAGCAGCTTTACAGAAAGTGCATTTCAGAAATGTATATAGAGAAATACAGTTAGTTAATCATGTATTGATTTAGGGCATAAACATCGCCCGCGTCGAGTCGTCTCTTCATAGGCGCCGAGTCGTCTCTGCACGGGTGTTGGAGAATCTGTAGTTTCCATGAGAGGCTGGATACAAACTGGAGCTGACGATCTGTATTTACCTCGGGACTAGCGTCCCGAGATAACAACAGAAAAGCATATGGGAAATAATTAGCGTAGCTGCTGTTCGCAATATTAATGCATTCAATCTGATTCAACTGTAGTATAAAATGTAAGTATTATGTGAATGCCTGGCTGAAGAGATGCGTCTTTAATCTAGTTTTAAACTGGGACAGCGAGTCTGAGCCTCGAACAATATCAGGAAGGCCATTCCAGAGTTTAGGAGCTAAATGTGAAAAAGCTCTCCCTCCTTTAGTGGACTTAGATATCCTAGGAATGACCAGAAGCCTCGAATTTAGTGATCTTAAAGAGCGCGATGGATTGTAGGGCGATAGAAGTTCCGTTAAATACACGGGAGCTAAACCATTTAGGGCTTTATATGTCAGTAGCAATACTTTGTAATTGATACGGAACTTTATAGGTAACCAATGTAGAGACGACAGAATTGGTCTTATATGATCGTATTTTCTTGATCTAGTAAGAACTCTAGCGGCGGCATTTTGGACTAACTGTAGCTTGTTTATTGAGGATGCAGGACAACCAGCTAATAAAGCATTACAGTAATCTAGTCTCGAGGTCATGAATGCATGAACTAACTTTTCTGCATCAGAAACAGATAGCATGTTACGTAGCTTAGCAATGTTTCTAAGGTGGAAAAAGGCTGTTCTTGTAACATATGAAATATGATTTTCAAAAGACAAGTTGCGGTCTAATATAACACCCAGGTCTTTTACTGTAGAGGATAAAGTAACAGGACATCCTTCTAAATTAAAGTTGTATTGTAAGAGGTTTTGTGGGCAGTTTTTTGGACTAATAAGTAATACCTCCGTTTTATCTGAATTTAATAGCAGAAAATTACATGTCATCCAGTATTTTATATCTTTAACACACTCTGTTAATTTAGATAATTTAGCGTTTTCATCTGGTCGTGATGAAATATATAATTGAGTGTCATCAGCATAACAGTGGAAATTAATTCCATGTTTTCTTATAATATTACCAAGTGGCAGCATATATATTGAGAATAGCAGAGGGCCTAACACAGATCCTTGCGGTACACCGTAGTTTACTGACGTTATCTTCGATTTTTCCCCATTTACGCAGACAAAATGGTAACGGTCTGATAAGTACGATCTAAACCAGTTTAATGCCTGTCCCTGAACACCAGTGTAGTTTTGTAGTCGGTCTAAGAGTATTGTGTGATCTATAGTATCGAACGCAGCACTAAGATCAAGTAAAACTAGTATTGAGATACAGCCTTGGTCAGAAGCTAGAAGTAAATCATTTGTGATTTTAACGAGCGCAGTTTCTGTGCTATGGTGCGGTCTGAATCCTGACTGAAACTTTTCATAGATATCATTTTCTTGCAAGAAAGAGCCCAGTTGAGCGGACACAACTTTTTCTAGTATTTTAGACATAAATGGAAGATTTGAAATGGGTCTGTAATTTGCTAGGTTATTATGATCTAATTGTGGTTTCTTAATAAGAGGTTTTATAACTGCCAACTTGAATATTCTTGGAACATGACCTAAGGATAAAGACGAGTTAATAATATTGAGAAGAGGCTCTTCCACTACAGGTAACACTTGTTTCAGTAGTTTAGTTGGTATTGGATCTAATAAACACGTTGTTGGTTTAGATGCAATGATAAGTTTATTTAACTCTTCCTGTCCTATAGTTGCAAAGCGCTGTAATTGTTCTTGCGGGGTGATAATTGAGGCTGAATCATAAGACACCATTAAAGATTGTACATTTACAATTGTGTTTCTGATGCTTTCTATTTTCTCAGTGAAGAAATTCATAAAATCATTACTACTACACTGTGACAGAATATTTTGCTCCGGTAACGTCTGTTTATTTGTTAGTCTAGCGACGGTGTTAAATAAAAACCTTGGATTGTTTTGGTTGTTTTCTATTAGTTTGCGGAGATGCTCAGCCCTGGCTGCTTTTAGGGCCTTTTTATAACGTGACATACTGTCTTTCCATGCGATTCTAAAGACCTCTAAATTAGTTTGTTTCCATTTACGCTCTAAATTACGAGTTTCTCTCTTTAGAACATGCGTAACACTGTTGTACCATGGTGCTTTAGTTTTCTCTCTAACCTTTTTTAATCTAATTGGTGCAACGATGTCTAATGTACTAGAGAAAATGGTGCTCATAGTGCTAGTCATTTCCTCTAGTTCATCTGTTTGTTTGGGTTCACTGAGCAGCTGAGACAGATCAGGTAAGCTATTTGAGAAATGATCTGTAGTTGTTGGAAGGATTGTTCTGCCTGGTCGATAACGCGGCGCAACATGACAAATTTCAGCGGTACGTAGTATGCAAGTGACCATGTAATGGTCAGTGACTTCATCACTTTGCGGTATAATATCTATATCGGTTGGATCGGCTCCATGTGATATAATTAAATCTAGCGTATGATTAAGACGATGAGTGGGACCAGTTACGTTTTGCTTGACCCCAAAGGAGTTTAATAAATCTGTAAACGCAGCCCCTAACGCATCATTTGAATTATCTACGTGTATGTTAAAATCTCCAACAATTAATGCTTTATCGACATTGACCAAAAGATCTGAGAGAAAGTCTGCAAACTCTTTTAGGAAATCAGCGTAAGGCCCAGGCGGTCTATATACGGTAGCCAAGGCTAGAGATAATATGGATTTCTTTCTTACATCTAAGAGAGTAACATTTAGCACAAGTACTTCAAACGAATTAAACCTGTGACCTGTTTTCTGAGTAACAGTAAGAATATCTTTATAGATTATAGCAACACCACCGCCACGACCAATCAGACGGGGCTCATGCTTGTAACAGTATCCAGGAGGAGTAGACTCATTAAGACCGAAATAATCATTTGGTTTAAGCCAGGTTTCAGTAAGGCAAAGTACATCGAAACTATTATCTGTGACCATTTCATTTACAATAACCGCCTTAGGTGTAAGCGATCTGATGTTTAAAAGACCTAGCTTTATAAATTGTTTTTGTTCACTAATATTGAGATTTTCTGGTTTAATCACAATTAGATTTTTCTTAGATCCTGCAGTAGATTTATTATTTGATCTCACTAAACGAGGAATAGACACAGTTTCAATATAATGTTCTACATTGGTACTTATATCAATTAAGTTTGGACAGCAAAGAGTGTGATTTGGACTTTGACTTACTAGTCATATGGTGTGTAGCGTCTTGGAGATGTTGTCCGACAGAATAGCCGCTCCGATTCTGCTGGGGTGAAGGCCATCAGCACGGAAGAGCCTAGGTCGCTCCCAGAAAAGATTCCAATTATTTACAAAGAGCAGTCTCTGTTCATTACACCATGACATTAACCATTCATTTAGAGCAAATAATCTACTGAACCTTTCGTGTCCTAGTCGGTAGGTGGGAAGCGGTCCAGACACGATGATCGTTGTTTCAGGCGATGTGCTGCGTACCGTCTCGATCAGGCTCCTGTAGTCCTTCTTCAGAACCTCCGACTGCCGTAGCCTGATGTCGTTCGTTCCCGCGTGCAGCACGACAGCTCCGACGGGCTCGTCACCGTTCAGAATCCCGGGAACCTGTGCAGCGACATCGAGAACACGAGCACCAGGAAAGCAGTGAGTGCGAACCTTACCTTTACCTATGGTAGCACGGACATGCCGGACGATGGAACTGCCGATGATCACAGCGTCGCATTCCGTCTCGCGTAGAGGGGAGAAGCGGTTCTGGGTGGAGATCTCGAAGGCCGGGAGGGGCGGAGAGGTCCTAGCTCTGGTCCTGGCCCGCGTCTTCCGCTGTGGAATCATCCAGGGTCCATGTTGTTGTGTCGGTGCCGGAGTGAATGAAACCAGGGATGATCGCATCCTGGGCAGAGAAACACATGGAGTAGACGAGGTCGGAGTCAAAAGGTTACTAACCACTGACTTTTGAGCATCGGCGCGTGATGTTTCAAGCGCGAAACGTCGATCTCGTAGCTCGGCCTGTCTCTCTAGTAGGTCGCGGATCTGCTTCTCCACGGATTCCAGCTCTAACTGCACAGAATGCAGCTCGAAGGTGTCCTCACCTGCACTCAAAGGTAACGTTAGACACACATCCGTTATATTCGCCATTATAGCAGATGTGCTATAATGGCGAATTATAGCTTTCAGTGATACGGGTGTAAATAAGTCGATCGATAGGCGCGACCACGCGTGTAATGCTAGCGGGCTAAGGCTAGTAGCGGAAGTTCGAAAGGTTGGATATATGTAGCGATATCAGAGCAATCCGATTGTTTTTTAAGGAGAATAGTATTCCAGATATGTTCACACGCTATAAAAATGAAAAAGTTCGTTTGTAAAAGAGTGTAAAGAAGAAAAACAAGGTTTGAACCTTATTTAATTCCCTGAAGAATGGGAGAAAGACCCTCATTACCCATATCACAGCAGTCTGAAAACACCTCCATTTAATACAAATATTGTTGGTTTTATTTTGTAATACAAATTGGCATTTTTAGGCGTTTACCTTGCAATGAAAAAGAATGTCCATTGTTGTGAATCTACATGTTCCTTCTTTTGGTGATGCAAATTTTTCAATCGGACATAAGGTTTAGATACCAGACAAATCAGAAGACAAACAGACAATTTAAATAAAAATGTATTAAGCTTGTTTAAAGGAAACAAAAATAATTTAAATCATTTTGAGAGAATCATAGTGTGTCTTTTTTTTCTTCTTCCCAGATGCACCAAGCTGATTACTGGCCGTTTGCTGGATTGCTGTTTATTTGCTGTATCTGTCACTTCTGGTACACTTTTGTTGTATGTTTTGATTTAACTTATTAATAAACTTGTATAGTAAGGATTCTGAATGTAAAGACCATATAATATTTAATATCAGAACTATGCAGAACTATGTGACCCCCAGGGGTCTGAATAATTCCATTTTATTTAGATTACAAGTTTACATTGTTTAAATACTAATAAATTATATGTAAACACAAGTGCTGCAAATTAAAGTTTGAGATGATTTTAATCAGTTTTATACAGTTTTTTTACAGACTTATTTTGTCTTCTAAAATAAAACTGTTTTATTACATTCTTGAGCACGTCTTGACAATTTATTGAATGTGTTTGATCGTTATAATTTAGGAAAGGTCTGTTAAATAACAGTGTTTCTCAGTAGAACTTTTAGTGCCGTCACTTTATTAAAGGAGTTTGATTGTAATAATTTAGGAAATACCTGTAAAATAACAGTGTTTCTCAGTAGAACTTTTAGTGCCATAACTTTATTAAAGGAGTTTGATTGTAATAATTTAGGAAAAACCTGTAAAATAACAGTGTTTCTCAGTAGAACTTTTAGTGCCATAACTTTATTAAAGGAGTTTGATTGCAATAATTTAGGAAATACCTGTAAAATAACAGTGTTTCTCAGTAGAACTTTTAGTGCCATAACTTTATTAAAGGTGTTTGGTCATTATAATAATTGGAAAAATCCATAAAATAAAAGTTTTACACTGTAAAAAAATAATCGTAAAATAACGGTAAAAAGTCTGGCAGCAAAGTTGCCAACCACTTACCGTAAAATTAAGGTAAAATATCTTAACTCAAACAAGGAAAAATCTGTAAAAAAACAGTATTTTTTTCTAAAACTTTTAATGAAAAATTCTGTAAAATTATAGTTTTTGCACTTTATTGGAATTAAGATATTTTACTTTAATTTTACGGTAAGTGGTTGGCAACTTTGCTGCCAGACTTTTTACCGTTATTTTACGATTTTTTTTTTACAGTGTACTCTCATTCATGAACGAAAGTAGGCCTACCAGTTAGTTCATTTCGTTCACGAACGAGATCTCTCTCTCTCGTTCAGACTCAAAAACAGAGCGACCTCAGTGATAGGCATATTCGTTCAGTAGATCCAACCAAATACATGCCCCTAACACAGCCCGAACTGAAATGATATTTGCTGCCCAGCCAGCACAGCCATCCCAGATAGCAACAAAGTCTGTCTGGCTTACATTACACTTCTGGCTTAATTCTGGCACTGTTTTTTTGTGTCAAACAGTACAAGGCTAAGCTCTGGCTGGAGTCTGGCTAACCAAAAGAAACAAAAATCTAATTGTATCTTTTTGGCTGAGCCCTGGTTTGAGCTCGATCTGCCAGAATAAGAAAATATTTGGCTGAGATCTGGTTGGGTTTTGGTAGAAGAGTAAATAAAAGATCTCTGGCATGAATGTGCTCTACTGTAAAATAGGCGTGTAAAATGTGTTGTTAATTGGTTCATATTTTATACATCATTATAAGGTTAATTTTGTCAAAAAAGAATAAAACGAACCCAGCAGGCACAGGATATAGACTACAACGTCGGTGAGACGTTGAATTTTGGTTGAAAATGAAAATTGGGTTGACGTCTAAACTAGGGCTGGGCGATTTAAATCGCGATATTGTTATGCGCATCTCGTCAGTAAAGCCGGTTCCTTGATTAGTAGTAAATCACCATCACCTGCTTTCAGATGGAGCGGCATTTAGGGCTGAGGAGATATTTAAGTGATTAAAAAAAAGTAAACTTATTGAGATAGTTTGATTTAACTTGTTAGCTGCAGTTTTATGATTTTTCAGCCTATGATTATCAGTACTTTAATTCAAAATATTTAATAAACATTGTTCTGATCAAAAGATATTCAAATAAATTCATTTAAAACACAGACATCAATAATCAGCCTGTGAATCTCAACAATGGTGACAATAATAAAGCATGTTGCAGTGGCTGCCACCAATCACAACTCATTAATGGCTCCCATCATGCATTGCGGTATGAATAAATTATGATCTGAATTGTCTATGTAATTTACTTTTCCTAATTGAATATTCTGCTCCTCACCATTGTTGAGATGCATAGGCTGAATCTTGACATCTGTGTGTGCCTAAAAGAATGATTTTTTTTTTTTTACTTTTAAGAAATCCTTTATATTATATAAAAAATTCTGGGCATTTATGCAGATTCACAGTTATGCTGTAACCAACAACATATCGAAGTCAAAGAAGGATTTTAATGAGTTCAGTGATCAAGTTTTTTATTTTTTTATTTTTATTTATTTTTATTTTTTTCAAGCACACAATGAAAAAGTGTACAGTATGTACAACATAATATAAGACAATAATCGGAAAACACTGATGATCCAACAAATAAAATTCACCAAAATTTCACAAATTTCAAGTTCAAATGATGATTATCATAATATAACCAAAACACCATAAGATCACTTTTTTCTTTGTTCAACTGGCGATTATAAGCCAGATACAACAGCCAAACAAAATCTAAAGTTAATAATATATGGGTCAAGAGTCCAACTAAAGCAACCATTGATCGTCATAACGGTGGCTTACAATTTGAGATTTTCTCCTTCAGTGATTCTGCTTGTTAAAGGAGAAGTTCACTTTCAAAAAAACTTTTGCTGATAATTTACTCACCCCCATGTCATCCAAGATGTCCATGTCTTTCTTTCTTCAGTCGCAAAGAAATTAAGGTTTTTGATGAAAACATTCCAGGATTTCCCCCCATGTAATGGATTCTATTGGGACCCAAACGGTAGAAGGTCCAAATGACAGTTTAAGTGCAGCTTCAAAGGGCTTTAAACGATACCAGACGATGAATAAGGGTCTTATCTAGCGAAACGATCGGTCATTTCCAAAATAAATAAAAAAGTTTAAGTTTTATAAGCACAAACGCTCGCCTTGCTCTGTTCTGTGATGCGCGTTCGTGACGTCACGTAATACGCAATTACGTTGAAAAGGTCACGCTTGACGTGTTTACAAATGTGCAGGAGGAGGACCATATACACATTTTCAAATGTATTTGTGTCAGTTTATCGTTTAAAATGCCCATTTCGTGTGCGTATCCTGGGTGTTTTAATATTAAAAAGCCAAAAAGAACATTTTCTTCAGGACAGAAATTTTTCAAGCGTGACCTTTTCAACGTAATTGCGTATTACGTGACGTCACGAACGCGCATCACAGAACAGAGCAAGGCGAACATTTGTGCTTATAAAACTTAAACTTTTTTATTTATTTTGGAAATGACCGATCGTTTCGCTAGATAAGACCCTTATTCATCATCTGGTATCGTTTAAAGCCCTTTGAAGCTGCACTTAAACTGTCATTTGGACCTTCTACCGTTTGGGTCCCAATAGAATCCATTACATGGGGGGAAATCCTGGAATGTTTTCATCAAAAACCTTAATTTCTTTGCGACTGAAGAAAGAAAGACATGGACATCTTGGATGACATGGGGGTGAGTAAATTATCAGCAAAAGTTTTTTTGAAAGTGAACTTCTCCTTTAACATCAGGTGTCTTCAATAATGATCAATCATCACTAAATTTATCACTTAATTATCTCATTAACTTAAACACTCTTGAGTGTGGACTCATACACTCCCAGGAGTGTTAATTTAACACTGGAGTTTTTGCTGTGTACAAAGAGCCGTAGTTAACTGACAAGCTGAGCCATATCGCATTAAAAATCGCTGGCGATACGTCCACGATTTTAATGCGATATGGCTCAGCTTGTCAGTTAACTACGGCTCTTTGTAGTAAATGCCGCTCCATCTGAAAGCAGGTGATGGTGATTTACTACTAATCAAGGAACCGGCTTTACTGACGAGATGCGCATAACAATATCGCGATTTAAATCGCCCAGCCCTAGCACACACATGTACGCATGCATACATACACGCACAGACACACATAAACACACACACATTCATACACACACAGACAGACATGCACATACTACTACTTTTTTTAGGTATCAGCCATATACCCGATTTACCAATACCCAATGTGTTATGCTTGGGCAGTATACTAATGAGGTGGGTGGGACATGTTTCATGCCATGTTAGATCACATCCTGAGAGTCTACGCTTTCAGAAAATATATAGTGTAACGGCCTTTAGAGCAGTTACTTTGGTTTAGAGCAGTAGTACCTCGCCCATGCTCTAGGGGGCTCTCCAGACTACTTTTCCTCTGCATAAAAGACAGGGAGAAGAAGAGTAGGGTATGTTTGGTTGGAGAGAAGCATGGCCTCCTTCTGTTAACCTTCTGTGTAGTCTGGATTGAGAAACTGTGGTTTTGAGCTCATTCAAGTAAGTGTTGTTCATTTCATGTTGTTATAATTGTTTTGCTGGGTTACGTCATTTTCATGTAATAGCCTATGTTTGGTGTTAATGTTAGCTTGTATGTTTTATTTAGAAGGACTGCTTGTGCATACCCCATCCACATAGTTATCTTGAGAATTCCTCCCTTCCTATGCTGGAATGCTTCTGTGTGGGATTCTACTAAGTCATGCCAATTAGGGCTGGGCGATTTAAATCGCGATATTGTTATGCGCATCTCGTCAGTAAAGCCGGTTCCTTGATTAGTAGTAAATCGCCATCACCTGCTTTCAGATGGAGCGGCATTTACTACAAAGAGCCGTAGTTAACTGACAAGCTGAGCCATATCGCATCAATATCGCGGACGTATCGCCAGCGATTTTTAATGCGATATGGCTCAGCCCAGCTAACAAAAAGACGTCCCTAGAACGTCCCTGAACGTCCTCTGCGAACGTCCTCTGGACGTCTTCGTGTAGGGTTCTTTAAACGTTAGCAGGACGTCGCGGGGGACTTTCGCAGGACGTTTGCAGGACCGTCGTGCGACGTCCCGAGGGACCTTCGTGGGACGTTTGGAAAACATTCGGGGACCTTTACAGAACGTTCATTAGAAGTCCTTTTAACATCCTTTTTTTATTTTATTTTACTTCTGGCTAACCAAAGAAAACAGACACGTTGTAAGGAACAAAGTATTTATTTGAACAATTGTAAAGGTGTTGTGCTCTTTCCGTGTGTGTGTGTGTGTCTTCAAACGCGCTGGCAGCTGTGTGTGTGTGTGTGTCTCGGTCGGTCAGCTGTGGGGTTACGTTAGTCCGTTGGCAATTCTTCCCCCTGGCATCTAAAACAACAAAATTAACACATTCAGTAGTGTTATGATTTTATATGTCTAACGTTATATATGAATATGTGAAATATAACGTCGTCTCATTTCAGCAACATTTAGCAGCTAACGTTAGTTTCGTAGTGTTATCATAACTGTTAGCAGTGGTACACGGCGGACAACTTCAGCAAACGTTTTAAAAAGTCAAATTTTCATAATATGTAATGATGTATAGTGGTTACGATAACTAATGTATACTAATCTAAAAATTAAAAATACCTTTTAGACAGACGAAAGGGAAAACACAAGGCCGCGTCTGAGGAGGACCGTCAACTGTCACTACAGCTGAGCGTTGCCATGGATACATGGATACATGCTGCGTGCATAATGAATGACGTCACTCGCTTAGGTGCATTTGATCGTAACTTGCTGGTGTGTTATGGAAGGCATATTCTGCCAAAATTATAGTGTGTAGCTATATGACACTTTTTTTTGTTATTTGAAATGCAATGTGCTATCAGTCTTAAGTGCAATAATTAGAATAATATTTTTCCTAAAATAACTTATTTTGAATAAAACCAGTCCTTCGATCGCCCTGACCAACATTTTTACAGGTAGCCTAAATTAGGATACATTTGTCTTACCTGTGTTATTTTCCACTTTCTTTCCAGCATGTGCTTTTCCATTCTTCGCATTTTCCTTGGCTGCATTCATCATGTGAAGTCGATGCATTATTTTAGAGCTCCTGAGATTCAACCTTATTTTCTTCATGCGGAATAATAAATTGTAGGCTATTCAATTGAATCAATTTTCATGTTTTTGATGTTTAAATTATATTGGCTGAAAACAGACTTGTGATCTTTAATTAGTGATAGAAGTTATAAGTAACATGAAAGTTATTATCTTAACATTACAATTAAAACACTAACATTTTTAACATTAACTTAATTTTACAATTAATTTAAATAATATTTTTACTATAGTTTATTTTCAGTTATAAAACTATAACCTCAAAACCATGTTTTTTAGATAAAATCCATTATCACAGTTAATTTAATGGATAAACAAATCCCCTTTTAAATCCAATATGGGTTTATATTTTAGTTTAATAATTCATTAGTCTGAGTTGCAAGATGTCCGGTCTAATGATAAAAATCAAAGGCATGGGCGACTGGATTGTGTGTTGTCATGGAAATGGCATGTGAGGGAGACGTTCGCAAACTGGCACGGATAAATGTCCTCAGAACGTCCATCAGCGAACGTTCCAAAGCGGACCAGATGCGGACGTCCTCCGAAGGTCCCCTCGGGAACGTTCCAAAGCGGACCAAATGCGGACGTCCCCCGAAGGTCCGCTCGGGAACGTTCCAAAGCGGACCAAATGCGGACGTCCTCCGAAGGTCCGCACGGGAACGTTCCAAAGCGGACCAAATGCGGACGTCCCCCGAAGGTCCGCTCGGGAACGTTACAAAGCGGACCAAATGCGGACGTCCTCCGAACGTCCGCTCGGGAACGTTACAAAGCGGACCTAATGCGGACCTAAGGGGACGTTCGAAACGTCCGGGGGACGTCCCCTGTTTGCTGGGTTTAACGTACAACGGACATAAACACAGTACAACAACATAGCATGGCGACAGCAGACAACATAAAGCATACATCATTAAAGAAGACAAGAAAACATTTGAGATTAAGAGAGCTTACCAAGTGGCTGCACACCGGGTTGAAACTACCCAGCCAGCACAGCCATGTGGGGCCCAAATGGGTTTGACCTGGGCTATCTAACTGGGACCCAGCCAGTTTTGTCCTCGGTTTCCATGTTGGCCCCACATGGGTTTGCCCAGATGAAATGAACACTGCTTAGTATGCACAGTACAGGCTGTTTAATGTAACACTGAATCAGTGTTGGAGGTAATGAGATAATTAAGTGATTGAATAATGATTGTGCATTAATGATGAACACCTGCTGTTAACAAGCATAATCACTGAAGGAAAGAGAAACACAAGAACTACTTCCAGCCACTGCCTTGGATGAAATCAACTGAAGATAAAATACATTAAATCTCTCAAGATCTGATTAAACAACTCCACAAACAGCATTACCAGCTTCACTTATTACAAACCAGACTGACTTTATTTATGTCAGACATCTACAGAAAAGAATTAAGAAGAGGTTTAGATGTTGATTACTTATTTGAAAGTAATAGTTTGATTTGATGTTACCATTGTGGCGATCCGTGTGTGCTTTAGTCAGGCTCTTGACTTTTTAACATTAGTTGTTCTCAGGCAGCTGTGTCTGTTTGTTATGGCGAGAACAGCAAGCGAAAATATGATCAGATGCTGTAAGCTGATTGATGATATGAATATGATCGCCATATAGTGGCTTAACTCATTGATTATTTGTGAGGTTCATACGGTAGTATGTTATTCATTTTGTTTTATTGTTGTGATTCTACAACAAGAGAATAATAGAATTTAATCAGAACGTCAAATTATTTTTAAAACTCCATTTACATATTTTGGCCTCCTCCTAATCTTTCTCACACACAGACATCAAGAATCAACATATGAATCTCAACAATGGTGACATGCTTCATGCTGCAATGCATTCTGGGAGCCATGGATAAGTTTTGTATGATGCACTCAGAATGCATTGCAGCATGAAGCATGTCACCATTGTTGAGATTCATATGCTGATTCTTGATGTCTCTGTGCAAGTGGAATTTTCAGTAGTCCAACATGTGTAAATGGTGTTTTAAAAATCATTTGACGTTCTGTTAAACTGTGCTGGATCTCTTGCTGTAGAATCACAACAATAAAACAAAATGAATAACATACTACCCGTATGAACCTCAAAAATAATCAATGAGTTAAGCCACTATATGACGATCATATTCATATCATCAATCAGCTTACAGCATCTGATCATATTTTCTCTTGCTGTTCTCGCCATAACAAACAGATACAGCTGCCAGAGAAAAACTAATGTTAAAAAGTCAAGAGCCTGACTAAAGCACACACTGATCGCCACAACGGTAACATCAAATCAAACTATTACTTTCAAAAAAGTAATCAACATCTAAACCTCTTCTTAATTCTTTTCGTTAGATGTCTGACATAAATAAAGTCAGTCTGGTTTGTAATAAGTGAAGCTGGTAATGCTGTTTGTGGAGTTGTTTAATCAGATCTTGAGAGATGTAATGTATTTTATCTTCAGTTGATTTCATACAAGGCTGTGGCTGGAAGTAGTTCTTGGGTTTCTCTTTCCTTCAGTGATTCTGCTTGTTAACAGCAGGTGTTCATCATTAATGCACAATCATTATGCAATCACTTAATTATCTCATTACCTCCAACACTGATTAAGTGTTACATTAAACAACCTGTACTGTGCATACTAAGCAGTGTTCATTTCATCTGGGCAAACCCATGTGGGGCCAACATGGAAACCGAGGACAAAACTGGCTGGGTCCCAGTTAGATAGCCCAGGTCAAACCCATTTGGGCCCCACATGGCTGTGCTGGCTGGGTTGGCAAAATCACTGGTGCTTGCTTCCATGAAATCAACCAACAGGGTAAAGCAAGATTTTTTAAATCTACATAGCTAAATATTAGCACAAATATCTTGCTACTTTAATAAGAGCCAAGAGTAGGTTAAGCAAGTGTAGCATGGTGCTTTATTTCCCCCATTTTTGAATCCACAGTCCGTATATATGCACTTAGTATGTGAAAGAACTTATGAAAAGATTCTGTATGAACAGACTCACCAGATTGTCTGGATGATCTGCCCAAGTCATCCATCTTCACCCAAGTCACCAGTCACCTTCCACGGTAAAGTACATCAGGTAGTAAAAGACTTTGTTCCAGCAGTTTTTGTATTACTGTAGGTGTGAGTAACATGAAAAGCATGTCTTCATTTTACAGTAAAACTCAGAAACCAGTTGCACTTGATTTAACATACATTCCATACAACTTCCTGCATTATGATCACCAGAGCTGTTTGATCTGTCAGAGGACTGCCTGACACAAAAATACTGTGGCTATAAAACCGCATTCCACAGATAACATGGCAGTGAGGAATGGGTTGTGTCAACAGAAATGAAGTGTTCTCTTGACTCCCTGTTCAATTGACTCCCTGTGCCAATGCATTGATGAACTCAACATTTGGATGTGCCAAAACTTTCTCTGGCAGCTGAATCTGTTTGCTATGGTGAGAACAGCAAGAGAAAATATAATCAGATGCTGTAAGCTGATTGATGTTAAGAATATAGTCATCGTCATGTAGTGGCTTAACTCACTGATATTTTGTGTAACGTTTATAAGGGTATTATGCCATTCATTTTGTTTAATTGTTGTGATTCTACAGCAAGAGATTCAGCACAGTTTAATCAGAACATCAAATGATTTTAAAAATCTCATTTACACATGTTGGACTACTGAAAGATCTACTTGCACACAGACATCAAGAATCAGCATATGAATCTCAACAATGGTGACATGCTTCATGGTGCAATGCATTCTGAGTGCATCATACGAAACTTATCCATGGCTCCCAGAATGCATTGCACCATGAAGCATGTCACCATTGTTGAGATTCATATGCTGATTCTTGATGTCTGTGTGCGAGTTTTAACTAACGTGTTTACTTGTTACAAAAAACTGATTTGGCTTTGTTAAAATTTGTGCCTTATTTACTAAATTAATAAATTAAGTCTAAATAAGAGGTTCAGATGACCAAACCAAGGTTTTCTTGCATAATTAACATTTTAATTGTTTGGTCAGACATACACATTCATATGGGATTAGATTATACGTTGAGTTATGTTATGTATGTTAAATATGATCAACAATTATACGCACACCTATAACTGCGCTTTGAATGAGATTGAATCACATGCTAAATGACCGATCTACCCAGTACTCTCATTCACGAACGAAATGTACCAGTTTGATCAATTCGTTCACGAACGAGATCTCTCTCTCATTCAGACTCGAAACAGAGCGATCTCGGTCAGTGATGGGCGTATTCGTTCAGTAGTTCCAACCAATTACATGCCCCTTCACAGCCGAACTGAAATGTTATTTGCTGACGTTACGCAAATGAGACCTAACCAATACTGTCATATTTTTTGGTTTGTTTGAGTTTTTAGAGAAGTGCATATGACATGAATAAAACGTAATCAATTCATTTTTGATAATACAAAATGAACACAAGTAGTAAAGTAAAATTTTCACAGTGCAAAATACCACAAAACTAAGTCTAAAACACACAAACAAAAGAAAAGAAGGTAAAGAGAAGTGTAAATTTAAATCAAGTAAACAGTCAAGTACAAAATGACAATGTTAATTTGTCTTTGTTAGCCTATATTTAACCATGCTTGCGTTATTAAACTGTTTTCATTACAATGGTAAAGTGTAAATTTCCTTCTTTGATGCAAATATGCTGACTACACAAACCCAACTCTATCGGTTCGCCATCATTATCGTTCAAACAACTGGTTCTTTTCGTTCACGAACGACATGTACCAGTTCGTTCACGAGAAGATCTCTCTCTCTCTCTCGTTCAGACTCAAATGCAACTCGGTCACAGTCAGTGAAGGGCGTATTCGTTCACTACATCCAACAAATCACATGCTCCGTCACATCTCATACTCAAACGCTATTGGCTTGAGGTTTAGTCATTCTTGACAGGTTGAAAACACAGAGCTACCCGGTTCACTGAGCTGCTCATGCGCTGCAAATAGCGCCGCGCGGCTGTGGAGGGAGGAATTTCAGTGAACGAGAAATATGAGTCAATGGATTACGTGAACGATTCGTTCACCTAAAAGATTCGTTCAAAAAGAACGATTCATTCACGAACGTAACATCACTAATGATTATACTCTTATCATCAATCAGCTTACAGCATCTGATTATATTTTCTCTTGCTGTTCTCACCATAACAAACAGACACAGCTGCCTGAAAAAAACTAATGTTCAAAAGTCAAGATCCTGACTAAAGCACACACTGATCGCCACAGTGGTAACATCAAATCAAACTATTACTTTCAAATAAGTAATCAACATCTAAACCTCTTCTTAATTCTTTTCTGTAGATGTCTGACATAAATAAAGTCAGTCTGGTTAGTAATAAGTGAAGCTGGTAATGCTGTTTGTGGAGTTGTTTAATCAGATCTTGAGAGATTTGATGTATTTTATCTTCAGTTGATTTCATCCAAGGTTGTGGCTGGAAGTAGTTCTTGTGTTTCTCTTTGCTTCAGTGATTATGCTTGTTAACAGCAGGTGTTCATCAATAATGCAAAATCATTATTCAATCACTTAATTATCTCATTACCTCCAACACTGATTAAGTGTTACATTTAACGTGTGCACTCTCACCACCTTCAAACAACACAAGCGTACACAACTGTATTGCTCTCTCTCCCTCGCGCATATCAACATCAATTGACACAATAGTAAAAGGTCTGTAGACCGATTGTGTTTTATAGATTAGTAGTTTGTTCATATAAAGTGTTTGATTAGCAAGTACATGTTCAGGAAATGCATAATACAAATTGTATGGGTTAATGTAACGGTAAACGGACTCTGCACGAAGCTCTTTTGAAGCTGTCAAATGGTGTCACTTAATTGTGATCATTGTTGCTCTGAGGTTTCTTATAGGCTACTGTTGACTGTTTTATCGTTGTTTTATGAAGAAGCAGCAGCTCTTGCCTCGGAGAAAACAACACGGGCATAGCGACAATTTTGCATATAAATTACTACTTATATAGGACTTGAATTACAACATGTGGGCAGTTTTTCCTACATCCTTTTGTGAACGTCGTTTTACACTTGTATGCTGCACAGCGGGTCATCTTAAAAGTGCCATCGGAGCTACCAATCTCTGTATAACGGGCGTTGGAGCCCTCTGCTGGTAGCTAGGGAATCGTAAGAAGGCCGCTTGAACACTTCCGGTTAGGGATGGGCGATATATCGCACAATATTGTTATGCCCCTCTCATCAGTAAAGCCGGTTCCTTGATTAGTAGTAAATCGCCTTCACCTGCTTTCAGATGGAGCAGCATTTACTACAAAGAGTCGTAGTTAACTGACAAGCTGAGCCATATCGCATTAATATCGCGGACGTATCGGCAGCAATAATTAATGCGATATGGCTCAGCTTCCCAGTCAGCAAATTACCTTTGGCACAGATGTGGGCCAGATAAACAGCTGAGCTGTGGCCCAGATTAGTTTGTGTTTGCCGGCCCAGATATGGCCCACATCTCCTTTGCCAGAACTGAACCAAAGGACTGCCATAACTCCACCAAGCATGAGCCAAATACAACAAATTCATGTGGCCCATATGTGGGCCTGGTATGCAACTTTAGTATGGTTGAGTTCTGTTAAAATCTAATGGCCCTTATGTGGCCCACATGCAGCTGACAGTATTTAAAGTCTTAACTCACAGGTAAATTAAACACTCAACAACAAATGTACTCAAAACTATTTATTTTGACAAGCATTTAAATAATTACAGCTAAAGTGTTGTACTTAATTACAGCAGTATTCAGTTGAAAACATTTCATAAAAATAAATATAATTACAGCAAGAGTTGAATAATAACAGTAGTATTCAGTTGAAAACATTTATCAAAATAAATATAATTACAGCAACAGAGTTGAATTTAATAATTACAGTAGTATTCAGTTGAAAACATTTAAGAAAACATAATTACAGCTACTCAGTTGTACTTATTTTAAGTAGAATTCAGTTGAAAACATTCAAGAATACAAATTAATAATATAAATAGCATTCAAAGCTAATTTTTTACTCCAAAGTTCAAAACACTCGATCAAAGCTTGTATTAATGTTATGTTTAATTAGTCCAATGAGAGTAATACAAATAAATCACAGTTGGTAAAGAGAACTTTAAAGAGAAATTGAGAAAGTTAAAGCAAACTTGAAAGGTAAAGAGTTGAGAAGTGTGTTGATGTGCAGAGAAGTCTCCAATGAGGGTCGGCAATGTGTTGGCCTTTTCCAGTAAGGGGATTCTGCCTGACTGCACCTGCAATAAAGAAGAATTTAAATAATGTTAGCAGCAATACAACCTGGAAGCTAGAGCTGCAGGAGAGTGAAAAAAATCATTAATGTAAATATCCTTTAATATTTTAATTGCAATTATTAACAAATTAAACACCTCTGAATTACCAGTGTATGAAAGTTTTTCCAGTAAATTTTCAAAAGGAATTGCAAATTGTATTTTTCAATATGTGGGCCAGAATTATACCGTAATTCCTTATGACAAATTATTTCGATTTTTAGAATACTTTTGCACCAACAACCGGTTAAAATTTACAGCACTGCATGTATTCTGCTTCTTTTAAAAAAAAGACATGCACACTCTAATGTAAAAACACACCAACACAGATAGCATTAATGTCATGTTTTAGTCCAAAGACAGAGTCTACAAAAATAAGTGTTTTTACTAACAAAAAATAAACTCAAGATAATCTGCAATGATGCGAGACAATTTGGAAGCAGAAACACACAAACAATAATGGGCCAAGTACTGAATGCAAGGAGGAACATAAAGGGTTAGTTTGCCCAAAAATGAAAATTCTATCTGTAATTACCCTCAAGTTTTTCCAACTTCTGGGTTGTACGTCAGAGCGTAGACTCACTATTGGCCGACGCTGGTCATGTGTGGGATGCTGGCCAGTCGTGAGCCTATGTTCTGACGTACAACACAGAAGCGCTGTGCTGTTACACTACGTTGAATAAAGTCTTTATTTTAGCTTGTTTTGCGCACAAAAAGTATTTTCGACACTTGATAAACTTAAGGTTCAGCCACTGTATTCTTGGACTATTTTAACAATGTCTTTACTAACTTTCTGGGCTGGCAAGTTTCAATAACAGAGAAGCCTATGGAGGAGTGAGACAGCTCTCAGATTTCATCATAAATATCTTAATTTGTGTTCCGAAGATGAACGAAGGTCTTACGGGGGTTGGAACAACATGGGTGAGTAATTACTGACAGAATTTTCATTTTTGGGCAAACTAACCTTTTAAATACACAGTGATAATGAACTAAATACAGATAGTTGTAGGTATGCGCTGGTATGAGACTTTGACAGAATGATAATCTTATATTGTGATTACAGCTTTAAAATGTATGATTGAAACAATATGATTCGCAAAATATAAAAAATAACTTTCTTTAAAAACAAAACATAAAACTTCTAAATAAAAAAATGCAGTCACTTAAGTGAGCCACGGATGTGATCAGGTAATGACAAAAAAAGTTGTTTGGTTCGATACTGAGATAACAGAAATAAAAATACAATGTTCTGTAAAGCGGTTTTGAAAAGTTGTGAATTGTGCAAAGTGCAATACAAATAAAAGTGACTTCTAAAAAAGGTCTCACCAATGACAACTTCCTTTACGACCAGGCGTTGGACACCAATCTTCCCATTGACTTCTCTCCGATTCATAACGTGCCACAGCAGTTGTAAAAGTGCCTTTCAGCAGTCTCCACACGGTGTTATCCAGGTCAAAGCCACCAACCAAACCCACATAGGTAATCTGATAGGAAAAAAAACATTGTGTAAGTGGTTGAAATATGCATTTAAATAGACCACCCTAAAATGAAAGTGCTTTTATATTCAAAAATGAACTATAAACTATTATTTACTCCATCTCAAACCATATTTTCTAGGTTTTTAATATGGAAATTATTGTCATTGTCCCACCCATACCACACATTAGGGCTGGGTGGTATGACAGTATACCATAGCATGGTATATAAACTATATCGTGAGAAATTAGAGTAATTATAAAAATGTCCTGCCTCTTCCAAGCTTTATAATGGCAGTGAATGGCTGCTCAATTAATTGATAGTTAACAGAAATACAGCAATTCATTGTTTGTTCATGTTAGTTCACAGTGCATACTAAAGTTAACAAGTACAATTTTTTATATTGAATGTGTTAGTAAATGTTGAAATTAACATTAACACATATTAATATATGCAGTAGAAGTGCAGTTCATTATTAGTTCATGTTAATGTTCAGGTATTGTATCGAAAGTCATAATTTTGGTATTGTGACTTGACACTAATAGCCTACATTAACATTAGCCTACAACTTTAATTTTAAAGAGGGAAAGGTCATGAAAAAAAGTCTTTGTTGAATATCATTTCAGAGTTAAATAAAGATACAATAATGCACACGTATTAATGTGTTTATTCTTGGCATTTTTATATTATTATGATTAGTTGAATGATTGTGAACACAAATTAGGATTTAACGTTAGGTTTTCTGACAAACAGTAACACCGACATTGGACCGCGTCGCCTTAATTCACAAATAGGCTACTACACAATGACAAACTATACTATTTTATTGTGTACGACAGTGAGCTGTTGATTTATAAACAAAAACATCTTAATTTAAAACGGCAAACCAGCGAACTGCTATAGCCTAAGTTAACGGTTAAGTTACATTAAACTTTATTGTAAGTTATAGCAGTAAACTGAGGAAAATATTAGCTAGTTCAACCCCTTCCTCGATGGAACGAATAACTAAACGCATAATAACATGCAATATTGACACATAATGCTGCATATTTCATTTATATGACTTTAAAATGCCAAAACATCACTTACCTGAATGTACACAGTCGTGAGGAAAGCAGAGTAAAAGGCGTCAGCTGGCCAGCGTCGCAGTTAAACTCGCGCCGTAGTCTCACTCCACCAATAGGAGGGAAGATGCAGAGCAGCCTGAGGTGTGGAACGGCGGATGTTTGCCGCACTTGATTTCAGGATTCCTGTGTTTTTCCACGTATAAGCCAAATGTTTACCACAAGTCGGTGTTTCTCACTGTGTGCCATAGCTCAACCACATATGGTCCTCATGTGTTCGTTGTTATCTGGGCCATATACCTCAAAATCAGTTGTGAACCAAGAGAGCATTTCCCGCAGATTTTAAAGTTATGGCAAAACAAATATGGCTACGATTTGGCCCATATCTGTTCAGCCATGCCACATCTAGGCCATATGTGCCAGATAATACCCACATGTGGCCCACATGTAATTGCTATCTGGGTTGTCAGTTAACTACGGCTCTTTGTACACAGCAAAAACTCCAGTGTTAAATTAACACTCCTGGGAGTGTATGAGTCCACACTCAAGAGTGTTAAAGTTAATGAGATAATTAAGTGATTAATTTAGTGATGATTGAACATTATTGAAGACACCTGATAATAACAAGCAGAATCACTGAAGGAGAAAATCACAAATTGTAAGTTACCATTGTGGTGATGGGTGTTTGCTTTAGTTGGGCTCTTGACCATTATATGTTTACTTTAGATTTTGTTTGGCTGTTGTATCTGAATTGTAATCGCCAGTTGAACAAAGAAAAAAAGTTGTCTGATGATGTTGGTTATATTATAACATTCATCATTTGAACTTGATTACTGAAATCATTAAGATCCTTCATTCTGACTTCGATTTATGTTGTTGGTTAAAGCATAACTGTGAATCTGCATAAATGCCCAGAATTTTTTATATAATATAAAGGATTTCTTAAAAGTTTTTTAAAAAAATCTTTCTTTTAGGCACACACAGATGTCAAGATTCAATCTATGCATCTCAACAATGGTGACGAGCAGAATATTCAATTAGGAAAAGTCAATTACAAAGCCCCTCCTTGAACTGCCACCTTACCGTGGTGGAGGGGTTTGAGTACCCGAATGACCCTAGGAGCTATGTTGTCCGGGGCTATATGCCCCTGGTAGGGTCTCCCAAGGCAAAAAGGTCCTAGGCGACGAGTCAGACTAAGAGCAGTTCAACGGAGAACTTCAACTCCCACCTCCGGCAGAGCTTCGACCGGATCCCGAGGGAGGCTGGAGATATTGAGTCCGAGTGGACCATGTTCTCCACCTCCATTGTCGAAGCGGCCGCTCGGAGCTGTGGCCGTAAGGTCTTCGGTGCCTGTCGAGGCGGCAATCCCCGAACCCGGTGGTGGACACCGGAAGTGGGGAGGTGGGGAGCTGTTGACCTCAACTGGGGATGTCGTTGGACGGTGGAAGGAATACTTCGAGGATCTCCTCAATCCCGCTGTCACGTCTTCCATTGAGGAAGCAGAGGCTGAGGGCTCAGATGTGGACTCGTCCATCACCCAAGCTGAAGTCACCGAGGTAGTCAAGAAACTCCTCGGTGGCAAGGCACCGGGGGTGGATGAGATCCGCCCTGAGTACCTCAAGTCTCTGGATGTTGTGGGGCTGTCTTGGCTGACACGCCTCTGCAGCATCGCGTGGCAGTCGGGGACAGTGCCTCTGGGATGGCAGACCGGGGTGGTGGTCCCTCTTTTTAAGAAGGGGGACCGGAGGGTGTGTTCCAACTATAGGGGGATCACACTTCTCAGCCTCCCTGGGAAAGTCTATGCCAGGGTGCTGGAGAGGAGAATACGGCCGATAGTAGAACCTCGGATTCAGGAGGAACAGTGTGGTTTTCGTCCAGGCCGTGGAACACTGGACCAGCTCTATACCCTCTACAGGGTGCTGGAGGGTTCATGGGAGTTTGCCCAACCAGTCCACATGTGCTTTGTGGATTTGGAGAAGGCATTCGACTGTGTCCCTCGTCTGTGGAGGGTGCTCCGGGAGTATGGGGTCCGGGGCCCTTTGCTAAGGGCTATCCGGTCCCTGTACGACCGAAGCAGGAGCTTGGTTCGTATTGCCAGCAGTAAGTCAGACTTGTTCCCGGTGCGTGTTGGACTCCGGCAGGGCTGCCCTTTGTCACCGGTTCTGTTCATGATTTTTATGGACAGAATTTCTAGGCGCAGCCAGGGGCCGGAGGGTGTCAGGTTTGGTGACAACAAGATTTCGTCTCTGCTCTTTGCGGATGATGTTGTCGTGTTGGCCTCATCAAGCCAGGACCTTCAGCATGCACTGGGACGGTTTGCAGCCGAGTGTGAAGCGGCTGGGATGAGAATCAGCACCTCCAAATCCGAGGCCATGGTCCTCAGTCGGAAAAGGGTGGCTTGCCCACTTCAGGTTGGTGGAGAGTTCCTGCCTCAAGTGGAGGAGAATAAGTATCTAGGGGTTTTGTTCACGAGTGAGGGAAGGATGGAACGGGAGATTGACCGACGGATCGGTGCAGCTTCTGCAGTAATGCGGTTGATGTACCGGTCTGTCGTGGTGAAGAAAGAGCTGAGCCGCAAGGCGAAGCTCTCGATTTACCAGTCAATCTACGTTCCTACTCTCACCTATGGTCATGAGCTTTGGGTCATGACCGAAAGGACAAGATACCGGATACAGGCGGCCGAAATGAGCTTTCTCCGCAGGGTGGCTGGGCGATCCCTTAGAGATAGGGTGAGAAGCTCGGTCACTCGGGAGGAGCTCAGAGTAGAGCCGCTCCTCCTCCACATCGAGAGGGGTCAGCTGAGGTGGCTCGGGCATCTGTTCTGGATGCCTCCTGGACGCCTTCCCGGGAAGGTGTTCCGGGCGCGTCCCACTGGGAGGAGACCCCGGGGAAGACCTAGGACACGCTGGAGAGACTATGTCTCCCGGCTGGCCTGGGAACGCCTCGGTGTCCCCCCAGAAGAGCTGGAGGAAGTGTCTAGGGAGAGGGAAGTCTGGGGATCTCTGCTTAGACGACCCGGCCCCGGATAAGCGGAAGAAGATGGATGGATGGATGGAAATTACAAAGACAATTCAGATCATAATTTATTCATACCGCAATGCATGATGGGAGCCATTAATGAGTTCTGATGGGTGGCAGCCACTGCAACATGCTTTATTATTGTCACCATTGTTGAGATTCACAGGCTGATTATTAATGTCTGTGTTTCAAATTAAGTAATCTGAACATCTATTGATCAGAACAATGTTTATTAAATATTTTGAATTATAAGTAAAGTACTGATAATCATAGGCTGAACAATCACAAAACTGCTGCTAACAAGTTAAACCAAACTTTCTCAACAAGTTTCCTTTTTCAGATCACAGCATGATTATGTCAACACATAACCAACACTATCAGATCACACTATACTTTGTTCATTTAACTGTTAGAAATCAATAACAGCAGACAAACAACAGTAAAAATTAAAGTAAACATATAATGGTCTAGAGCCCAACTAAAGCAAACACCCATCACCTTAATGGTAACTTACAATTTGTGATTTTCTCCTTCAGTGATTCTGCTTGTTAACATCAGGTATTTTCAATAATGCTCAATAGTCACTTAATTAATCACTTAATTATCTCATTAACTTTAACACTCTTGAGTGTGGACTCATATACACTCCCAGCCCCAGGAGTGTTAATTTAACACCGCTCCATCTGAAAGCAGGTGATGGCGATTTACTACTAATCAAGGGAACCGGCTTTACTGATGAGATGCGCATAACAATATCGTGCGATATATCGCCCATCCCTACTTCCGGTGGCTTCACTGCCTAGTGGCAGTTTAGAACGTCATGAGCTATCCAGTCATTATATAGATCAGTGGTCCAAACCCCAGTGATGGGTTTAGGGGTGGGTTTAGGGGTGGGGTCAGGGGTAGGTCATTCAAATTCATATGAATTGGACAACTCGTAAAATATGTACGATATATCAAAAATTGTACGAATTCGTACGAGTGAGTTCTGTGGTGGATTTTTTAACTAATAACTAATAAATAAATACATGTATTAGTTATTAAATAAACTAATACATTTTAGTTATTAATCATAACTAACAATTATTTTTCTTGCAGGAGCAACATTCATATGCTTTTGAATCATAAATGTTTCCAAACCCTTTGGTCAAAAACTCGTGACTTTGAGTGTGTGAGTATAAAAATAACAAATAGGAGAAATGAAACTAGATAGATATCTAGGTTCAAAAACTTGTGATTAACAATGAAGTAATCAAGAAAACAGTGTTTGCTTCTTGTAACAGAAGGGTTTGCATATGAAGAACCAATCAAATTGAAGGGAAATTATGTAATGTATCATGTGACCTGGAGTCAATTATTCCTTACATAAATATTAAGCCTGCAAAAATGTGTGGCTATCAGATCATTCATTACAATCGTTGTCATCATGGAGTTTCTCGGAAAACCTGTGTGGTTCCTCAGAGAACCGCCCCTTTTGAATCACCTGGAGGCCTAGAGGATCTACAGACGGTTCCGCCAGTGTGGCAAAGTGAAGAACGCCTCCCAGGCGCTTCCTCCAGGCACTTTTTATTTTTACAGTGAGTCTCATACAGCCGGTTGGTTTAAATATCGTCTTTACACAAAATATTGTTAACATCTGATTAATGTTGTTGAGCTAAAACATTTCATCACTGCGGATCTGACAAGGCATTTTTTCCTGGCGTTTCTGATGGAGTCACAGCGCCTCCTTCAGGAGACAAACAGCGGCACACGATTCAAAGTGAAAGTGAGCAGTTCTGACATTTTGTAAGTTCTCTTATGATGTTAGACATTTCACCTCGACTCTCTAGTGTGTTTCACACTAAGTTGTACTTCCTACTTTTTGTATATACAAATGGACTTCATCCAATATTCTTATGTGTGACGTGTCTATTAATTTCCCCTTCAACAAAAGGAGACTGGATTGTTTGTATCTCCCTCCTCTTCACCCAAACCCGCTTTTGTGAAATATGCTTTTCGCAATAATAACTTCTTAAAAATAGACATGTTCCAAAACAACACTCTTACACCACCAAATGTTATTATACACTGCAGTCAATTTGTGGATGATGTCAATGGAAGAAAAAAGTACTGTTGTCTAATCATTATTTCATAAGAAATGAGGTTAGAGAAGTATTTATTTAGACTTATTCATAGAATATAACCTGCTAAACATTATCTTCTTCAATTTAAAAGGATATAGATGTCAAATTTTGATTTTGCAATGTTTGTCAAGACACAGTTATTCATATGTTACTGTGCATAAATGTCTGGCAACATGTACTTAATTTATTGTTGAAAATATTGATGGAAATTCTATTTTACAATGGAAACACACTGTGGGTCTCTATGCAAGTCAGAAAGACAAACTCACCCGTTTTATAAAAAAAATTTTTATGACCAAATTTCATTCATAACATTCAGTTTGAGTCTGGAAAATCTTGTCAGTTTATCGAGGAAAGTGCTTCAAAATACCCAGATCAAATGAAACATGAGAGAGAGATAAAACATGGAAACAGTTGTGCTGCTGTGTGATGTTTCAGCAGAACTCCTTTGTCCTGTTGGAGAAACAGTGAAACGTCAAATCTACAGTGCCAATCTAATGGAAATGTGCCTGATAAATAACAAAGCTTTTTAAAAAAGTAGTGAAGACATACCATCAGACTCTTGCTCAGGCAAAGGTTCTTCAGCATTCGCTGTATAGGCATTCAGTGATTCGGCAGCTAGAAAACCATGATAAAAGGAAGTGTGCAGTGCTATTCTCAGACATGAATAAAGCTGAAACAATATCTGAATATTTGAATTCTAAATAATATCTGAAAAAGGCATTGCAATGTATATATAATAATTGAATGCATGCAGTTTGCCTACCTAGTTTTTCGATAATTGGTTCTTTGAGGGAACTGTGAGACACAAGACAATCATATTGATCTGTTTCTTCCTCCTCAATCTCCACACTCTTCCTCAGCTGATAGGATCCATCATGGTTTGGTCTGATTCCTGTGGATTCAATCTGATCTTCAGGCAGAGATGTGCGATATTGCCTAATGGTCATCATCATGTCTTTGGGGTGGAAGCCGGTGGCCAGACAGGTCAGTTTCAGCTTGGATCTGTCCCTGATAGACCTTATTGCAAACAAATGCACATCTGGAGGAGCTAGAAACACAGGGATCAGTGGATTAATCAGTTTCATCTCTATATGAAACCTGCAGATAATAAACAAATCTCAGCATCATTCAGACTGTCAGTTCAAATATGATTGTTGTGCATGTCCGATTGGAATCCGAACACATTTAGCATGTGTGAACGGCAAAAATAAAATAAATTACATTAAAACGTCAGACGTTGTTATAAGAAACATGCTTAAAGTTGCTGCAGAAACAAGGCTGTTGCAGTTATAATAGTTCATTGTGTAATATTAAGGAGGATCTGATGACAAATGCAATATCATATACATAACTATGTTTTCAGTGGTGTATAAAGACCTTGAACCGTTATGTTTGTATTACCTTAGAATGAGCCATTTCTGCCTACACACACCTCGGGTCCCCTTACATCGACATGTTTCTACAGGAGCCCTAAACGGACAAACGTGTTTCGTTACTATGTTGTTCAGCGAATAAAAAAAAAAACACAATGATGAATAAAGTTACAATAATATTCTCAATAACATATCGTTTTACTGAATAATTAAGTAAACCTAATTTCCTTAGTTATCTTTGTAAAGAAACCTCATTGCTGGACTGGCTACTTTCTGCTGTCTCAGACGACATCACTTCCTGTCGGCCACCGTAACTTCTGTTGGTTGCAATCCGCAACCTCACCACTAGATGGCGCTAAAATTACACTCTGCACCTTTAAGTGCAGGCGCACAGAAAATTATAATATAACGGTGATATGTTTTGCGTCTGTCCTCCTTCTACCGCTGCCTCAGAAGACGCAGTAGTCCTGCACGCCAGCTCACATCGAGCTCACATGTTTTAAATAAGACAACATCTGTACTGCAAACCCCTCTGTGTTGCTGCTGTTGCTGTTGTTTTTTGCGTATACCCACCAACACAACGTCATTTCCATAGAGCGCAATGCAGAGTTCATTCGGATGCACGGATAATCAGATTTGGACTGACAGTGTGAACACACCCAAACTCACATCCGTTTCTGAGCTTCTCGTCTGCATATTCTCTTAATTTGTTGAGCCAGTCCACACACTCTTTCTCCAGGTAGCCTTTGGTGTATTGGTTTAGGATCGGCACATTGTCCCACTTTCTCTTGGTTGGTAGAGCTGCATCCACTAGGGCGACCCATTGAGACTCTTTAATATCAAAATACAGGAAGTCCTCTCCATCATAGCCGTAGTCAGAAACACCTTTGAGAAACTTCACTCTATCTCCCTGCTGCTCAACTTCACAACCGTGTCTCCACTGAAGAACATGAAGATCTGGAATGGAGATGAAGCAAAATGTTTGCAACAATAGTAAAAAATAATAATATGAATAATTAATTTAGGTATATGCAGGTTAAACAGCATGAATGTTCCTCACCTGATTGATTGTGTCGTTCCATCAGAATCTTGACATTGACATTAAACCACTGTTCTTTGCTCTTTCTGGACTGAGTGCCTTTTTCCCAGTAATCCTCCTGCATTTTCTCTTTCATCCAGGGCTGTGTGGGAATCTTTCTCTTTTCTTCACTATTGTAATAGTCGATCTGTGTGTCGTCTAGCACAGTGGTTCTCAATTCCAGTCCTCGGGACCCCTTGCTCTGCACATTTTGTATGTCTCCCTTATTTGACACACCTGAACCAGATCATCAGCTCATTAAGAGAGACTCCATGAACTGAACTGAGTGTGTCAGATAAGAGAGACATACAAAATGTGCAGAGCAAGGGGTCCCGAGGACTGGAATTGAAAACCACTGAATTCATAGATGCCCGGCAGATCCACAGGTTTGGACAAACCAGTGTAAATGTAATACAGCGAGTGTTTCTCTACAATGAAGAGGAATAAAATACCCATAACAAGGCATAAAAGAACTGCACTCTTAAAAATGATTGTAATGAAATTATTATTTTTATTATTTTAGATTCAGCTTGTTGGATAATTATGTGATTCATTTTTATTACTTTTACCCAGGGGCTGGGTAGTTTTTGTGTAACTGTACATTTTACTGACAACTGATCCTGAAAGGTTTATATTACATTATCATGACTTAAGAGATTCTTTATTGAATCACTATATGCTGTTGATGATGTTCTTCTCGCCATGTTTGATGTTCAGAGTTTATATAGACCCACAAATATCCCCTATACGGATGGCTTATGGGCGATGGAACCGATGGAACGGTTGATGCGAAACCTAATGGATTTAACAAGCATTGTCCTGACCAATAATTATTTTCGTTTCCAGAATGATTTCTTCTTAATAGTGAAAGGAACAGCTACAGTATGGGATGTAAAATGGCGCCGAATTATGCCTGCTTGTATATGGGAGTTTTTGAAAATTATTTTATTCTAAATGGATTGAATCCTTTCTTTTCTCCAAGAGTGTGCTTTATAAACAGTACATTGATGATGTTTACTATGTTTACTAAAGTTTACTATGAAATGTGACACAGCAAGTATTAGTTTTGTTGATGTAAAAGTATTTCCGAGAGTAAACTTTGAGGGGTGAGTTTTCATCCTAAAGCTCTTATCAAGAGTTTTCCTATTAGACAGTCTGTGGCACAGAAGAATCATACTCGCAATGGTCTATGGTTTAACTCTAAGATTTATGAATCGTGGTTATCACAGAGAAATTATGTTAAATTATGTTAAAAAGAAATTTGGAGATACATCTCAAAATACAAGGTTAATAATAAAAACAATCATGTAATGGTCCTGTTTGCATTGTTAAGGATTCGGCATTGGGTGTGGAGTTTTGCAGAGTCTTATGGCATTAACATAGATATCCAAAAATTTTGTATATTTAAAGAAGGTCCTCGATTGGTTTTTAAATGTCAAAATCGGCTTGCCTCCTTGTTAAATTGGGTATATTCCGACTCTTCCCTCTGTCGGGGTGTGGAAACTGTGTCCAGTGCTTTTACATATGAGTGTAAGGCTTTTAGTCATCCACACACTGGTCCTAATATTTTAATACGTGGCTTCATCACTTGTTCTTCTACACATGTGATTTATCTTATCCGTGTCCATGTGGTCTCGCTTAAAACTTCAAGATCATTTCACATTCACAGTAAAATCAGGACGGGAGATGATCACAGTCCGATACACTTTAACACTGAAGTGTTGTTTCTACCCAAATATAAAAATGTAATTAAAAAAATAAATAAACCAATGTTTGGTTTGGTCCATATTTTACCCAAAGTTGAGTTGAAACAACCAAGATTTTTTTTTTAATTTTTTTTTTTTTGAGTGTAGCCTCACACTTCAGACATACGGTTCATATTGTTAGTGCCTTACAATACATTGGCATAAAGAAGGCATAGAAAATATTTTGAGAGGAAACTGTTACACCAATAAAGATTTGTATTCTATTTCACAAAGTTTGTGCCTAATGAAGACACTGATGGTCGAAACGTACAAGTTAATAATAATAATAATAATAATAATTACCTGCTTGAATTGAAGGCAAAGTCCCATAAAGAAGAAAGACACAAAGCAGAGCAAAGATCTTCATCGTGACCCTCGTGATTATGACTGAAAGCCTTACGTTTACTATTTCATGGTTATAGACACAGGCGTAACTATCGGTAAGCAGGGTAAGCGGTTGCTTACGGGCCGGACCAATCAGGGGCCCGCCCGCGTTACTGGAAGATATTGATTGACAGCCGGGTCCCCCTATCGCATTTGACTACTTTTAGTCTGATCGCATTTGAATTTTTTTTGCGAATTGATTTGAATAAATAATGACAACAACATATTTGACTGATCATTAAATAAATGTTTGAAACGAACAATGATGAATTTGGTGTAATTTGTTTCCAATTGGGACTGGGGAATCCCCGGGTGAACATGCGCATTGCGTGCAAAACAGTAAAAAACGTTGAACTTGAGACGGAGTCATCAATTTTAAACACAAAAGTGGCTTTCAAAAGCTCAAATGAAAAGAGGAATTTGATAAATGAATTAATAAATTAACAAAAATAGGAATAGGAAGCTTCTTTAAAAAGATGACACAGGGGGAGATCGAGATTGAGATGGAGCAAGAGAGTGAAGCGAGTAAAGCACCTGAAGCGACCGTTGGTATATGATCGACAACTTCGCCTAGAGGAAAGCCTGGAAAATGCAGCTATAATGTAAGCGAGCATCTCTTTTTATCTATTTGGACCTAGGCCTATGTGTATATAGCAGTGACAGTAACAGTAACAATGTGTTATTATGGTGCGCCGTCACCAGCAGGTTTTTTTTTTTTTTTTTTTTTTTTTTTTTTTTGCGCGTAGCGTCATCATGTGTTGTAGTAGGGGGGCCGGCCTTGATAATCCTGCTTAAGGGCCCGGTGTTGGCTCGTTACGCCACTGGTTATAGATACCCGGAAATACAGTATAGCCTATTTGAAATGTGTTTGAGCGAGAAGCGCATTTCCTGAAATCTGGTCTGAGAGAAACATGCACACTGAAGTGTAAATCTTGTGGTGAAAAATAAAGACCACAGCCAGTGAGAAAAAAACAGACTGAGGTTTGCAACTGTGTGAAAGTACACTCAAATATCACAGGACAGATAAAAAAAAAAAAAAAAACCTTCACACTGCAGTTGTTTACTGCAATAAAGAAAGGTTGTCTGCGTGGCTTTTCTACTCCAACAGTTTTGTACTAATTTGCACATCTGTTGGTTACATCATTTTTTTTTTTTATGTGTGCTTGGTATTTAATCAAACAAAACTTGACAAAACACACACAAAAAAAATCACAATAAAAAGCAAGTTTATCAAAGTTTTATCAAACAACAGTACCCAGTGTGTATGTGTGAGCTGAAGTACTTGCATCAAGATTTGCAGCAATGCAGCAACACCAAAGTGATTTGTGTTAGGCTACTGACAGACAGGATGTGGTACACTGTCCCCCCCACATATATATGTTTTTTTTTTTTAACCACATGTGTGGGCAACTGACATATATTTACCGAAATCAGTTTCACTTTTAGGAAATATAAAGAGTTAATGTATAACTTTACATCTGATTTGTATGTTATTCTTTATAGAGTGGCTTAACTTCACTTAGAAAATAAACAGCTAAATATTTTTTTTTTTTTTTTTTTTTTTTTAAAAACACCTCATCCTAATGTGCCTTGATAAGTTCTTATTTGCGTCAAAGATACATCCTAGGATGTGCTGGTATATATCTTCAGTGATGTTCCTGAGGTCATTGGGTGTTTCGGGTCTTTCAGCATCACCCAGGTGACCCGGCCAGGGGCGATCGAGACGCTTTGGCTTCACTTTTCAGGACTTGTGCTGCACGCTTGGTCTGGACTGATGAAATATTTGGCCACACCCTAAACCATGTGACCAGGAAGACAAAAGTTGTGTAGTCTCCTCATTTCCTGATATAAATTACTATGTTAAGTGGTCTAAATATACATTTTTATTACAGTTTTTCTCGATTGTTTACACACATTTTCTGAAAGCATGCCTCATATTCTCAGAACTCTACACACAAATCAAAAAACACACACAATGGACAAAACCCCTCAATTCTCCTGCAAAATGAAACTTTACATTCAAAACAATGTTATTTCTTCTCAAAATGGTATTTTGTTTTCAAATGACACACACAAACCATCACATGAATAGACATTTATAAGAACCAGTTGAACACTGATGTGCTCAGTGTAAAACACTATGATGAATGGAAAACACTTCTTCTCCATTCATCATAATGACTTAGGCCTTTTTTTGGTTCAGTGTTACACTTACTACAGACAGTACATACATAAGTGTGTTGTAAAATATTTGAGAATATTGTTTTTATACTCAGAACACACAAATACACGGTAACAAATACATTTCATTTTTCCCACAAAAACATTGTACACAGTGTACATCCCAACCAACACAAAGTTGTACATACAGTGGTCTACATACAAAACAACAGAAGAATTGACTGTATACAGTTACAGTAAAAAAACAAAAAACAAAGTGGCACCCATTGCTCCATTGAAGAGCTCACCTGTTGCCCTTTTATGCTAAAGCTCTGATTGCTAATTGTAAAACTGTGTGAAAAACCCGTGTTTGCCCATGTAATGAGTCAGTGTGCATATTTGAATGGCAGTGTGTTCCTTGTGAAAACAAGAGATTTTCTGCATGAAAATTGTGCCAAAAGCAGAGAATTGTGTGTAGTGTTTTGAAAAAAGTGTGTTTTAGAACTGCAATTTGAGTGTAAAGCAGGAATTGTGCTTGTAGTTTAGCAGAATTGGTTCAAGCGGTTGGTGAATGAGTTACATGTTGTGGTCATTGTGTTTCAAGTACCAGTATTTGTGTGTAAACAGTTGAGAAAAACTTCAACCCATTTAATCCCAAATTTTTCCCAGACACAAAAATATCCAAGTCATGTGTCATTAGTATCCCTTTGAAACAATCCATCATAATTTTTAGAAATTTTCATGGAAAAGTGTGTGAAAAAGTGTGTTTTATGATCGGTCACAATTGTGACCGGTGGGATACTGTGTTGTATCAACCACTGGACAGATTGAATATAGGTCTATTTGACCTGTGCAGTGTTTTTGTGTATGTGTTTCTGAGTGTATGTGTGTGTGTGTGTGTGTGTGTGTGTGTGTGTGTGTGTGTGTGTGTGTGTGTATCAACCATTGGACAGACTGAATATAGGTCTATTTGACCTGTGCAGTGTTTTTGTGTGTGTGTTTCTGGTGTGTGTGTGTGTGTGTGTTTGTGTATCAACCATTGGACAGACTGAATATAGGTCTATTTGACCTGTGCAGTGTGTTTGTGTGTGTGTTTGTGTGTGTGTGTTTGTGTGTGTGTGTTTGTGTGTGTGTGTTTCTGTGTGTGTGTTTATGTGTGTGTGTGTGTGTGTGTGTGTGTGTGTGTGTGTGTGTGTGTGTGTTTCTGTGTGTGTGTCTTTGTGTAAAATTAGGTAGAAAGTTAGGTAGCAGCAGAAAGCATACCTGTCAAGTATTTTTTTGGCTGGGAAAGTCCCGTATTTTACCCTTCTTTCCCGCCGTCCTCCCGTATTAGTATTTTCCCGTAAATCTCCCGTTTTTAACCTGCGTTATTAAAAAATAATAATAGGCTACCCCGGGCCCGGGCGGAGTAAAAAAAACAACAAAAAAAAAACATTCCTAATCTGAGTCTGTCAGTAGCCTCGCGATAACTGTCACCTGCAGTAGCCTACAGGTACTGTAGGTGGCAGTTGTCGCGAGGTTAGTGTGTGAGGTCAGATGATGAGTGACAACCCTTACAGTCTATGGTGACAACGTGGGAAAAAACAGAAAAAAAAAAACAGAGACGGATGATGGACGCTACTACAGAGACGGAAGGCACGCACAGTATTTGTAGTGTTCTCTGTACTTATTGTCCTGTGCATTGTTCATAATAAAGTTCGTTAAAAAAAGAAGAAAAAAAGACAGAATTGGGCACTCCTGCCAAAAAAACAAAACCCTCATGTAAATACAGCGAATGCAAAGTCTGCAACAAATTTGTACAATAACTCACTAAAAGAGTAAAGAAAAGTTATGTAAAATAAAAAGAAAAACTGTAAAAGAAAAGCAATATGAAATGAAAAGAACGTGTGGAATGAAAATAAAATGTAAATGTAAAGACAAGCAATGATAAATGAACAGAAAATATGCAAATAAGCCTTTAAATAAATGCTCTTCATATACACCCTTTTGTGTTTTCATTTAGGCTATAATGAATGTTCACAGCATGGGGGGGGGGGGGGGGGGCCTATGTGTATTAGATGCTCAGTTAGCCTATGTGTATTAGCATGTAGATGCAATGGGTTATCCCACCGGTCACTATTATTGCCGGTGACATGTTTGTGAGTTCTATGACCACATTAAATAAAGTTGAGTAATTGCAAATGCATATATCAATACTAGACACCTTAAACATGATGTGTACCAAAAATCTATGTCCTATCTTTATGTTAACATACTTTACTAACATATTCTTTGGGAGCTTTCTTGCTGCCATCCTCTTCTCTTGGCGCAAACAGGAAGTAAACAGCTCTGGTCATGTGACAATTTACAGTAAACATGCAACACTGCACATATTTCATTGAGACCCTTTATTATTTCAATATCTGCTGGAAATGCATTGATAGATCATTCAGTAACATTTTTATAGCCTTAGAAATGAAATATTTTTTTACGGTCACTATTGTGACCGGTGGGATTAAATTGTATATCATCTGTGGAAGGTGTAGGATCCTAAAATGTGTTCAGGCATTTCATTCGATCCAAATTAAATAATACCATGTGTTCCCTGTCAGTCAACGTGGATTTGCAGGCCTAATTGCACAGCCTGTTCACCCTGTTCAAATTTTCTTCACATTTTCTTTCTAAAAGTGACCAAAAAGCCATTTAAAGCAGTTAATTAAATAATAATAATCATCAACATCCTCAGACGGGGATCCACAGAAACGGTTTCTATTTTTCTGCGACGTCGCACTGGAACAACAAACACAAAGTGTGGCAATGATCATCTCAGGTGCTGTTTATGTGCTTTATTTAATGTTAAAAGCGTGTAATGTGACTTTGAATATCATTTAGTGCTCCAGCTTTGTAGCTGTAAAAGCAACAATGGATAATTCACCTCAGATCTTAAAATTAAACAAATGGAAACAAGAACGTTAAAACTGTGAACAAACAAGTGTATTATTTAACAAAGATTGTTTTAGTAACTCAGTGGCCTATGTATTTTTTAAATGGTGTAATATTTGTGAATTTGATTATGTAGCCTAGCTACTTATCCATTTTCTTGCGAGTGCCGTCAAGTTTACTCTCTAGTGCCGCGAGACTCCGCCCACACGCCGTTCTGATTGGCTGTGATTTTTGATTGCCGTTGTGGCGACTCATAGTCGCGCCGTGTCGCGTCTAGTGTGGACAGACACACTGCCTGTCGCTGGAATTTTATCGCGTCACGTGTAGTTAGGACATGGTGTGAGAGTTAAACCTCTGTTTAATCCTCCTCTGCTGAGATCTTCACAGATTTAATGTCTTCTTTTCTCTTCAGTTTATTTCATCTGAGGCTGTGGCTGAAGTCAATTGTAGTTCTTGTGTTTCTGCTCATCTCTTTTTCTGTTTTCTTCTTTCCTTCAGTTATTCTGCTTGTTAACAGACTTATTAAGGATGAGATGACTCTATATTTAATATTCACAGACTTTGTGGCTCAGATAAGGTCCAGTTCTGGTTTATTTCTTTGCTCTTGGCTGACATGTGGCATTGCTATGGCTTGCTTGTGGCCCAGATCTGGCAAACAGGAGCGGTCTGCCCAAGTGCCATCATTCCACCACGCTGCATGCCAGATCATCTTTCCACAAGTACCAGATGTGGGCCGGATCTGGCCCAAAACAATGTTGCCATCTGGGTACTGCTATTCCTAAATCACAAGTATAAAGTTGGGAAGGCTGCGGTCCTTGTTCCGTTTTCTTCTACTTTAGTTTTCTGTTCCTCTTTCCGTCCAAAGTGTTAACAACAGTTCCCTATTCCTCTCTTAATAGTCCCTTAGTCCCTAAGTCACATGGCTGCTTTAATAATATATATTAAAGATGGCACTTTGGTTTAAACTTAAACTTTTGAAACAAATCTTTTTTCTTTTTTTTTTCCCCACAATGCAGGTTTTTGTGGAACACTGTTGGTAACCTTCCTTGACAGAGCCTGCAACTTAAAAGTTCAACAAGTACTGCTCAGACAAATTACACATGTATTCCCTTACGGAACCAAAATATATTTCCATATATTTGAAAACTGGATAAATAAAAAAACATAAATTTAAAGAAGTTAACAGACATCACTGCAATAGATTTCTGTCTTTTAAATATAGCAACATGAAGCATATCATTAATGTGTCTTTGTCTTCTCCTGGACTGAAGCACAGGCTCTACTCTTCAGCACAATGAGGTACAGATTTAATCCCAACATTTATTACTGGACAAAAATGTATTAAGCCGTTAAATGCATTTTAAATAACGCTGATATTATAACAAGATGCTCAGTGCTGTTATGGTAATCAGATACTTTATTTAAACACGCTGTGAACTAAGCATTTAAAAACTACTATCATATTTAGTCACACACACAGTCATCAAGAATCAGCATATGAATCTCAACAATGTTGACATGCTTCATGCAGCAATGCATTCTGGGAGCCACCATGGTATAATACTCATCAGTATATGAAAAGCAGCAATTCCTTATGTATTATTCAACATATTATATAACACATTACTAAAATATATTATTTCATATATTTTTCAGTATATTTACACCATATAATATATTGATCATAAATATATGGAAATATATTTTCGATCCGTAAGTGTTCTATTTTATTATACTTAAATCGCACTGCATTAGGCACAATTTAAAAATGTAATGAGGTCTAATATCAGTTATCTCTGAGAGTCAAAGCAAATGTCAAAGCAAATTTTAAAACCTGTTTGACATGTTGTTTAACGACTTTCTCAAATGTATTTTGTTGAAACTATGGTTAATGAATCATAATCTTAAAAGAGAAAGTCTGAAAACTTACAAAAGGGACTTCCTTCTTCACTTCTCCTTTTTTGTCTCTCTCTTGGTTTTCCATAATCATTGTGGTGAGAACTCGTGCTTTTGTCTTCTGAAATGATTGACTCTTCATCCACAGACATCCCTTTAAAACAATGAAATATGTGAGATAGTCTCCCTGGTTTCTCTCGAGCATCACAAAAAGGGGACCAAGACCCCAACTAAAGCAAAGACTGATCACCACAATGGTGATGTCAAATGAAACAAATATCAACATCTAAACATCTGTTAATTCTCACTAAGATCTTCTTTAGATGTCTGACAGAAATAGTCAAAGTATCTGTATTTTATGTCTGTGATTAAGGGCAGCACATGTGTCTGAGCCAGAAAAGTCTTTCCTTCAGATCTGGTTTCTCTGAGGCATCCTGAGAGTGTTTATTTGGTCCAGAAACAGTATCTAAATGTCCAGAATGGCCCCATTTGAACTAGTTTTTAACCTTGTACGAAGGTTCCATGAACGTGCAGAACACGTCAAAAAAAGACGTCATAAAAACCTTTATTCTGGCTCCTCAGTGGACGTCTTTTCAATGTACGACTTTTGTGACAAAAATGTTGACGTTGAAAAGATGTATTTTAGACATCATTTTGCTTAGTGGGCATGCACATGACGGACTGCGGACACTCTTGAGTCTCACACAGCCACACATTTGACTGTGGGCGGTCCGTGGCTAGACTGTTTTACTCTGAGGAGCTTTTCAGTTCAGATAACCGTTATCAGTTTTTTCCTCAATGCTAACAAAAGACAGCCAAGAAACTGTTGTAAAAAAATAGCCTAACAAGCATGGATTAGTTTGAAAGAAGCAAAGGACGCAAATACATTACAGATCTTTTCAAGTGAAACAGAAACTGCAGCTTCACCAATGTTGTGATGGGACATATTCGCACTTCTCTTTTTACATTTACATAGAATCTGAGTCTGCTTCATGAGGAGGCTCCAGGGGGCCTGACCTGGTCACTGTGTCCCATCTCAATAATTTACTCAAAGTTTCTATAAAGTCTCACAAAAGAGTACTCGGACAATGACAGACTGTGCCTTTCTTTGCATTTACTAAACTGCAAATACTTTGTGCATGTCTGAAACTTAACTGAATAAAAAAAATAATTTAACTATAAAGACATACATTTTACAAAGAATTTAACAAACATCATAACAATACAGTTACTGCCTTTTCACTTATTACTAACCAGACTGACTTTATTTCTGTCATACGTCTACAGCAGTTCTTATTGAGAATTAATAGAGCTTTAGTAAAAAAATAAAGTTTGAAGTCACCATTATGGCTATTAGTATTTGATTTAGTTGGGCTTTTGACACTTGACTTTTTAGTTTTACTTTTGTCTGGCTCCTGTAACATCTCTCTTACTAATGTAGAGCATAGAGGCATTACATCAGAACTGATTGGTTCAATGGGATCTTGCATGAAGACCTAGTCACTATAAGGTTGGGGAAATGAAGCCTCTTAATTCTTTGAAGCCTTGTTCTGATTGTTTTGGGGAAATATTATAGGCGTCAGGAGTGTCAAAAATGGTATAGTCTTGTGTCAGGTCAAATTTACAGCAGCCGTAAACCTGAGAGTGCAGCTCTGCTGTTTTATTCATTAAGCGATTGTCTCACTTTTTTTCTTTAACTGTCGATTTTTGTCATACAGGCAAGTGTTATACATCATTCAAAACTGTTAAATGTCTTTTATTTGTGTACACTAATAATAAAAACAAAATGTTATGTTTTTCGTAAAATAAAGAAAATAAACATGATGCGCGTTCTGCAGTCTCTCTCAATGTGAAGTTCATTCTGAAACGTGACAGAAAATGATCTGTAACTCAGCGAATGCTTGTCACTGTGACATTACACGTATGTCTTTACAAAGCTTGAAGTCTCCATTTTTAAATGATGTAAATCATATAAAGTCTGTGTTTCTGACTGGCTAAAAATGTTAATTATTTTCTTTTCAGGGAAATGACTTAAGAGATTTTTGATCTAAGAGGTCCACAAGTGTACAGCAGGCTGATGTTTTTATTGAGGGAGAAAAACTCATGGTTGTGTCCGATTTTAAAGGGCACCTATTATGCCCCTTTTTACAAGATGTAATATTGGTCTTGGGTGTCCCCAGAATGTATTTGTGAAGTTTCAGCACAAAATACCCCACAGTTAATTTATTATAACCATAAAATGTCATTTTTGGGGCCTATTTTAAAAAGAGCTGTTTTGGTGTGTACCACCTTAAATGTAAATGAGCTGCATATCCCCGCCCTGCTGGACCCAGATGATGAAGAGACTCTGGCAGAAGAAACGCGAAATGAGAATGGATCAAGACGTCTCGGAATGGTTATTTGATACATTTATGTACTTACAAAGTTTTAATCGCGTCCCCTTTGCAATTATGGATGTGCAACACACACACACACACACACACACACACAAATTGTGATAACGTTCGTGCAATTTTTTGAAACTACACACACACAAATACTGTGAAGTTTGCTAAGTATAAACGAAATTATATTTATGCGAGGGGTGCTGTTGCGTCATGTTGACATTACTTGTCGTACAGGTGCTTATGTGGCAAATGTGAGAAGATGGCTACAGAACCAGAAAACAAATGCTGCAGAGAGATAGACGTTTATATACTTTATATGGAGATAGAGCAGATATTAATTTATTTAAATTTGTAATTGCTGCAAAAAATGATACGTGACATAAAACTGTCTGACGTTGTTTGTTGAAACATCCTATGACGACGACAATAAAATAAATAGCTTTAGACGCATTTGTTGTTGGAACTGGCTGACATCTATTGAAATGACTATTTGCTCAAAAATCATAAAATTCATTCGGTTCACGTGACGTCACTGTAGCTTTGCGCCGCCATCTTTGCGACCGATCTCAGTAATGCCTGCAGCCGAAAGAGGAACCCTGAACTGGTATTTTATTCTATACCAAAATAAGAGAGAAGAGAAAATAATTTATTTAAAAGACTTGAAGTCTCATGTTGGTTTGTGGTTAATTATATTTCCATTATACTCTCAGTGGCCAACATTATACAGATATCGACAGATAATGTTTTGTCTATTGTTGGATCTGTTTAAATGCATTTTATCATGGTAAGTTAGTAAGATTTGGGGTTGTTTTGAATATAACTGTCTGTCTGTCTGTTAGTTAATACCTACCTAATTCTAATAAATATTTTTATGAAGTTCATAAATTGTCTTTGTCACATGCGCTTTAGATGTTATTTTGTGTAAGTAACGTTAACGTTAGCTCTGCAGACGATGCATAATCTCAGCCTTGAAATGCATATTAAAGGACTATAGTTCTTCCAAAAATGATAATTCTGCCGTCATTTAACTTACTCACCTTCATGTGCAAATCCTTGTTTACTTTCCGTGGAAGACAAAGGGACATTTTTGAATATGTAGCCTAATGGAGACTCTTGTTATCGATGTAATGAAAGTGAATGAGTAACGTTAGCCTACTGAGGGCTGTCACGCAAAAAATAATAATAATAAAAGACAAAAAAAACATCACTAAAGTATCATAAAAGTGATCTAATACGACTCGTCCGTTATATTAATAGCGTTATTTATTCATATGATAGCTTTATGTGACGAACAAACTGTAATTTAAGTCGTTATATTATAATCACTGGTGAGCTTACCTCTTGATAGCTTTTAATCGCAGCCGAATCATTCAAAAAGATTCGACTCGAAAGATTCTTTCGATATTTGTGTATATTAAACCTTCTCTCTGTAATTGAACATCTGTTCTTTTGTACAGAAATGGCAGTCTTTTATGATATTCGGCTGATGTCTCTGGCTGTGCTGATGGACGGATTAGATAGATTCATTCATGCCAGCCGAACAGCTGCAGATTCATAGATTCATTCATGACATCGCCTCGACTCTCATGAACGCGCGCCATGAAGCTCTATGACTTTAAGTATTTCTACATCATGAAAGGCCAATTGGGGCAATACTGGGGCAGATAATAATGGACTAAAGAAAACTGGCGGTAACAAATAAGGATCGGAGGAGCCTAAATAGAAATTTTCTCCAGGTATCTCTGTCTCTCTCTCTCATTCAAATGGGCAGTTTGGGCGGCCATACCGGGCGAGTCGGTCGCAAATATGGCGGCGTTCTATTTGTAGTGACGTAGGTGGCATCTATGAATACACTTACTTCTTCTGGAGGTGACGTTGGATCGCGAACAGTAGGCAACGATCCACACTTGAGGATTAACTTTGACCCTCGTTCACTAAACAGTCAGTCAGAAAATGATTCTCGCAAACATAAACGTATTTAGGAAGTTTTTGGAAGTGGCGCCTTTTCTTCATAAATAAAATCCATCCGCTGTGTTTTCAGTGGCGATGTCAGTGAAGACTACTATGTCCATTCTTACATCCCACAACAGAACATCTACATTTCTTAGGAGACATTACCGGCTGTCGTTAAACAATGGCGATGGTGTACAGATCACCGAGGGCGGGGTAACCACAGTGTCAATCAAACCACGTCGGTGGGGCTTGTGCAATTCTAAGTCACATTGCACCGAATCTTAGAACAGCTCGTTCTGAGACAGTGCTTATGATTTTTATCATTCTAGGGTGGTTTTGTTCACACACTGCCAACACACATTTATGTTCAAACACCATGTAAAAGTGACTTTTGCATTAATAGGTGCCCTTTAAATACCTTGGTATTATTTTAGACTCTAATTTAACTTTTAAAAAGCATGTTAAAAAGGTGGCTAATACCAGTCCATCAGATATAATCTGGCTAACTTCAGACACATAAGGCCATATTTAACCACAGAGGCAGCCAAACTTTTTATGCATGCCATGATTATTTTCCCACACATCATATTGTTTCACAAGCTGGTCCCAAGCAAACATGACAACTCTTAAACCAATAGAAACCCTTTATAAGCAAACTTTAAAAATACTAGATCAAAAACCTATCAGCTATCACCACTGCAATATCACTACTAAATATAACTTATTCAATTTTGACAGTTTCTTACATTATTTAGATGCCTGCCTCATTTTCAAAATTTTACATGGGCTTGCACCTCTCCACCACTGGGTGAATTTATACAACAGAAGAACAGCACTGGCAGGGCAATAGGACAGCTACCAGGGGAGACTGTGATGTACAGTATAGAAATAGCAAGTTTGGCCAAACAGTCTTCTCAGTACAGGCCTCAAATTATTGAAACTGCCTCCCTACTGAACTCAGAGAAAGCACCAGCTATCTATCATTTAAATTTACACTCAAGAAATGGATTAAAAACACTCAAAACTGCAATCATCAATAGTTGGTTTACCTATAGGTACTGCCATTCTTTGTATTGTACTTATTATTATGTATTTATTTTCTTAATTTGTTTTCTGTTTTTCATGTATTCTTTTTGTAATATGATGCTGTGTTGACCTGCCAAGGTACTACAGATGAAAATGAGCTTTTTTGCTAACTCTGGCGCATTTACATTTTGAGTCTAAACAAAAAATGTCAATTGATGTGCATTGTCCCTTTAAAAAAATTAAATAAAATTCAGTGTAGTAATAATAATAAGTAAATGGTGGGCTAATTTAGTTTTTTTATACTTGTACTGCTTATATGACAGAATATATGGTCATGTAATTCATCAAGTCGCACACAATTTTTAACCGGTATGCACTGCTTCAAGTCAAGTTATGCAGCGCTGCATTAAGTCCAACAAGCCTTCACTTTTCAGTCACATTTCAGACCACTACTCTACAGGTGTATGGAATATATATATTTAGCACCAATGCTATGTGACTGTGATGTATGACTTATTTTTTATTTACTTTTAGCAGTTTTTGTTGTCACCTAATGGAGGTTTGGTTCATTACCACTGTTTCCTTTGTCGCCTTTGGCTTTTGTCTTTTGTCTTGCTTAGTTGGGGACACTTAATATTCAACAATATTATTGATCTGCCTGCATTGACACCATTATATAAGAACTGAACTGAGCTGGACAATGACATCACTGTTTTCTCCAGAGCGGCTGTTTAGATAAATTAACTACATTAATAACTTTTTTACAACAGAAATTAACCATCACTGAACTTACTTAAGCTGGACTATGACACAATTTTCTTCTAGATCTACAAACAATCTGTATTGTAAAAAGTGCATTGACTTGACTGATATTTCATCTGTCTCTTTCTTGAACAATGCACAATTGTTTTCTGAAAACACTAATGCAATTGCTGAAAAATAAACAAGTTGATAAAAGGGTCAAGAGCTTCCCTTCCTTCCTTTCCTGGTTCCTTTATTCTCAGAGGTGCATCAGGAGGTCACAAAGTCGTGAAACTCTCACTACTCTCGATGGTGGGGCAGCCAAGTGTTACGTGAAGACTCCTCAGGTGGAGTGTGCAATTGCAGTGCATTTATGCCCGCAAAGTGCTGCCACCTGGCAGAATCCCCTGCACCTCCTAGCCTAAGTTTTCAGCTGCACTTGCCGCCAAGGCTTACAGTGCCGCTCTACAGGCTGCCTCTGCCTTGCATGCAATGGCCCTCTTGCAAGTACATCAGGCCAAAGCACTAAGAGAGCTGCACAAGGGTAGTTCTGAGCCGGGATTTATGCAGAAATAGTTCCACTAGTGCCGCTTGCACGGTGTCTGGGGACCTCTGCACAACTAAAAACTCCAGTGTTAAATTACCTGTCCTGCAGGACAGTTACTCCAATGGGAGTTTATTTGACTCCACACTCAAGTGTGTTAAATTAGCACTGAAGCAGTGTTAATGAGTTCAATATAATTTAGTGATTAATTGGGTGATGATTGAGCATTATTGAAGACACCTGATGTTAACAAGCAGAATCACCAAAGGAGAAAATCACATTTTAAGTCACCATTATGGAGACCGGCCTGCCTACTCTACAGTGTTTGTAGCGTGAATGCTGCGGACGGAGTATCTGCGTGTTTGACGGGAGGATTTTGTGATGTGGTGGTCGTCATCATCATGGTGTGTTTCCATTTGGGAGCCTGGAGTTTGCATTCATTTGGGCTCGAGGCATTCGACGCAGGTTGCTTGATGTACCAACTCTATGGACTATTCTGGTTACTTAATTTTTACTCTGTTTGGATTTTTGATCAGATATTTGTCGATTTTTCACTACTATGCATTTCATTCTGATTCCATAATCTTCTGTGGTGTTTGATGTGTATACTGTATTGTTTCTTATATTTGTCCTAGATCTTTGAACTTTGGAAATTTTTTTATATAAATTAAACATATTATTATTATTATTATTACTATTATATTTCTTAATATGCCATGTATGGTAAGGGTTGATCTTTGAGTACTATGATTGATTATTAGGGATGCATGATATTGGATTTTGGCCAATATTCGATATGCCGATATTTTCAAACTAATTTTGTCAGATGCCGATACCGATATATATATACATTTTTCGCTTGATATATTTACACTTTAATTTTACTGAAGTGAAATCAAAGTCTCTCTCCTGTACTGATTCTACCAAAAATGTATCATTTTGCAAATGTAGACAGACTTTCATCCCTGAAAAACAGGTAAATTATTTCACTTGGAGAATAAATGATATGCCAGTGCCACATTTTATTTTTAAGTTTAGACTTCGAAACTTCAGTCCTTAAGAGTAAAATAAATACAAATAAATGTTCAAATATTTTTTTTTTTACATCTTTTCCTACTGGAACAGTTCTAACAAATGCTCCCCCAACATAGTGGTTAACATGACATTGTACTTAAACTTACAGAAAACACTTCAAGTGCACAAAACAAGCAGCTGTAGTCCAGACCTCCACTTCAGTCCTGGGGCCCGTTCTTCGTACATCGCTAACTCACTTAGCTGGATTTGATTGTTGGCGATTTGGCATGATCTTGGATTGTTTGGTTCTTCGACGCTCATCCTGGACTTGCTGTCATAGCAACAGGTGCGCAATCTTAAACCTGCTCGGGAGCAGGCTTATTTCATGTTAACAGGATTAGATCCCAGCTTCATAAGCGGAGCTGATACGGGAAGTCCAGCGCAGCGCGATAGTGCACTTTCTGAGATATATATTTTTTCTCGTGATTCGTGAGATTGCCATGCACGGTAGTCTTGCCACACCAAACTCCATCATAGCTTTAGCCATGTTACAGGCATTGTCACACAGCATTACATGCACTCGTTCTCTTTCTATTTTCCATTTCCCAAACATACTTTAAATTTCGGACGCAATTGCAGCTGCTGTGTGAGAACCGGAGCATTCCTGTGAGTGTAGGACAGCTTTTTTAAGGGTGAAATCTTCGTTGATCCACTGGACAGTGAGGCTCAACATGCTTACAGGACTCACGCTTGATGTCCAAATGTCCGTGGTGAAGCTAATGTGACAAGCGCCGGCGAGGAGCTTTTCAATGTGACTGGCGACAACACTCCAACACTCTGGAGTTCAGGTAAGGCCACGTCACAAAAATAGCGCCTGCTAGGCATAGCATACTGCGGCTCTAGGTACATCATTAGCCTCCTGAAGTCAACGTCTTCCACCACGCTAAATGGCTGGTTATCAAGAGCAATAAATTTAATTATTTTGTTGTTAAAATCTTTTACCGGGTGGTCGTTGCTGTATTTTCTAGCTTTGTCAAAGGACTGAAGTAGAGGCTGCTGATGGGTTTTTGCCAGCATTTTTTCCTTCTTACTTTTCAAAAAGTCTTGGTGCTGCTCAGGATGATGGCTCTTAAGATGTGTAATCATATTTGTAGTGTTGAAAGACTGTTGTTTTACGCCTCCTCACATCACTTGTGCTTTACAAATATTGCAAATAGCAAGCTTGTTATCTGTTTGACAGGTCTCGAAATGCCTCCACACAGCTGACATGTTGTAAGTTTAAGTTTTTGGCACTCAAGCTACGTTCATGGTCGTCGTGCGCGCACATGAAACACGCCCCCCTATCGGTTTGGCTCATCGGCAGAAATATTCATATAATTGCCGATGATGGTCATTTTAAGCTTTTATCGGCCGATACTGATGTTGTGCTGATATCATTGTGCATCCCTATTGATTATGCCCTTTTTTTATTGACTATGATTCTGCCTTATCTTGTGTATAAATATAACTCTTCTCCTTAAAGGGGACATATCATGAAAATCTGACTTTTTCCATGTTTAAGTGCTATAATCGGGTCCCCGGATCATCTACCAACCCAGAAAATGTGAAAAGTGACAGCCCAGTAACTTTGTTTTGGTAAGCCTTTCTCTGGAAGCATGTCAAAAATTAAGCTAATCAGATTTTGCTCCCCTTCTGACGTAGAAAGGGGGATATTATTATAATATTACCGCCTCTTAATCTCCACGTTTCCACCCACGGCGCCTCCATTTGCTTTTCCAAAGCGACAACAGTGTAACCAGTTCTAATGCAATGGCAAAAGTTCGAGCAAAACATGCAAACAGATCTGACTTTGCTGCACAGACGAACACTGTTTGACCAAAAAAAAAAAAAAAACAGCTGTCTTATAAAGACCTCAGGGAACTGTGCCAACTTGTGTGAAAGTTAAACAGGACCGTACATGCAAGTCAATGAGCTGAAACAATGTAACTCCACAACAACTACATAAATGTATTCACAAGTCTGAAATGTCCAGGGGTCTCATTTATAAAACTGTGCGTAGGAACCTTACTAAAAGTGTACGTGCGCCCGAAAGCCAAAAATGGCGTACGCAAAAAAATATTCGGATTTATAAAACCGTTCGTACGCCAGAACCTGCGCAGAATTCACTTTATAAATCCCAGTCAGCGGAAGATTGTGCGCACATGCGTCTCCACCCCGACATAACCATATATGGAGCTTACAACGCCTAGTTTTACTATGCATACCCTCATCTGCATATAATTTGCATATGATTATTCATCCATGTGATAACGTTTAACGGTTCAAGACACATTACATTAATAAAAATCAAGTAGTTGCCTATCCTTGCCTTGTTTTTGAATACATAAATCAAATAGTGTAAAATACATTTCAGAGAAAGTTTTTCTCAATCTTTTCCACTGGCCGAATTGTATTTTTAATTGATATTTTTAATGGAAACAGATGGGCCTTGGGCATTATTTGCACTAAACTATTTTCTCAGACAGTCTGGTATTATCATGATAAGCAGTTATCTCTGTGGTTAAACATTAAAGCACAGCACGCCGCAGGAAAAGTGTTCAAAAACATCGCATCCACAACAAATATTTCTATTGACTGAATTTGAATATAAAAATGTTGTAACTTCTCAGTAATGATTTCATGTTTAAGTGCTTAACTCCATTAATTTGAATGGCATATTTAATCTAAATGTTTATATCAGAAGTAAAACATAGTTTAAATCAATATTTTATTTATTTAAACTGTTATTTGCGTCAGTTCCACTAAACTGCTCAGTGCGCTCGCTGGCGCGGACATTTAAGAAGGGATGGATATTTGCTTCAAGTGGCAGGCTTGGTGAGTGAAATTATATTTGTATTATCTTTCTGTATATGTTAAATTTTCTTTAGATTTTCTGTCTAAAAGTGACCAAAAAGACATTTAACTCCAGCTCACCATCGGTGTCGCCAATTCCCTTTGTCTCCAGAATGTGCGTACGCACGGCTCAAAGTTTGCTTAAAGGTGCGCACATTCTCCCGTCAAGTTTGTTTTTTATAGATCACAACCTTTGCGTGGGAACTGGCGTACGTACGTTTCCAGACCCGTTTTGTGCGTACGCACGCTTTATAAATGAGGCCCCAGGTGTGTCTAAAAGTCAAACTTTTCCTGAGTATCTCCATAAGGCTGCACTCGCTCTTGGTTATTTCTGAGATTTTGGATGAGTGAGACATGCGTTTTGTGCTGAGTATCTGAAGCTCGTGCAGGATCGGCCTCAAGCGGCAACATTCTAATCTGAAAAATGAAGCCTACCCGGAAGTGCAAAAAACTGCAATACATCGAAAATCCGCTAGAGGGAGGTCCCAAAAGGGAGCAAATGTCCATAGACCCCATGTTAAAATGTCCGTATTCACAGCATAAATTCATGTTTTTACAGGTTGGTCCCATGGACTTTTATTGTATTTTTCGATAGCTTCCGAGTGCCTGACAACTGTGAGGGGGGTGAATTTTTTTCTAACTCGTTAGTTTAGATTGTATTTAGATATAAAATGTATGACAAATAAGGGCGTGGTTAACTTTGATTGACAGCTGGTAAAGAGCATAGGCTGCGCCAAGGAGAATGACAACATAAGAAGCGCCATGTTTTAACACAGTTGAAATATAATACTACTGTTTCTGTATCATGAAATGTAGTTTTAAGTTTTTCAGGCGAGAATGTAGCTGTTAAAAGCTCAAATCTGTGGTTTATTTTATAGGGATTTATGAAAATTTTATCCAGTTGTGAGATCCAGTGATGACCGGGTGCTCGGTGTTCATGTACCCCGCCTGGAACAGCCTTTCCTCGGCTAGTTGTTCTGACGTTTGCCGCTGACTCTGGCGTCTCTGTAGTGGTTAAATATGAGATATAATTCGTCTTGTGTATATCTAACGGGCGATTTTTGGTCTTGTGAATCTATAATTTGTTCCCTGGCCAATCGTTTTGGCTGAGGGGAAGTTTCGTAACTTTCTAAGCTATTTAAAGGAGCCGTATGTAAGATTGTGGCCAAAACTGGTACTGCAATCACTTTCAAATTACTGTAGAGCAGTGTATCCCCTCCCCCTCCCCCTGACTCGAGGTTGCCAGATAGGCTGCAGGATCCAGCATGAACGTTTGCAGCTGCAGCTGTGGTAACTAGAGCAGAGCTGGCAACCCAGATGCTGAAACACTACTGACTTCGTGATTGGTCGATAGGTGGAGGGTGGCGCTTCAGGCCAAAACACAACATGACAACATCAACATCAGTTGAGGGCTGCAACTTCACTTTTTAAATGACAATATCCTGGCCGTACTACTGTTGTCAGTGATATAAGTATTTGAAATGAACATGATTTCTTAATGTCTAGTGACATATCAGGGCCATTTTATGATTAATTGAAATACATTTCTTACATACAGCTCCTTTAACTTTACCGTTGTATGGTTCGACTGGAGCGCTGACTTTGTATGTTTGACTGAATTGTTTGCTTTATTTGTATAGCTTCTTGTACCTTTTACTTATACTTTTATAATAGCTAATATTGATAAAACTGAAATTTAACAAAAAGAGACTGGGTTGAGTTTTGTCATTTACTCATTTTAAATTTTAATACAATGAAGATGATCTGTAATGTTGTTTACTGCAACATCTGTTGTTTAGTACAAATGCACATATTGCCTGGACCATATTAAAATGTTTAATATTTTAATTTTATATTTAAAACGAAAAGAGGCAGGTTGTGTTTTATATTTCGTTTTGTTATAAATAGGCAAACGTTATATGCAGTGAATATAATCAATACGCGTTGCCTGAACCACATTTGTATGGCTATGGCTATAATGTTTAAGATTTCTTTAAATGAAAACGAAAAGAGTAAGTATGGTGTTTTATAACATATTTCGTTGCCTAAAATATACAGAGATAACCGGAGTAGCAGAGCGAGCTGAGTGACGCGTGCTGCGTCCTTTACCCATATATGGGTTGGCCAGAAGGTGGGCGGGGTTAGGATTTCCCAAGATTTTCCAAGATGGCGCCGCCCATACCCCCCATAAACGGCTTCAAAACCGTTCTTCAGAAAGTCTATGGGTGACGTCACAGACGCTTTGTCCATATTTTTTACAGTCTATGATTGGCCTCTTCTGAACAGAGACGGAGCATCAGCTCATTTGCATTTAAAGGGACACACAAAAACGGCATGTTTTTGCTCACACCCAAAAAGGGGCAAATTTGACAAGCTGCACAATTTTCAGCTGTCCCAGACAAAAGATTTCCATCGTGAAGCAATCGTGGTGATTTCTGTGGTCATGGCTCTTTAAATGCTGGTCCTACATTGTACAGTGAGAGAGATTCAGAGACGGCCATTGTCACGGTCTTGCGACCAAAGATATTACATTTCTGACAGTGTCAGAATTTCAGCATGATCATCTCACAGTGTGTTTGCTGCTACGACCTACGTCTACTGAACAGCCAATAAAAATGCAACATGAAATCAACGCCACATGGCACTAAAACTTAAAACTGATTTCTTCAAGCTCTTTTCCCTTCCTCTTTCGCTGCTTCCTCTTTTTTTCAGCACACGTAAAAACTACAACTGCAAAAGTGTGATTCATCATTGTCTTTTTGTTTACCACTAGCACTTGCTGATGACATTTTATTATTCTATAGAAACTTGCATCATAGCTTACGATTCAATAGGTGTCATCATCGTACAGTCTACATAGTTGTACCCAAGTTTAATAGATCCATGTCGCACAGTGTGATATAAGGATCTTATAGGATTGCTAAAATCGTGCAGTCTGTACTGTATACCGCGCTTAACACCCACTGAGAAGAGACATTATACACTCTCTTAAAACACCTCTGATCTGTGGAGATCTTGGGCTGGAGATGCATAACCCCTGCAGTAAATGGAAGTATCTATTTTACAAAATAAAGTTATATTGGTATTTTGAAAAGAAACATTGACATACCTTAGAATGTATTTGAGTGCTATTAATTTCGGTGTTTATTTGTGCATGTTAACTTGCATATATTCTTTCAAATATACATATTATATGTTGACATTTTCTTGCAAGATGTTTGATTTAATAATGATTACATTCAGTAGTAGGCTGTTATATGGACAGATGACTAAATATCAATGTGAACTAACATAAAAGATAACTTCCTTAAGAGTAGTCACTATGATTACAAAGTTATAATACTTTTTCTTAATCTGAAGAGTAGATGTTTAACAGAATGTTATTTTAGAGAAAATGGAACATGACCAGGAGCTGAAGATCCACCATAAAAGCACTATCCACCATAAAAACAAAGAAGCAGTCCAGGGCTTCATTTATCAAATCATTTGTGAGCCCAAGTCAATCATAGAGAACATTAGTGCCAATGGTTTTCACACTCTACTGAGGTGTACTACAAATCTACAGTCTACTACAAATTCTGCAAATGTGCTCATTAAAAAGTGTCACTCAAAATTATATATATATATTATTTATTTATTTTTTTTAAACCAAACGGCATTGCAGTAAACAAATTATTACAATCAAAAGCATTAGGTATGTAAGTAGAAAAACGTTGCTTGACAAAATATGAAGCACTGCAAATAATTACAGTATTTGAGACATATATTTTAAGCATTAAAATCAATCAAGAAATGACACATCCCTTTGATTTTTTATTCTTCTTCTTTTTCTGCTTTTTGTCCTCGTTCAAGTCTTCGTACCATTCTTTCAGTAGATAATGTTGATCATGTTGCTCGTCCAGCCTATTCTTGAAATCCCAAACCCGCAGCTCTATTCTGTCTCTGAACTCATTCAATTCTTCTGCTTTTATTCTAACATCATCTTCATATTTCATCTTGATCTTCTTCATTTCATCTTCATATTTCCTTTTCATTGTATCGCGTTCTGTTTTCTCTCTTTGAAGATATTGCATTCTTCTCTCTGTTAGTTCTTTCTCTCTTTTTTCTTTTCTGATTTGATTCTGCATTTTAATTTTCTCCTCATCTGCCTTTTGTTTTTCTTCTTCTAGTCTCTGCGTCATGTTTTTCATTTCCATCTCATATTTGGCTTGTAATATCTGTCTCTGGATCTCAATTTCTTTGTCTCTCTCTCTCAGTATTTCCTCCATTCTCTTTTTAATGGACATCTCTGCCTCTTCAAACATGCTGTTAGTGAAGTATCGACCCTCATTAGTGTTTTTCACTTCTTCTATCATGTTCAACAGTCGAATCACTTGAGTTTTTTCTTTTTTTTCTCTGTTATTGAAATCCAGGAATCTGTTTCCACATTCTCTGATCAGTTTCTTCAGTTCTCCAGACTTACTTTGCCTCACATAATCTTCGATTGACACATCCTCAAGCTCGTCTCCTCTAGTGAACAGAACGATGCTGAACTGAGCAGCTTCATGACCAAAAATCTGTTTGATCAGATCCATAGTGTCTGCTTCTTCCTTGGTGAATCTTCCTAGACTCAACACAATGACAAACACATGAGGTCCAGGTGATGAAAGTGAAATGCATTTCACAATTTCTTCCGTCACTTGATCATTTGACAGTATCGTGTCAAAGAGTCCTGGAGTATCAACAACAGCTACTGATCGACCATCAACTTCACCAATTCTCTTTTCACAAACAGTTGTCACTGAATCTGAGCTCATTTGGCTGTGAAACTCATTTCTTCCCAGAATAGTGTTTCCTGTTGCACTCTTTCCATTTCCTGTTCTCCCGATCAGCACAATCCTCAGACACTCTGGATCATCTGATTCACCTTCAGCACCTGAAAATCACATTGAGAGAAAAAAAAAAACAGACTAACTGAAAACAAGTGCAAAAGTTTAAAAGGATTATGTTGGACTGCAGAAGTTGCAGTTGGTTTAGTTATCCGACAACAAAACAGCTGATAAAACTGGTCATTTAATGATTAATTAATGATATGAAACAAACATTTTAATTAGTGTTAGAAAGACAGAACCTTTTCTTTCAACGTACAATCACACTTTCTGTTCTCAAAATTAGCTGTCTAAGGAGGCATTATTTTAAGCCCCAAAAATAAGAAACTTTACAGTTCCTCATAATATCCCATTTTCTGGTCAAATTCTAAGGAGGTATTGACATACATTTAATGATACAGTAGTAAAAAAAAAAAATCATAAAGATATTGGAAAATAGTCATGAAAAACTGAAATGGGTATGGTAAATATTACTTCAAGTTAATTTTATTAGGGATGCTTAAAGTTCAAGTTTATTTTCAAGCATACTTTATGTAGGAAGTATTCTAATATCAATGTGCTAGACTTATATACTTGTAAGTGTACTTTTTCAGTAGTATACTTGGGACTAAATGGGCCCACTTATTAGTGTATAAATGTATACTTTTAAGGATAATTTAAGGGTAACAATAGTAAACTTTGAGTACACAACTAGTTTACAACTAAGTTTTTTGTTTGTACTGCAACTATACCACAAGTGAACTTATAGGTATACTGACTAGTCAAATACTTATATCAATTTTAGTTTATGAAAGTACACTTTGATATACATACTCTCAGTAAACTGCAAGTTTTTTATAAATCAAGTATACTTGTAAGTTTTCTTGATAAATCAATCATTTCAAACAATGTAAGTTTATAAGACATTGTGTAAAACTATATGAAAAAGGTACTTAATAGGCTACTCAATCAAAAGAGTAAACACAACTACAAGCCAAGTATACTTAACATACTAAATTCTACTTTTAAGTAGATCTCGATCAAAAGATTGAGTACAAGTATACAGTGCTGCCAGTGACAGTGAATACATTTAACAGCTTGAATGCATGATATCTAATTAATTAATTTAAGACGCTTGGCTTTATTTGCCATTTGATTACTTTATGCAGTTTATGAATTACTTGTACTGTGATCACAGCAAGGCAATGAACTTAATTTAAAAATCACATACAGTAAGAACACCTTATTTTGTGTATGAAAATTACACACTTACCCATTATCTGAAACTCTTTGATTTTATTTTCCATTCTCTTCAGTTCTTTTTTATATTTTTCTTCTGTTTCACGTCTGACTCTGTTCTCTTGAGCTTTCACATACATCTGAAGTGAGTATGGTTCAGTGATCATGTTCTCTATATAATCCAGTAGTTCTGGGATCGGTCTTGAGTTGGCAGGTTCATTTAACCCCATCACTCTGTACTGACCTCCACATAGACCGATTAACCTCTGAAATTCCGGGCTGGATTTGACAAACTTTGTCACTCTTTCGTCAACAACGAGCTCTGTAGTGAAAAGCACCATGAAATGGTCTCTGGAGTCAAATATCTTCTGGATTTTCTCTATTTCAGCTTTGTCTTCGTTGTTAAGTGGACCAACAGGAATAATGAGGAGGAAAAAATTAACTCCAGGCTCACAGAGAGACACACAGCGGACAGTCTGATGCCTTACTTCATCCTCTGATAGCCAATTGAGAGCTGGAAGCTTCACCAGAGTTATTAGACGTCCATGAAGCTTCTCTTCCAACTGACACACTGTTCTAAACTCTCTTTGATGTGACGAGGAAAGTGTTTTTTCTTCCCTGAAACATTTTGATACAGCATTCAGAGCCGCATCACTTCCACACAACATCAGGTTCAGATTTGGTTTTCTATATGACCTTAATGACACTGAAAAACATGTTAGGAAAAAGGAGTCAATTTAGAATTGGTACATACATATTCTACTGGAAAACACAACTACAATATATTGAAATATATATTTAGCTATGTGAAAGCAGATAAACAGGTGTCAATTTGTTAATTGTTATTTGATTATTTCAGTGAATAAAAACTTAAATGTAGGTCTGTTCCAGACACAAATCTAGGTGTCCCGATTTGTTTAGGAACGGACCAGGAGTAAATGAAAATACTTTTTATTTAAATACCGAGAGAACAACAGGAGCTTTAGAAAGAGCAAACACACATTTCACACAAACGATAATGGACAGGAACTAACTTAAACTGACGGCTTCAATACACAGAGCCAAAAAAAAAAAAAAAACCTTGGCACACAGGTGAAGGGAACCATTAGTGAGGGAACTTAAATCAGTAATTATGACAACCAGTAAGAAGCAGGAACATAGGAAAGTAGGTAAAACTAAACAGGCAAACAGGAACATAAGAGAAAGGACACGTTACAGTAACACCCCCTCCCAGAAGGTGTGTTCTCGCTCTATAAAGAGTATATAAGAGGAGGGAAAGAGGGAGGTGGCTCTGGTGGAGGATGTGAAGCTGTAGAGGGCTATAAGCAAACAAAGAGGGGGAGTGGAGGTTGGAAGGAGCCAGAAACCAGAGAAGCCAGGTAGGGATCCAGACCACAGCCAGCATGATGTTCCATGGTGGAGTCGCAGGAGGGCAGAGACGAGGAAAGCCTGGGAGATGGAATCAGGGATGTGATTTCCTGCGATGGAGTCAAGGGCGAGACCCAGATAGAGCCGAGAAGATATGGAGCCAGGGTCCAGACATCGCAGGTCTGGAGGGCCAAGGTAGAGCTGATAGCTCATGGGGCCAAGGCGGAGGTGAGGATCCGCAAGACCACGGTGGAGCTGGAGAGACTAAGGACAACAGCAGAGCCGGAGGAAAGGTGGAGCCTGGTGGAGCCACAGGGATGGAAGGCAGAGACTTATCAAGAGGTCAGGAATACCGTGCTGGAACATGGTGACGCCTGACCAAGGCGGACCTGGAGGGACTAGGGAGCCCAGCGGCACCAATGGGATGAGGGGCCACCCCGGAGACGAGGAAGCATGTAGCCAAGGTGGAACTGAAGGGTCCGAGGGCCGAGGTGGAGTTAGGGACTCGATGGCTGGAGGCGGAGACAGGGGATCCTTACGACAACATGGAGCTGGGAACTGGAAGGCCCGGTGCGGATTCGCACCACTAGATGGAACAGGCTGAGGATGAGTTGAAAGACAGACAGATAACAGCAGTGACAGGGCTGGGGAACTGGCTGGCTTATGTAGAGGTGGTGGGAGAGGGTGGCTCTCGTGAGTGTTCACCCCCAGTGAACTCCCAGGTCCAGATCTAAAAAGTATCGGGTGTGTTTCTCCAGTGAACAGTCCCCTTGCTCTAAGCAGAGCAATTGGACAGCTGGCAGGTCCATTTCAAAAATAAAAAACAAAAAGAGAGGAAAATGCTGCAAAAATCACCTCTGTACTAGTCCGGTATTCTGTCACAGATTGCTCAGGAGTTAGGCTGCCCCCTAATAGTCGACTAGAAGAGGCTTTATTGACCAAAATTTAATAAGTCATTTAGTCGCAGAAGAAAAAAAAAAACGAAAAAGTGGCGAAATCATGCAGGTTGTAAAGGACAGATCGTTAACGGCAGGAAATCCAAACATTCGCCTATCATTTTTCGACTTCAAATATGGCTTATCACTTGAAACATGTAAGTAGCAGCAACTTTACAAGTCTGCTTGCTCTAATGTTAGCTTAGACAAATGTGCGAAATTATTAGGCTCATATCTAAGTGTTTCTGTCGACATAAATTAACCAAAATTCAGCGTATACTTGCCTCACAGACATGATAAATATACCTATAGAAAGCTTAAAACTTTCATATTTTAAAGTTTCCTGGTGTTGTTTTGGAGTCTCCTACAACATGTTTCCATGCATCAAAGGTCAAAAAACTGTTTAATGTCCTCATAATATACATTTGCACATCACCACATTTTCAATGATTCTCAAACGACTCGTCAGATGAATCAATCTCTCTAAATCCTGCCTTTCAGCAAACTACTCTGCTCTGATTGGCCAGACAGCTCAGTCTGTTGTGACTGGTCTACCACGTACAGCGAGCGCATCGAAAATAAAAACGCCCATTGCCATTACTATGTCAGCTCCGCCTGAGACTAAACACAGTGAAGAACAATGATGTCGATTTTACCATATGAATCCGAGCGCGAGTCTAGTCTAGTCTATTCTAGTCTAGTCTAGCGAGAACTAGTTATTCAACCCAAACCTCCATCGCAAGGACGACTCGAGCAGGACGTTTCTCAGTGATACGCTACTCAGTTTGAGGTACATTATGAGATGTTGCAATTGTAATTCCTCACCATCAACATTAACATGTGCATGTCTATCAAAAAAAACAACAAAACAAAATTTTACATGTGCTAATTTATTTACAGACTATTTTTTTTTAATATATAGTGGTGAACACGTGGAAACTGTCTCAATAACAGTGCATGTATGCAGTGTATAATGGATATAGCCAATCTCTAGTGTGAAAGACTGATGTGAATGACTGATGTAACATAAATGTTGGTAAAACAAATCTTGCTCCATGCTTAATCTTTACTCAAACTTGTGAGAACGACAGACAATCTGCATTAATAGACACAGTTATAGGTAATAGTGGCTATGTATTCCAGCTATGTATACAACTATGTATACAGATGTATTTCAGTAAGACAGTGATAATGTGAGTTAGCCAGTTAGCAGGAGACCTATATAAAACTCAAAACTAAGTATTTTGAACACCATCTTTCAAGAGCAAGCGGTTTGTGAATCCTGCCATGAACATCGAGATTTGAGAAGCAGACGTCAGTAAAATAAAAGGAACACAGCAAAAGTTTAGGATTATACTGCTGTGGTATTGTGGTAAAGATGAACTTTAACCACTGATTCTTCACATGCTCCTCCTTGGGCAATGAAAAAAAAACTGGCTTTACCTTCACATTGTGGAGCATATCTTCTCGACATGAGAGTGAAGTTTTCCCTGGTGTCTGCGCATGCAATAAGTGGGCGGGCAATATGCTAATGTTTCGTCTTGACATCACAACAAAATGGCTTATGACGCGGTTGAAAAACAATTCATTTAATTGACTCAGAGTCGACTCTTACTTAATAAAGACAATAACTTTATATACGGTGCACTTTCAGATTTAAAACTTTGCAGGATGGTTTCATCCACTTAGAGCTATGTTAAAAAAATCCATAATAGGAGCACTGACGCCTGTGTCTTAAAAAAAAATTCCCCTCTATGTATTTTTAAAATAAAAAATTGAATGTCCAGTCTGTGGCAAGAGAGTAATGTTGGTGAATATAATCTATTAACATCAAATAACCACTGATGAGAAACCACTTTGGGACAGTGCTGAGATAGGTGCATTATTCTATTTTTTGTTGTTGAAAACTATATCACCTGACCATTTTTGCTTCTGGCTTTCTTTGCAACAAATAACATGTTATGGTAAAACCTGTTACAAAAACCGCAAACTCAAAAAAAAAAGTGTTAAACTGCCCAACTAAATGAAACACTGGTCACCACAATGGTGATCAAACATTTTCAGTAAATCATCAACATCTAAACCTCTGTTAATTCTCAATAAGAAATTCTGTAGATGTATTACACAAATAAAATCAGTCTGGTTAGTAATAAGTGAAGCTGGTAATGCTGTTTGTGGAGTTGTTTAATCCTCCTCTGCTGAGATCTTCAGACATTTAATGTATTTTATCTTCAGTTGATTTCATCCTAGGCTGTGGCTAGAAATCAGTTGTAGTTCTTGTGTTTCTCTTTGTCTCTGTTCTTATTGAATCTCTTTCATTCAGTGATTCTGCTTGTTGACAGCAGGTGTTCATCATTAATTCCCAATCATCACTTAATTAATCACTTAAGGATCTCATTAACTTTAACTCTGATTCAGAGTTATTTTAAGGCGAGACACGGCAGGCAAAAACATAGATTTTTCATGCAGTGGTCAGTTTTGAGATTTTGGCCGAGTTTACTCCTTCAATATGTATTATTTCAAGCTGCAATAAAGAAAACGCTGAAAATATACATTACAATGTTTATTTTGTTACATTTTGTTTACTTGCAGCAGTAAGTTTCTCCCGAATTTACCAGGAAGTTAGTATTCCATCGCGACATGCCGAGCTCCGTCTGTTCACTGAAGTCTGTCATGTCCGGGATCGTTGTAAAGCTCTGATTCTCATGCACAACGCTATGTAAACCAAATATGGGCATTTCCTTTCTATCAGTAACCAATCGTGAATGTCCAAAGGGGGATTTAAAGCTAACGACGAAATCTCATTTAAAACTATTAAATCTTTAACTGCCGTTTTCTCAAAATAATTGTTTTGCGGTTTTTTTTTTTTTGTCATTCTCCAGTAGAAACATCTCAGCCTATGTAGCACCTATGTACACCAAACTTTCCAGTTATACACTTAGCAGTATTCTGAAGATCTGTTCGGAGGGATTTGTTAATAAATCATTCCTGGCCTGATTTATGTGACATTTTAATTAAAAATAAATGTCGAAAATCGATATTTTAAGGCTGTGGACATATATCCTGAAATCCCTCTGAACATCTTTTTTCATCTTGTGTGTAATCAAAATGAAAAAAATAATTTTGCTTCTGGCTTTATCATATTTTCAGATATATCTACTGAAAAAATATGCAAAATTGCACATATTTAATGAGATAATACCTAATTTGCATAATTAAACATAAAAATGTCAAAAACTTGTAAAACATTTTTTTTTATGAACTTGTGTAAGTAATGAACTGAGGAAGTTTCATGGTGATATCTATTATTTTAAAATTTTACCCTATTCACCTGTAGTGTCTCGCCTTAACTCTCTGTAGAGAGGGACCAAATGTTCTCTGAGCAGAGTTAATTTAACTCTGGGGATTTTGCTGTGCAGGTGAATGGAATCAATAAAGAGAAAACTCAAATACAATTTTGACAATAAATAGGAAGCGGGAACATAGGAAACTAGGTCAAACTAAAGGGACAAACAGTAACATAAAAGAATGTACACGTTACATGGTTTGGTGGTTTTGGGTTTTTTTTTTAGCCAAGATTAGCCAAATCAAATGCAATGCATACATCTGTTGTTATACTTAATTGGTTTACATACTGGTAGGTCGATCACCACTTCCACTCCTCCTCCTCCTTATTCCTGCAACAAAAATAGGGGCAGCATGAAACAATGGGAACGCCTAAGCAGGGCAGTTTCTAGGTGGTCGTCTAGGGTGCCATCACTATCGATATTAACTCTTAACTCTACATTTAGCAAGAATTCATGTTAAGTATGTTTAAGCAGCCAAATCTCTTTAAATAAAGACATAGCTTAATAAAATAATAATGTAAAGATAGAATAATATATATATTTTTTTTTTAATTATATAATTTTCAAAATGAATGACGCCTTGCAGCAAAATAATGAATGTGAAATAAAAATAAATGTGGGCACCCTATATCTAATCAAAAGAATATAATTATAGGGTATAATAAATAAACTGTTTGAAAAATATTTTATTTGGGGCCACTGGACAGAAATTACTTAGGATTACTTTGCAATTACTTTTAAAAAAAATGTGTCACTCATACTTAAAATGTTCCACATTCAAGTTTGAAAATGGTCATGCCTATGTTTTATATTAAATATTCACCTAATTAAGGTGTATATAAAAGACAATTTACAAACAACAAGAAACAACTAGGAGAAAACACCAGAACGCAATAAAAGCCATACATGCGACACAATTGCATGCCTACAAACACAAAACCCACAAGAATTGAGTTGCAGATCTTTCTTCAAATTTGAGGAAATTAATCAGCATTTAATATCAGTACATTGCCTTTGATGTTTCTTACAGCATATTAACTCATTTATTTTATTTATTTCATTCTTCATTTCCTGGTTTGCGGAACAGTGGAATCTACAATCATAAAAAAAAAAACAATAAAAAAAAAACATCCAAGGTAGTCTAAATTGTTGCCTATAGTGGAATTTAACCAAGACAAATCAGGAAATTAATGACAAACTAGCATTTTAAATGTTTTGTAGAACTCTTACCTATACTGTCCGCCATTTCAGGTGTCCACTGAAGCACCTGCTACTGAAACACCTGGAACTTTGAACTCTGAAACACCTGGAACTTTGAACCCTGAAACGCACAGAGATAAACAACCGCTTGTGGAAACACTGAATACCACAGATAATTTTTTTTTTTTTTTACTGAACTGTTTATTCAATTAAGACATATTTCTTGAAATATATCCTGCTCAAACACAAACAAAACTACAAACACAAATGTGAAGTTATAGGTTATTATATAGGTTATATTATTAGCAAATAATGTACAAAGTTTTGCAAAAGGAAAGTTTATTATTTGGCAGCTGCTGTTTGCACTAAGAGCATATAGAGATAGATGCAATTTACACTAAATAGCAACAAAGCTACCAAGATCTTTAAAGGGTCAATTTTTTCTGAGATTTTAATAGAGGTATGTGTGTTGAACACCATTGAAGACAATGTTAGCATCTGCTAGATTTAATAGTGATCTGCTAGTGGGATGCAACAATTTAATCACAAGATAACAAGATTTAAAAAAAAAAAAAACACACAATTAAACACAAAATGCTGGCAGAAACAAAAACAAGGAACAAGAGACATGGGAGAGAGAATCTGAATTGTGTTTTTGCAAGCAACACTTGTGAATACACACAATTTGTAGATTAATTATGATGATAAAATCAGCATAAAGTCTGTTCATTCACTAAACTCATTCAGAGTTTAATCATGTATCAAAAATGTTACATTATCACCAAGATAAAGGATTTTAACACATCATGCACAATCAAAGAAACAGTTAAATTGTTTTGTAGAAACATAGAGATATAAAATAAATCAGCACGTCTCTCAACAATGGTGGCAATAATTTATTTATTTTTGTATTCATGCTGCAGTGCATGCTGGGAGTTTTCTAATATCCTGGAACCCAGCATGCATTGCAACATTAAACTTTTTATTGACACCATTGTTGAGATTCTTGTGTTGATTGTTGATGTCTGTGTGTGTCTGAGTCAAGCAAGAGTTCAAAATGCTGCACAAGCTGTGTGATCAACGAGCATATTTCAAATGACTCTGTACGCATTTGGATAGTCCTTCAACCAATCAGACCAAGGATCCAGGTGACGTACTTTAACAGAGCCGGTTATTAGTAAGGCAAATATATCTTTCTTTTGAAGGAATTGTTCCAGGGCAAATATAGTTCATTACTCAGTCTCTTCTCTGTGATTGAATCCTTCCAAAAGAATAGTGAAAAGTGAAAGTGCTGTTAGTTCAATTTCCTACCATCTAAATCGGAAACGATAACGTCAGTTCATGGGCAGATCTACAGGGGGGCAGAGGGGGGCAGGGGGGGGGGCAGGGGGGGGGGGGGCAGGGGGGGGAAGGGGGGGCAAGGGGCCCCCAGCTGCCCCCCTAACTTTGATGATCCAAAAACTGTACTTGTAAAAACAACCCGCCACTATGTCCACAAGCTTCTCAAAATAGTGAACTAAACAATACATTTACCAAAAGTGAACAATTAAATAAAATTTTTTAAATGTATTATTAGCCCCTCCCCCCTGCGTGCAGAGCGGCGTTCGCTCAGTCTGGCTCACACACAGTGAGTCTGCTGCGGTGCGGTGGCCGTGCAACCCGACTGGAGAGACTGAGCTGCCCCAGAGCCTCTGAAGGTGAAGTGAGTTTCCCCAGGTGTAGTTTAAACACACGTTTAACTTAAAAGTTACATTTGTAATGAATGTATTGTATGCTAAAGACGATTCAGCATCAAACAGCGAGTCTATTACGTTAGCCAAAATCAGCGGTCAAATCGCTCCCTCGTTATTTGTACGAGCACTCTTCCCTTTGATTAGCCTAATTTTGATTTTAGTGAAGACAAGAACAGCTTAATAAAAAATATAAAATATTTTTGTATCCATAACGTTTACTGATGGTCGCCGTTACGCGGCCGACGTTACGTACAACACACAATACAGTGCCAGTTAAGGCGGGCATACACTGTGCGATTTTCGTCCGATTTTGAGCCGAATTCTGACTCGTGCGACTCTTTTTCGGGTCGGGCCGATTTTCAGCTTTGTCGTGCGTCGTTTGTTCGTGCAGTGTACAGGGGGAAACGAGAGGCGATTAACCTCTCACGACCGGCAATCGGATGGTCGGATGAATTTCTGGCATGTTAGAAATTTTGGTCGCTCCTCGTGACTATATCGCACAGTTGAAGCAGAGCTACGAACCGATTGCCCTAAACTCAGTGTTTTTTCCCTCACTGCGCCTGCGCGAAAACAGTTTCATCTGCAGCAACAAAAAAAGAAAGAAAAGGGAGATAGGCCTATGTCACGGTGTGACAAATAACAATCAGAAAAGAGATTAAAGCCCTTGTGAATGCAGTGTTATTAACCCTCATATGACCTTAGTTTCCAGTTTACACTCAGTGCCTTTGGGGTCTATATGACCCCAAAGATGCACAGAGCTTTTGTACAAGAAATATACATTTTAATAATACAAATTATATATCAATTTTTTTCGTTTACTTCTCATCTATATTTTTATGCTGTGTTTTGGGGGATATGAAGTACTTTTTTACCTATTTACTGCAAAATTACTCAACTACACCATTAGCATACTTATGAAATATAACATTTTTATGAAAAAAACACATTTATGATGATCAAATTTAAATATGAGTTGTTTCTGGATATTGATCTAGGTGTTAGATGCAGAATTCTGCCATCTGGTGGTTAGATGTTTTTTTGTAGATAATATAGTTTTAGCCACAAAGTGTAATTACCATATACTTCCAGCAGAGGCCCCATAGAGATCCATTCATTTTTCTGGATGTGACTTATTGCTCTTATAACAGCTTTTTTATGAATTATATATTTAAACATGTTAAAATACATTAAATCAGTATTTTGTCAAAGTTTAGATTTTTTTTGTTGTTGTTGTTTGAGGTCTTTTGAAGTGTCTTGTTATTGCAATAATGCTATATAAATTTGCAATAATGTCACATAAGTTGCCACTAAAAGAAACTACTTGATTGCAATTGCATATTATTTCAATAATCGAAATGTATAAAATGATTAACTTTAGAATAAGAAAAAGTAAAAAAAAAAAAAAACGTAAAAAAAAAGCAGCTATAGGCGGATAGGAATAGGAGTGAAGAGTAAACACACTGAGTGTCTGTGTGTGTTTGTGTGCATGCATGTGCATGTGTGTGTGTGTGTGTAATCATGCTCATTCCACATTGTTTTTTTTTTCTCTAGTACCAGACCTTCATTTATGTGTGAACATTTTTAGATTCATGCTGGAATTATTGATTTTATTTACCAATTTCAATAAAAATGCTCTCTTTTGCAGTCACACCTGTTTGTTTGTGTTTGTCTCTCTGTGTATGTGATCTGTGTGTAATCATGTTCTTTCCACGCTGCATTTGTGCTCTCATACCATACCTTCATTTATGTGTGAAATTTTTTTGATTTATGCAGAAATTATTGATTTTATTTCCCAATTTCTATAAAAATGCTCTCTATTGCAGTCACACCTCTCTCTGTCTGTGTGTGTATTTGTGTCTGTGTGTGTGTGGCCGCATATGTGTGTGTGATAATGTTCATTCCACATGGCATTAGTGCTCTAGTACCAGGCCTTCATTTATGTGTGAGAATTTTCAGATTTATGCTGGAATTATTAAATTTATATGTCAATTTCTATAAAAATGCTTTCTATTGGAGTCACACCTGTGTGTGTGTTTGTGTGCGCGAGCATGTGTGTGTGCAAGTGATCATGTTCGTTCCACATTGCATTTGTGCTCGAGTACCAGGACTTCATTGTGGTATTGAAATTTTCTGATTTATTCTGGATTTATAGATTTTTTTTTGACAAATGAAATTTTTTTTTTTTTTTTTTTTTTTGATTTTCCCATTCATTTCAATGTGGGGTCATATTGACCCCAAAGGTCATGAGTGTGACTTTTTTTTTTTACATGCCTTTAGAACAACCGAATCAAGTTTTTTTGTGTGTGTATAGATAGATAATGTAGGAAAAGTCACCAAATTTTATTCCACTGAGATGAAGGGAACCATTTTTTTTATGAAAGAAAAGTCGCTTGGGGTCATAGACCCCAAAGCACAAATGAGGGTTAAGAGACCTCCAGTGGACACCCGCCTCTATTGCATCGCGAATCCGTTGCCATGGCAGCAAGGCTAATTGCCCGAGTGACAGCAGGTGTGGAGTAATTACAGAGAGTGTTGTGAGAGGGACACGTATTCAGATGGGGCTTTAAAAAGAGAGAGGAAGCAGACCGCTGTGTGGTTCTCCTCCCGTGAGGGGGGTTCTCCTCCTGTGAGATACTGTGTTTGTCGGTGGGTTGTTTTGGATTTGAGGCTGGGCTGTGAAGTGGGCGAAGATTGAAGCTGAGAAGTGGAAAGAAGAGAGTGAGGTATTTATCAACGAAAACCCAAGGAATATCGTCAGCAGTGGGGAAGACGCAAGGTGATGAGTATCGGATCCGTTGTTTATATGCACTAACACTGAAGTGGTGTTGAGAGTCTGAGAAGTGTGTGGCACGAGTGAATTAGTACACCGAGTGAATTGTTGATCTGTCTCCAACTTTTGCCCGCTCCTCGCTGAATGTGACGATCGCTGCACCCGTTTTCTGCTATCTCTGGAGAGAACTTGAGTCCTTGCGAGAGACGAGAGTGATCTGGTGGAGAAAGACCGGTGGGTGAGTGCTGGCCCGAATGCACGGTGTGCGAGTGGAATGCAGTGCCTGAAGTGACGATTCACACGGTTTGTGTTATGGGGTGAAGTTCATCGTGTGAAGAAGTAATAGTAGTCTGCTGTGCACTCTCTCCTTACAGTCTTCCACTCGCCGTCTCCAAGGAAGGCTTTGATATATCCAGCGCCCAACTTACCAGTTTGAGACAGCCTGGCTCTGTTAATGCTGAATGTTTTCTATGCTGTTGAACTGTTAAACCCTGCTACATTGTTACAGTGTACAGCTGAAGTGGAGTGGCTCGCTTAAAGCATCCTCCCCGCCGGTGGTCTCCACACGCTCCTAACGAAAGCCGCTGCCCTGTTCAGAACGAGAAAAGGTATTGCAGCTGAATGTTTCATCTACTGTTGAATGGTTAAAGCCTGTTGCATTGTTACAGTGTACAGCTGAAGTGGAGTGACTCGCTTAAAGCATCCTTCCTGCCTGGTGGTTTCCACACGCTCCTATTGAAAGCCGTTGGCCTGTTCGGAACGAGAGAAGGTATTGCGGCTGAAGGTTTCATGTGCCGTGGAAAAGTTAAACCCGGTTATCCGGTTACAGCGCACAGCCGAAGTGGAATGTCTTGCTCAAAGTGTCCTCCCCGCCTGGTGGTCTCCACATGCCCCATTGAAGGCCTCTGCCCTGTTCAGAACGAGAGAAGGTATTTTAACTGAATGTTTTCATGTGCTGTTGAATAGTTAGATGGTGTGCGTCCTCCTCTGATCCCTCTCCGACGAGCTGCAGGGGGTCCACGAACGTTCATCCCGCTCCGGTTCAGGGGGCCCATCGGATCGCTTCTGGCGACGAGAAGGAAGGTTTTAATTAGGACTTTTCAAATTACTACTCTTAACTTAATAAAGAAAATTGTTATTCCTCTATTCTCTGGTCCGTCTGGTTCCTTGACACGCTCCTCGAGGTGGTACCCGGTCTCCAGGGGTGGGTGCAGTCTGGCTCGGCCCACCCCGACCTGTGACACCTATTTAAGTTCTGTAGTTCAAAGCTACAAATTACTGTTGCTTACCTCCAGTTCGTGTTGCAAAATGGATTAACCATTACCCACTTCTTCCAAGCCACCTGCAATGTACACTTTTCCTCTTTTATTGTTAATTTTTTTTTTTTTGAAATAAAGCTGTTTTTAATTTTCATTGATGAATTATTGCAGTGGTCGGACATAGACTGTTAATAATGAATTATATGAATATAATTCATTGTAATCGACCCAAATGTTTTAGACAATTTTCAATGAGGAGAAGTAATAAGCTTCTATGTAATATTTTATTATCTTCACAGCGCGTTGGTTATGCGGTGATGCGCTATGAAATTGTTGCGTGGCAATTTAATAGCCTATCACTTTAATAAAAAAAGTAGCCTTCCCTAATAATAATAATAATAATAAATATAGCTGCGAGCAGCGATTGCGGGCCCAAGCCGGTGGCACCGCCACCCCGGTGCCTTTAGTTACCTAAAGGCACCGGGGATGGCGGTGCCACCGGCTTTGGCCCTCCATCGCTGCTCGCAGCTATATTTATATATATATATATATATATATATATATATATACATATATACACACACACACACACACATATATATATATATATATATATATATATATATATTTATAAGACAGAAAATATTACTTGTATTACCTTATTCTGATTTTATGATACACTCAAAATATTCCACAACAAATCCTTTAAATTTAATGTAAAAATAAAAACGAAAGTAAGCAGTGTTGGTCTCACGTAACCCTCTCATTAGAATCAAAATGTTTCAATTTTTGCGATGTATTTGGATGCTAAACTATTCTTTATTATAGGCTTTGTACTTCACTCGTGTTCCAATATCGATGGAAAAAATCATCCTCTTCACACGCGCAAAAATGTGCTTGGAAACATCACAGTGGAGCTCTGCTTACTGTGAATGGTACAGATTGTACTACTGACTATTTAAACAGAGCAGTGTAATTCGTTTATGTTAGGTTGACTATTTTTTATTATTATATTGTATTAGGGCTATAATGAATGTCAAGATTGCAATTCTGGAATGTGTGTGTGACGCGGTTGCGGTTGAACAGTGGACACAAAAACATAAATAAAATGTTTTAGTTAATTCCTACATCCATAGGAATACACTGAAAATGCTCGCTCTACTCCGCACCATTATCAATGTCTGTGCGGACGTCTGTATTTTACTAGTATATAGTATACTATAGTTAGCGATTTAAAAGCCCTCAGCGGTGTCACATGTCGATTAACCAGTGGGAAAATTTTATCACAGTCACATCCCTAATATATTTATATATAAATACAATAGGCCTACCTGAAAGAGAATTTTACTTGCCCGACCAAAGTATAGCCTGATTAGAACGTCAATAACAAAAAAATAACTTGGGAATCACTAAAACGAGAGATTATTCTAATTTCATTACATTCATTTTAAGTTGCAATCAGCAGTTAATAATAAATGTATTACTGATCAATGGTAACAAGGTTGCACTGCTGAGGCTCATGCTGCTTCTCCAGGAGAATTGTAAACAAATGAGCGCAGCACACAAAAAAGCAACCCAGTTAACAACATACTGACTATAAAAATTACAAATATGGAGTTTTTATATATTTTATAACATATGATAGAGTTAAGCAACCTCACTTGACGAGTAGGCAACTATTTCCTGAATACAATCACAATTGAAACTGTGACATTGATTTCATACAACAGGTTAATAAACAGTTACAATTAAGTCACTTACATTTTAGATGCAATATTGACTGTTTTTGTTCTGTTTCAGCAGCAAAAATAGTTAAACAAAGATCACAGCAACTTGTTTTCTCATTACTGAATGATTCAGCATTTTGAAACGAATCGCTTGACTCAAAGATTCAATGGTCAATCCATAAACATCTGTCTCAATCATGAATGACTCAGTCATTGGAATGAATCGTTTGAACGAATGAATCAATGACTCGCTCATTAAGATGGTCGCCTGGCGACACCTAATGGCGGTTTAGTGTTATGTTTAAAAGTATCATTCTTTCCAACGTGCACCATTATCAATGTCCGTGCGGACGTCCGTTTTTTTACTTTCACTTTTATATTAGCGATTTAAAAGCACCCGCTCGTGTCACACGTCGCTTAACCGATGGGAAAATATCTTCACAGTCATATACCTAATAAATTTATATTTAAATACAATAGGCCTACCTAGTAAAACGTTTTATATACTATTTTGATATCCTTTTGGACACAAGAGGGCAGTATAGCCCTATGTTTGCTTTTTTGTTGAACCAAATAGCACTAAATAGCCTGCTTTTAACTTTTTCATACTTCTTGAATTGCAAAAACAGAATAAAATAGGTTTAGTTCTAATATTTGTATAATTTTATATAAAAATAAATGGTGTATAATTACATTTTTAGAAGATTTTTACTTTAATCCCTCGCCATAGCAAAACCGTTTGAGATATTTATTATCCATTCACAATTTAGCATATTCAATGTAGTTTCATCATGTTGAAAAAGTTTGGTACGAATAAAATAAATAGTTTAAGAGGAGTGGCTAAAAATTCAGAGGCTGATTTTGCAAAAAAATTCACATTCAGACCAAAATATCTGACTTCCTGATGGCCAGAGCTATTGAATGTAAATTAGAAAGTTGTCCGGCTTGATGAGAACAATATAGAAACTATTTTTTCTTTACTGTAGTTAAAAGTAACCCCCCCCACTTTTGTCAAAAGCATGTTGAAAGTGACACACTTCCTGCTGCCAGTTGGTGGCGCTATAACTTTGACTCACAATAGCTACATCCATCTGATCGGCCTCTTACCACGAACACACTGCTGAAGTTTCATCAAGATCAGTTAATGTATGCAGAAGTTATTCCACTTCCGTGTTTCTCTTTTCTCGCCATAAATTCGATTCCTCGCCACAGCCAAACCGTTCGAGATATCAAAAATCCGTCCGCAATTTAGCATCCTCAAAGTCTTGACTACATGCACACCGAGTTTGAAGGGGACACGGTGAATTTTCTAGGAGGAGTATTTCACATTCCACAGCAAGCGTTTTCCAAACAACCCATAATAGCCGACTTCCTGTTGGGCTGGCGTAAAACTTGACCGGGGTAAAGTTGTTCGGCCCGATGAGATCTATATGTGTACCGAGTTTCATATTAATTCATGCGAGCGTGTTTGATATATGGATCAAGTTTTAGAACCCCCTTCAAGGGGGCGCTGTTGAGCCCCCCAGCCACGCCCGGGTACCAGCTTCAGCCCGGCCCTGATGGCCGTGGGTTCTGACCTGTGTGCAAAGTTTCAAGAGTTTTTGAGCACGTTAAGGACCCCAAAAGCCCCTGAAACCTTGATTAACAATATAAAAGCAATAGTCAAATCCCCCCCTCCCCTCACACACACACAAACACAGAGAGAGGGAGAGAAAATTCTTCAGAAAATCCACATTCAAACCAAAATATCTCTCTTCCTGTTGGTCGGAGATGGTTCATGTAAATTAGAAAGTTGTCCGTCTTGATGAGAACAATACACATACCAAGTTTTGTGATTCTAGGAAAAACTAAACCCCCATTTTTGACTAAAGGTGGCGCTACTGAGCCATTCCACCACGCCCGTTTCTGAAACTTTGCACATGTCTACTGGCTAATAAATGTGATGTGTCTGTTGAGTTTCATGCAATTTCAAGTATGTTAAGAGTCTCAAAAGCATCAAAAAAGAATATTAAAGTTTGATGCGTTGCCACGGCAACAGTATCTAAGATATCAATAATCCTTTCACAGGTTTACATCTGCCGTGTGTCTACATTGTACACATAAAGTTTGAAGCAAATCGGGTAAAAATAAGACACTGATTTCAAAGCATTTTGAAAGTGATGTACTTCCTGCTGCCTGTTGGTGGCGCTATAACTTTGACTCACAATAGTCACATCTGTGCGATCGGCCTCTTACAACGAACACACTGCTGAAGTTTCATCAAGATCAGTTAATGTATGCAGAAGTTATAACACACTTCCTGTTTCATTTTTTCGCCATAAATTTGTTTCCTCGCCACGGCCAAACCGTTCGAGATATCAAAAATCCGTCCGCAATTTAGCATCCTCAATGTCTTGACTTCATGCACACCGAGTTTGGAGGCGAATCGATGAATTCCCTAGGAGGAGTACATTAAATTCCACAGCATGCGTTTCAAAACAACGCTAAATAGCCAACTTCCTGTTTGGCTGGCGTAAAACTTAGAGCACGAAAGTTGTTCGGCCGGATGAGATCTATATGTGTACCGAGTTTCATATTATTACATGCAAGCGTGTTTGATTTATGGACACGTGTTCGGATCCCGTTCCAGGGGGCGCTGTCGAGCCCCCCTGCCACGCCCGGGTACCAGCTTCAGTCCGGCCCTGATGGCCGCGGGTTCTGACGTGTGTGCAAAATTTCAAGAGTTTTCGAGCATGTTAAGAGCCCCAAAAGTGCCCGAAAGGTTGACAAAATAATAATAATAATAATAATAATAATAATAAATAATCCTACCGGAAACAATAGGGCCTTCGCCCTTTCAGGGCTTGGGCCCTAATAATAATACAATAATACTAGTCTACTAATAATTTAATATATAAATTGGAAATGCTAAATCTTCTTGATATTGATAGCTGATGCTTGTTTTGACAATATCTCTGGATAGGCTGATATCGTCCATAGGCGCAACCCGGCACGAGGATTTATCGCGCTGATTCGCGCATATTTCACACGTATAGTGTGAGCAGTCAAGTCGCAGCTCGACGTTCGGACCGTACAGTGTGAGCACATAAATCCTGAGCTTTGGCTTTACATCGCATGCGATCTACTCGTTCAGTGTGAGTAGGTACCTTGCTGACATCACACAGACATCGCACAGTGTATGCCCGCCTTTAGGAGATCGATCATTTGATTAGCTAAGCAGTCCTATTAAATCCAATTCCTCTCAGATATCACAGCAATGAAACCAGGTTACAACTGGGGAAATAACAAATACAATAGGATTAAGTATGGGCGTTAATAGTTGGGGAAAAATATGATGCGTAATAATGATTAGATCTGCATTTGGTCTTAAAGAGGCAGCATGTCTAATAATCCTGCTGACGATTGCTCCATTACTGTGAATCAAACAACAAAAGGCAAAGAGAAAATCAGTCGCAGCTCTTGAATGATATAAGCTTTAATCTATCTATGATAAACTATGCAGTGTTATTTTAAATCTGACTTTATTAGATGTCTTTTTATCCCATATGTCAGTAGACATGAAATTAAAGCAATGGATATATAATTTGAATATTTGTTTAATTGTATACTTTTTTTGTTTGACCATGTGTTTGTACTTTGTTTTTGGTGTCCTTTGTCTTCTGAATATAAAACACAAAAGCCTGCACCCTTCTGCATAACATACATGTTTTATTTGTTTTGTTAAAGCATTGCTTTTTCTTTTGCTATAGATATTTATTTTACATTTTACAAAATATAAAGCAATATTAATTGTGTTCTAAATAATTTTTTCCCCTTTTTTTTTAATATAACAAAAAGAACCGATAATAATACCGTTAAAGTATCGGATCGATAAGGAGTATTGGTAAGAGTAGTAATACCGTCTATAATATACGTCTGCCATATGTTGCCACCCCTCAAGAATTCCTGCCCCCCTCTCGCCACCCCATAAATATTTTTCTAGATCCGCCCCTGTGTCAGTTCCATGCAATCAAGGGCGTAGGTTTGATTTTGAAATTGGTGGGGACGGGGACATCCCCAGAAGCTGAGCTGCATCTGTCATTAAAGACAGTTCACCCAAAAATGAAAATTCTGTCATAATTTACTCACCCTCAAGTTGTTTCAAACCTGTATGAATTTATTTCTTCTTCTGAACACAAAAGAAGATATTTTGAAGAATGTCGGTAACCAGACAGTTGATGGACCCCATTGACTTCCATTATAGAAAAAAATGCTCAATGCCGACATTCTTCAAAATGTCTTCTTTTGTGTTTTTGACAGAATTATGACAGAATTTTCATTTTTAAGTGAACTATCCCTTTAACAGAAATAAACTGTTGGCTGTTGTAATAGCAATTTTTATCTCACTGGGAAAAACAGCATCACAGGGTTAAGGAACACTCAAAAGGCAAAATTGTAATAAAGAAGAAAAGGCTTTATTCTTTGAGGAATCTTTTCGCAACCGCAGCCACCCAGATGTGAAACAGAAAGCCTACTGACATAATAAAACTGAGACATTTTATACAGGTTTCTGACATTCTTGACTCCTCCTTTCCCAGTCTCTGTAAATTTCCTTAAAGACATCTAGTATGGACTGGTTCTACCCCCCCCTGGGCAGGTCATGCTGTTCTTTGTCCCTGAGAAGCCAAAAGGCCTTCATTTACAATCTAAATGACCTCCTGCTTTCCTCAGGAGGGGGCCTGGGACCCTACTATATGACATCCTGTATTCTTCGACTAAGATTCTTTCTCGTGCCTAGGTGTTTGTTATCTCCCCGGGCTATCTGGTTTATTACATCTGCTCTTTCCTACCCCCAATTCAGCTGTTAGAAATGCTTTTACACACACTCAAATGAAATCAACAAGTTTTAAATGAATGGACACAAGAACAATGAATTTTTCATTAACATCTCCCCCCTGTTTATCATTCTCTGATAACCAATAAAATAATAAAAATTCATTTCTATTTTCTAAAATCAATCAAACCCATTTTACTATTGAATCCCCAAGAATACAATCACTTCAAGTCTTTACATCACAGTTATACTCCTCATTGCTGACTTTCATATACCTGATCATTTTACTTGAGTCTTGTAGAAAAATTAAGATGGAAAGGTTTAGGCTGTTTTTTGTAAGGATAGGTCCTCAATTATTTAGCAAGCAAATAAATATTTATATGAAGCCGGGCTATATGAATAAACACTGTCATTGCACTCTCGACCTGGATCGAACCCTCAGTCACCTCAGTATAAACAAGAACTAGTATAGTAAGAATAAAGAATATTATAATACCGAAAAAAAACGTAAATGATTATAATTTCAACTTCTGTTACTCGTACCATCTGCATAATTTTGCAGATGCAAAATTAATTGCAAACTGTACCCATTAATAACAAAATTATCAGAATTACACATACAATCATAACACTATGTATTTAGCCTTTTTCAATTAATCACAATATTTTGTCAGGAAATGGTTTTACTTCTAAAGCTATATTTAATTAAAATCTATTTAATAAAATCTAACCAGAAAAGTTTTATCATTTGATCATTCGTTGTTCGAAATTATCCTTGACTTTTCCATTACATACCGTCTTTTTTTTATTTATTTTTTTATCACCATACTTCACATTAATTAAATTAATTAATTAAAATCACAAAACTTTTCTTCAACCATTAATTGGTCAACATTGTTCCTATGTTCGTTGCCCCATGGACGTTCCATCTTCACCATTTTGACACTTTGTGTGCTGTTGAAATGGTCTTTTTCCAACGTTGGCAGGAGAGGTATGTTCTAGCGCATATCCTTGATCTTCCACTTTATTCTTCGTTGTGGCGTATGGGGTTGCTGATGTTGGTTGGTATAGTTTAAGGTGAGATGCTTGGACCCAGATCCTTCCAAGATTTTCCCTTAGATCACGATCGCACCCCCACTGGAATGAGTCGTTTACTGTCTGCTGTCACCTGTGAAGGCAGACCTTAAGTGATTTTGTTAGTGACCGCTTGTCTTGTCGTCCCTTTGGTGTGACCTGTGGATTCAACAGCCTGAAACATTATTGTCACCAGATAATTTTTGCTCACTGAATATCACTCAGGGTCCTTGTCCCCTGAAAAAAACATTCAACCCACGTTGCTCATGTTAACAAAACAATACAGAATCAGTTCTGTGTGGTTCAATCCATCCTGACATCCTGCAAAATGAAAATTTTAAGTTAGGCATTACACAGGGTTAGGCACTGTTTCTTCACTTTGCTCATGCCATGCGCAAAAGTCTGCATCTTCTGTAAAGAAAAACAAATGTTGAGGTTATTGTCACATAGTTTTCTTTTGTCTGCTGTGCTGCCACATCTGCTCCGGCGTTTCCTGTCAAAACAATTCTTGTTATTAGCACACTTAAAATACAAACAATGCACACAATTAAACCCAATGTCCTCCCAACATTTATCTTCCCACCTGTGCGATGGCTTTCAGCAAATGTGAACCCCTTAGTAAACCAGATCTAGCTGGTTAATACAAATAAAGTTCTTCAAATAAACCCCTCCTGGACTTTTACTGTCCTCATATACCGATGAGGTCAAAGCTAGATAACCTCTCAGCCTGCTGTGAAGACAATGGGTTTAGCCCTCCCCCCCTGGATTTACTGTTTTCCCACCTGTGAGGCCGAAATGTCTTTGTTTGTGGCCTGAATACAAATTATCCATACTAAAAAGTTCAAAGACTCATCTGACCACTTGTTTTACTGTGCGTTCTCTTGTTCCCGCCATGAGCATATTCATCCTCCTCTTGATGCACAACACCCATCTCGTGCATAAATTTAATATAATAAAATTCTCTTACTTTTATCAGACGCTTTTATCCAAAGCGACTTACATTTCAAGGTACACATTTACATTCTTATCAATTCTTGCTTTCCCTCGGAAATTGAACCCATGACTTTGGCGTTACAAGCGCTAACGCTCTACTGTTTGAGCTATAGAAAACTGCAATATTTGTTCATATTTATTTGGTAACATATGTTTGGATAAAGTTTGCTAACCCAAACGTTGTCCTTCAGCCAAATTTCCCATTTTTCCCTGCCTCTGAAATAAAAATATTACTTAAAGCCACAATTTCATCTTCTTATCAAATTGTTTTTTTTTAAGGCAACGGCCCCTAGTCTCACAGCGTTTCTTGCTTTTCAAGCCTATTGTTTGGTCTCTTAATCAACTGTCATCTACGAACATTCTCCAGGTCATCAATTGGTCAGGTCAGGTCGTGTACACTTTGTCAACGTCAGTCGAATAACAATCTTCCCCTTTTTACAATACATAACTGTTAAGGGCTCTCTGGATAATCTGATATTTACTTAGCCTACTGTACGTGTTTGTTGCTGTCAAATTTATAACTTTTTCTCAAAACATGACTGACGGCTATCTACGACTTCACAATTCTAATTTATCAATACTTAAACCTGTCCAGAAAGTAATTCAAATCTACTGCACATCATGAATGACCAAAATAATAATTAACAGACAGAGCTCGATGATCAATCAACTTAAAGCTCATCCTGTTCTGTGTTGCCTTCTCATCAGATTGACTCACAATCCTCAGCTTACTTTCAAATTTGTCATTTACCTTAACCCATCTATAATGCTAAAACACTCTTTCCAGAGGTTAATGACAAATTTATACACACTATTCAGACAGAACAGTTGTCCTAAACTAACACATACTGTACAAAACATGAATTAACACTCACACTCATCCCTGACTATGAACTGCTCATATTTCTTATTCATATCTTTTCTCTAAAAAGATTTAAATTTTAAATGACATTTTAACCTTACATTTTCCTGTATCTTTTATCTAATGTTTTTATGGCCTCTTAACCAGTTTCAAAGCATGTCTGTTCATTATTCATTTGATTTTAGAAAAGTCAGCTGGATTGTTTTGGTTCATTATCTTATTTTGCTCCAGCTTTCTTTGGCTGACTGATAACAGAAAGACAGACAGAGTACCATCCTCTTCCTCCACTCAAGCAGTCTCTTTCTCTCTCATTATAAGCAAATAATCTTTTCAACAGCCTCCTAGGACTGTAACTAAAATAATCATAGTCATAGTCAATCCTTAATAGTTCACAAATGTCAAAATACAAATGTTTGACTCAAATTAGAACCGTTACAATAATCTAAAATACATTATGCTATGATCTTTTTTCTAAGGTTATTTTTAGTTTAAATACTCAATTCACCTAACCTTCGTTTTTCAGAAATTTCTCTTGACTCATCACAAGCTGTTCTCATCTTTAGCCACCACCATGTCTAATGACCTTCAGGAGTTAAAACTAGTTCAATATCAAACATTTTTCTTTGCCCATAAGGCAACCAACATCATGTTCCTTATGTCACATCTTTGATCTTCTGTTAAAACAGAACGGTCAAATGTTTAAGGTGACAAGCTATTCGAAGTCCCCGTAATCAAGATGGTTGTTGGTTGTGCTCTGTGATTCTATTTACATATTACTGAGATTGGATGTAATTGTCTCTATATGATAATTAAGCTCTTTTAAGTGAAGGAACATTTTGATATATATATATTGGAGTGGAAGTTGTAGGGAACAGACCCCTCTTTGATGCTCTTGGCCCCAAGTAGCATCACAACCACTCCCTTCTTGTAGGTAACACCTCCCGAACCTGGTGGGCAGGTGCCCCAGTGGCGGCGATAGTCCCTGCCTTAGGTTGTTCCCATCTATGGCCATCAGAGAATCTTACCCGTCTTTGGGATCTACGCCTCCTGCACACTGAGTTATGGCTCTACTTCACTTGAGCAAAATTATCATAGTTTGTGGTAATGAATTTTTTTTTTTTTTTTTTTTTTTTTTTTAATCGAGGTAATCAAGAACCATCATATCCACTTGGAACATTTAATATTGACATTCAGTGTACTGTTACTTCTGTAGCCGGAGCCATCGGCCCTGTTTTATGGTGGAGGCTAAAATCAGACAAAGAAGCGGTCAAAAATGTCACTTCTATCATTTAAGGTCTGCATTATTATTTTAAAGACTTCTTTAAAATCATTCAGTTTTACTTTTAAAACATTTACAAATTGTCCTCTAAATTTGTCAAATCTGATTTGTTTTAGCTTTTCCACATCTATGAATCTTTTCAACTGAAACACTGTGCTTTACACAGCCTCAGACAACAGCTTTCAGCTGATATTGAATGAGAGAGAGACTCTTGAGGCATTCAGGACTGGTACACTGCATTCTCATAAACTTTTAACTTCAGACTTTATCTACCATCTTTTTCAACTGTAGCCCATCTTAAGGCATCTTTTCCATGAATTACATGTATTGTAATTTAGACATAATATCCACTCAGAATGAGTCTCTGTTGTACTGAAACTGTGGCAGTTTCAGTCACAGCACATGCCAGATTCAGATAAGCAAACCTGATTTGGCCAAATCACAATCTTATCTTTTAAAATCAACATTAACAAGCCTTTTTTTAATCAAATGCCTTTTACACATTTTACATTTAGCAACTGTTAATCCTGTAACACTGCTTCTGTTTATTTTATCTTAAAGAAATAATACGAATTATTCTAGTTCTTAATAACAATTTCATTTCAATTTTACTTCAATGTTTTCTCTAGGAGTTTATCAATCTGCTTCTATGATTCAACTTTTGAGGCTGCTCCCTGCTTGTGATACATTTTTTTTTGATTATCATTATAAATCATTCATTAGATTTGTCTCTCCATATCATCTAAAACCTTATCAAAGCATTTCATTCAAAACACAATCATCCTTTTAGTGACCGGTACTTTTAAAATATTTTGCAACTCATTTAGTCTTATCTGTAATTTTATGTCAACCGGTACTTTTTATAGTTCTTTCCTTTCAAAAGGAATTCCTTACACTTAAATCTTTCAATCTTCTTACAACTTTCAAAAGTTCCAACCATCAACTTTATTTCTCCCTCATTTACTTTTACAGTCATACAGTGCGCATACAGTCACTGAATGACCCAGCTGACCGCAATAAACACTCTCTGTTATTCTGCCTTTTATCTTTCTAACAGCTTCACCCTATTTTGCACTTCTGAAACATTGTGTTGTATTCAGGAAATGCAAACAGAGCCATTGATAAGCAGTTCTCTGTCTTTTCTTTTACAGTCCAAATTCAATTACAATAGCCAAATTATAATCTTCATCATATCAACATTGATCTACTTTCTAACCCATATTAACACAGACTTTTCTTTAAATTTGTGTCATTTTGGCACTTTCTTTCTTTGGAGCCAGTTAAGTTATTGTTTATCTTTCTAATTACAATCAAACTTTTACTAAACATCATCTGCAAATCTCTTCAGAGCGTGAGCAGAACTGCTTACAGCATTTGCTCTCTTTTATCTCACTATTTATCAGGACTGTTCAGTTACTCTTCATACAGTATTAAAACTTTAACGTGTCATTAATTTCATCAACACTGGTTTTTAAAAGCTTATTCTTCTATCAAATGGTTAGTTTGCAGATTCAACTTAAATCACAAAATTGTATTATAATTATTCAGTCCCACTTATCTCTACTGTTTCACAGAAACCACAAGATTCCCTAAATCTTGTTCTCGGTCTCTAAATTACACACAGCTATCCTAGATGCTTGCACCTTCAACTCTTGTTACAAAAATATGGCAATCTATTCTTAAATACCCTTGTTTTCATAACATTAATACAATAAAGCACATTCACATCATTGTTATTGCATGGCAGAACATTAATTTTCATAAGCGACACGGAAAATCTAAATATTCTAAACGGGTTTCACAAAGTTTCTGATTAACTTTAGTCACACGTGTCTGGGGAAGTTATCTCCAACCCATAATTTCCTTTATAAAACAATATATTTCCTTAAATGGCTTAATATCAACAAAATATCCAATCTCTGGACATTTTCTAATTTGATATTATCATCAACAACACTGATTACAAAACAAGTATACATTTAACATTCAGAAGCTGGTTTGAACAAGCAAGCGCTGTTGCTGTACTCCCAGCATAGCTGGACCCTTTAGGTTCAAAAGACAATCGTTTTACTTAATGAAACATTCCTTATCCTTATATCATGCCAATCCCTGTTAATCATACTCAACGCCCCATTTCCATCTAAAACTCACCTTTCGTACCATTTCAACTTAATTTGACTTAATCAGGCGTTCATAAATAGTTCCATGAACTCTATCGTTCCCTACATGTCAGTTCCTTCTGCATCTGCTCAATCCAACAATTCACTGTTTCCATCAGGAAAAACATCCTATCTTCCCCTACATGTCAGTTCCTTCTGCATCGACTCTGTTCTCTTTTATCTGCTTCTTTCCCATCCAACAATTCACTGTCCGTTCACAGTTTTACACTCATGAACAAACTTCAACAACCCTTTCTGACTAGTAACGGATAAGTTAGCATTTCAGAAAACCCTGTAGGCTACTTTTGTACAATCTCATATGCTCATCATTCACAACACTGCTCAAATCATCAGTCATAGCTTTGCTCAAAGTTTCATCAGCCACACATAAAGATCCTTTACACACGTTTAACACACACACAACAACCATTCTGTTTTCCCTCGTTCTTTTCTATTGATTCTTTTACAACATTGAGTCTTATCTTACTCAAGGTTCCCGCCTCAGGGAAATACATTTACATTTACCACCATAATTATTTCTCTTTTAACAGAAAATTGGTGTATAAAAATGATCTACTTTACTGTTAGATGACCCCATTTTGGCTGAATCTCCCTTCTGGATTTCACAATTTCGACACGTGTCTTACAGTATCTGTCAAACGTCTTCAACAGACCCAATTTTTTTTCATTACCCAAAATCGGTCGGGTTTCTGTAATTACGTTCCACTCAAAATCTTCCCAAAGGCACTTTCTAGCGCTCGATTAATTTCTGATTCACTTAATTGATTTGATGTGGCTCTTCCGTCCACTTGTACGATTGATTTGATGTGGCTCTTCCGTCCACTTGTACGAGATTTCCTCAGGTTACAGAGTTTTTGAGTAAAACTAATTAATCAGCAATTGTGATTATCTGAATCACCTGTGGCACTTCCGTCCACCAACGAGCTTAAGTGTGGTAGAACTGATCCGAATCTGTCAGATCAATTTCTTCCCCAAAAAATGTGTGATTATCTGAATCACCTTTTCGCTCGTACCAAAAGCAAAACTCAGCCAATATGGTTCACGTTCACTCACAATTATCAAATTACACTCAACTTCAATAAAACAATTTTGCCGTTTCTTACCCAGAGATGCTTTTCTGTTTTTCCCGCAATCGTCGCGGATTTTTTTTATCCTGGTGGGAGTTTTTCTTTCACTGGTCCTGAGTGTGGGGTATTTGCCTCTCTCTCTCGTAATCTGTTGAGTTTCTATCTCAAACCATCGAGGTATAAGACGGCTGCCTGGTGCTGCCGAGGTTGTGCACTTTCCCGTCAAATCCGTTCTCAGGACCAGGAGAAGAAGCGTCCGCACAGGATCCCACTTCTGACACCAGCTGTAATAGCAATTTTTATCTCACTGGGAAAAACAGCATCACAGGGTTAAGGAACACTCAAAAGGCAAAATTGTAATAAAGAAGAAAAGGCTTTATTCTTTGAGGAATCTTTTCGCAACCGCAGCCACCCAGATGTGAAACAGAAAGCCTACTGACATAATAAAACTGAGACATTTTATACAGGTTTCTGACATTCTTGACTCCTCCTTTCCCAGTCTCTGTAAATTTCCTTAAAGACATCTAGTATGGACTGGTTCTACCCCCCCCTGGGCAGGTCATGCTGTTCTTTGTCCCTGAGAAGCCAAAAGGCCTTCATTTACAATCTAAATGACCTCCTGCTTTCCTCAGGAGGGGGCCTGGGACCCTACTATATGACATCCTGTATTCTTCGACTAAGATTCTTTCTCGTGCCTAGGTGGTTGTTATCTCCCCGGGCTATCTGGTTTATTACATCTGCTCTTTCCTACCCCCAATTCAGCTGTTAGAAATGCTTTTACACACACTCAAATGAAATCAACAAGTTTTAAATGAATGGACACAAGAACAATGAATTTTTCATTAACACTGTCAAGTGTCACTTGTGCCATTGTTCTGAGCCTTGTTTTCAGTCTCCTAAGAGCACTGAAACTTCTTTCAGCCTCAGCTGATGAGATTGGGATGACAATGATTTCAACTTCATCAATTTCATCATTTCAAAAAATGAATTTTTGCTTCTTGTTAAATTTAATTAATTAAAATAAACAAAAGTAACACAATTGTTTAATATTTTGTCACAACTTAATTTAATTGTGTTCAATCAACCTAATATATTTAAAACTGAAGTTTACTTACTTAATTTGTGTGAAAACTACATGAATCATTTTTGTTGACAACTAACTGGGCAGTGGATCTGTATTCCCATCATGCTTTGCAAGAGACTGCATTAGGAGGGTAAATTTAGGGATTAAAGTGTTATTTTATGTGTTTTTCTGTAAATGGAAAGATGTTGTTAGTTAATGTTAGTGTTTAATATTCAGTTATGTTAGAAACTTAGAGGACTTTCTATAAGGACTGCCGGTGTTATATCTGAATGGCTTGGTAAAATGCACTGTAAAAAATAATATCTTTGAAAAACGGTCAATGACTGTCAGCTACGGCTGTCAAACAAAAATGATTATGGCATCACTGTGATTTTACATATTGAGATCTATCGGAGTTTTGACAACCTGAAAATATGAAGGATTTTTAAAAAGCGAAAGTTGAGAACATTTCGAATTTCAACATCAAACAGAAACACACTGAAACAGCGAATCAGCGTATGAATCTCAACAATGGTTACAAACAAAAAACTTCATGCAGAAATGCATGCTGGGCTATGGTGGCACCCAGCATGCATGGTGGCAAAAAGCATGAAGCTTTTTGTTTGTAACCATTGTTGAGATTCATACGCTGATTCTTGATGTCTGTGTTTGAGTACTTTCTGCTGCAGATTAAAATTTTCAGAAAACATTTTTTTTTTTTTTTGCACTGCTCGATAGCATGATGTAGTGTCATAAGATTGTTATAGCTAACAGGCCATATATAAATTGAATGCGCACCATCCATATACTCATAAACTTGATCAGATCAGTACTTGTTGATTATGAGATCATTAAGAATCATCTGATCATATTTTCGCTCGCCATAACAAATGTATTTTATTAAAATACAGTTAAAGCAGCCAGAGAAAAGCTAAAAGAAGAGTAAAGGGTCAAGAGCTCAAATAAAGGAGCCATTAATCACGATTCTGGTGACTTCAAATAAAACATTCAATGAAACATCCACATCTAAACCTCATCCATGACTCCCAGCATGCATTGCTGCATGAAGCATTTCGTTTGTGACCATTGTTGAGATTCATGTGCTGATTCTTGATGTCTGTTTGATACCTGTAAGATTCTGTACGACCTGTGTATTTAAAAATAAATTGTAAGTTAATTGCATTAAGCTAATCTTTTATGTATTATACTCATCTTTCAAATGTTAATATTAAGCAGCATTTGAAAAAGACATTGAAAAAGAGGCATGATGTGATTGGTTGAAAAAAAAAACCCGTTAATCTTTAAGTTTTCATGAATTAAGATTTAATTTATTTATTTTAATGTATTGCTTTATTTATTTTAGAGGATTTTATGGGATACCATATAAAATATACCTATAATTTTTTTTCATAAAAACAAACTCTCCTCCACCCAGTGCTGTTCTGTCCAGAGTTACATTTTAACGGCCCTATTTTGCACCCGCGCAAAGCGCGCTTTTCCATCCACAGAAGCACGTCGCTAAACTAGGGAATGAACTTGCGCTCCCTGGGCGGTTCAGCGCAAAAAAGGAGGCGTGTTCTGGCGCAAACAATCCCTGGTGCTATTTTACTGTTCCATAAAACAATTGCGCCACTGGCCAGAAAAAACCTAGTCTAAAGTCAGTGGCGCGTTGCGCGTTGTTCATTATGCTATTTTAAGGGTGCATGCTTGACCATAATGTATAGTGTGCACAACGCACAATTAGCATTCTCTAATCTACACAGAAGCAGCAGTTTTCATTTTTGCAAATCATATTATTACAAACGATAGATAGATAGATAGATAGATAGATAGATAGATAGATAGATAGATAGATAGATAGATAGATAGATAGATAGATAGATCACATGCTGTCACATGCGGTCACATGCTGTTCCAATTAGTAATTCCTTGTTTCCAAACACATCCTTCGTTGTCTTTTTAGACAGCGGGTCTGTCCACGGCGTCACTAAGTCTGCTTGGACATGTCAAAATGGCAATCTGGTGTTCCCCAGAGGGACATTTGAGCCATAAAGAGGACCCTGTTTTTAAGAACCCCTTGTAAAACCCCCTAGTTCAGCTTGGACTTTCTGTGACTTTACAGCCTTGTGACATTCCACACACACACACACACACACACACACACACACACACACACTCGTGGACTTTCAACCAGAAACCCACCACGAGATGCAACTGAAGCACATAGGACATTACCAAAATGGTGATATATTTCTGAGGTGCCTTTTGTTATGACCATGTCATATTGGGGTGTCTACGATTTTGTCATGTGGTAATCAAAACTTTAAATGTGTATAATTCTGCATATCTCCTGTAACTTTGCATTTCTACAACCTTCATGTGATGTGTCTGATGTCTATGGAATTCTCTCAATATAACAGAGCCAAATTCCAATAGCAGAATGCAGTAATATACATTGTTTACACATTTCATATTTCTGGAACTGGAAGGTTTAAGTCAATCGTCCCTGTAACTCGAGCCAGGAGATCGTCCAAACGAACAAAGGATCTTCCCGCTAGAAAGATCTCGACAGCTGATTCGTCCTTCACGAAGAAGGGGGGCGGTACATGGGACACTGGTAAAAGTCCAAACCTTCAGTTTCCTCTCTCTCTTCTCTCTGATCCCTGCTCTTCTCTCTTCGATCGCTCTGACCTCCTCCTCTTCTCCCCGGCTTCAAGAAACATCTGAAAGGCTCAGGCCTTCTCCTCGGACCAACACATGTTCGAGTCGTAGCTGCCGTTCTTTGCAACTAAGCTCATCCGTGCCTTTCCCCTCAAAAAGGGAAATGATCTAACTTTCTCGGTAACTTAAATTCAAGTAAGCCTTTACATCGTCTTGCGAAACGACCCAGAAGACGAAGCCAGACGCAAACCAGCCGGACACGCGCGCCTCTGTTACAGCATCGCACTGAAAGAGCACAGAATTCTGCAAGTATATTGAGTTGATAAAAGTTGATTTCCTGGTGTCTCTGAGGTCTGTGAATTAAGTTACCCTTCTTCCTCTTCTCTTTTCTTTTTTTTTTCTTTCTTTCATTTCATTCTGATCACTTATGTTATTGTTTGGTTATATGTTGTTTGTTTATTGTTTGCATTTTTACGTACGTTTATATTCGTAGCTCATATAATCTCTAGTTTTGCATTTATTAAAATTCATAAATACTTTTCACTGCCTCTGTGTTTGAAGAATCCACTTTTTATGAAGTCAATGAAATCAAAGATCTTATTTAAGCTACAAGCTCGATATTAGACTACATTCAGTAGTTTTAATTTATAAACTCAGAAAGTTGGGTGTCCGTGGCCAGGGCATGAAACTCTTTTGAAGTTTGTGAATACCTCTTCTTGACTGTAATGATTTTACATTTGTTTCGCTGGACGAATTAAATGTTGGTCAGATAGTTATAGAACAAGGTAATCTCGATAATTGATAAAATAAATGTACATGCGACTTATGAATTATGACCATGAGTCATAAATATTAATATTCCCAAGATTCCCCATATTCTTGAGCTAATTCATATTTACCCAGAGTCGTATTCGCTACAATAGATAGACAATTTATTATAAAAGCATACATCTAGCTTACACATTTACCCACATTATTATACGCCTGTTTAATCGAAGCTAATTTGGGTGTGTTTCTCCATCCCCAATGTCACTTCTCTCTATTTTACGGCCGTGACGAGAGCGTTGCTCTCCTTGGCTGTGAACCGCTCCTGGTGCGTGCCTGGCAAATCTGCCGTTATAATAGCAATACGCCAAGGAAAAAGTGCATCTGCTCTTAAAGGGAATGTGAGATGTCGCTCTGATTGGTTTATTTCACGTTACGCCCAAACCACACCTATGAATAATGAAGCTACTTCAGACCAACCCCTTTTAGATTTGCGCCGGGCGCAAGAGTCATTTATCCCACCGGGAAAATAGCAACAGCGCCGAGACCCGCCCACAAAGTTACTTGCGCTTTGCGCTTTGACACTTGCGTTTCAGATCGTTAAAATAGGGCCCAGTGTGTTAAAAATCTACACAACATGTGTCAAATTCCATCAACACATCTTGTGTGTTGTTTTTTAACACATCTCTTTTTAGAGTGTATATACACGGACCCTAGTGATACATACCTGTTTTTATGTCTGTATAACTGTCAATCTCAAACAAACTGTCTATTAACCTTATCATCCTTGAGTCTCTGTTCCGTGAGATTTATTTATGTTCATGAGAAGGGTTGAATATGTGATAAATGAGCGGTTTCTTTGTTTTTCCGTTTAGAAGACGAAAACGAGAAAACGAATTATCCGAAGGTACACGGACCCATTTATTATAAACAGTTCCACCTACTGGCCGGAACAGATAATGATGAGAAAGCTAAATGAAAGAAGCGCCTGTGATATAAAAATTTGGGGCAAAATAGAAAAGAGTACATGGGTGTCCAGATGTGTTTTTGGTTGAAAAGTTGAACTTTTAACTTGACATTGCGAGAAACTGAAAAGCAGATAAGGAGCAACAGTCAAAGACACCTGTTTAACACATGTTTAGACATGTTTAGACATTTGAAAACATTTGCTCTTTTTCATTACCACTAAGTACGGGTCAATATTATTCGACGTTTTATAACGTGAATCATCAAAAATATAAGGGTTGCTACTCAATAACAGCAGATTTAAAGGAGGACAATTTGTCTGTTGTTATCTTCATTCAAAGATGTCTGACGTCTAAGTTCACTGCACTGAATAAACTGCTTTTGTGAGGAAACACCTTATCATTTAATGAATCGACTGCCTGTCCTCTAATCTTCAACATGTTTTAAGTATCTTACTGCTCTTGTTTTACTGTGATTTCACATTATAATGTTGTCTTTAACCATGCCACTGTAATTGTTTTGAAGTCACCATAATGGTGATTAGCTAGAACAGAAATAGATTAGATTAGATTAGATTAGATTAGATTAGATTCAACTTTATTGTCATTACACAAGTACAGGTACAAGGCAACAAGTTTAGGTCTAACCAGAATGAAACAAACTAGAATATAAAATACTTTAGTCAAACTATTCTTTGCATGAACATTGAAATTTTGTTTATATATATATATATATATATATATATACACCTGTAGAGTAGTGGTCTGAAACGTGACTGAAAAGAAAGTGAAGGCTTGTTGGATTTCATACGGCACTGTTCAGACCAATCAGTGGCTGACTTGACGCAGTGCATGCCGGTTAGAAATTTTGTGCGACTTGATAAATTACATGACCATATATTCTGTCATATAAGCAGTAAGTGTAAAAAAACCAAATATATACAGTATATATATATATATATATATATATATATATATATATATATATATATATATATATATATATATATATATATATAATTTAGACCAGTGGTTCCCAACCCTGCTCCTGGAGTACCCCCAACACTGCACGTTTTCTTTGTCTCCTTAATCAAACACACCTGATTCAACGCATCAGCTCATTAACCCATGTGATAATGAGCTGATGAGTTGAATCAGGTGTGTTTGATTAGGGAGACAAAGAAAACGTGCAGTGTTGGGGGTACTCCAGGAGCAGGGACGTGCACAGGGGGGTTGCTCAGGTTGCCCGGGCAACTGCCCATATGCCCTTCTCGACTCACTTTGCCCTTCCGAGGGGGAAAAAATAAATAAATAAAAAGTACAATGGAGGCAGAATTTCACGTAGGCCTAGATAATTTTTTTTTTTTTTTTTAAAAACCGCAAAGCCTCATTCACTTCCATTCGGGCACCGAAAGTGAAAGTCAGTAGGGGAAGGGCAAACTCTGTTTACGTGGCTGCAGCGCTGCACGCGACCGGCACATGAGCTGAGCCTGCATGAGCGGACCTAGAAGGAGATTGTCGCGGTTGTCAGACGACTCAACGTTGTCGGAAAAGGTGAGTTTGTGATGTATAACAAACGAACGATCATCATCAGGGTTCCAGACTGCGACCATTTTTTGAGAATGTGCGAGTTAAAATTTGATGTGGTCGCATTTGTGCAAGTGCATGGTCATGCATGTAGGCTACTACTCAGTTAAATTCACGCATGAATTTTCCTGCATTGAACTTGTTTTAGCGCCCGCCAAATTGATTTTTTGTCCCGCCAAAGTCTTATTTGATCGGTGAGTAATGTAGATGAACTGCTGCGCGTGTGACAGGAACAAGCAGAGAGAGAGAGAGAGAGAGAGAGAGAGAGAGAGAGAGAGAGAGAGAGAGAGAGAGACACCCGTTCGCGCGCGCGCACTCTCTCTCTTCGGAGACAGGCGAAAGTGTAAACAAGACACGTACCGTCTCCAAACTAAGCGCTGTCTTGCTCTCTCTCCCTCGCACATATTAATCAAAATAAATCGACACGGTGGTAAAAGGTCGGAAGACCAAAAGTTTCATGTGGGGCATTTTTTTCCTGAAATACCGCTGGGTGTGAATTGTGCTAAATAACTTGCCTTATCTTCTCTGAAAAGCGTTCCGGACATTCAGCTGGCATAAAACAACACTTTAATAAAAAAAAAAAAAAAAAAAAAAAAAACTATCCAGTGATGAAATGTTTTCTGTGTTGACAGAAATCTTGGATGTCCATGTCCTAACTGCTGGGATAATCACACAACGCGCATGACACGTCCAATACGCGAACTAATGACTCCATTGAACCGATTTATTTTAATGAATAGTTAAAACAACTGATCTTTCCAACAGTGAACTCAGTAGACGTCTGAATCGGTGTATAACTAATCAGTAACACTTTACAATAGGTTCTATTTATTACATAAATAACATAAAAAGTACAGTTTGCTTACTCAAGCTTAAGCTTTAAAATAAATAAAACCATTTGTTTTTTAAAAAGCGTATTACTACATTTTTCCACACAGTGCTATCAAGAAGAATCGTTAAAGAATCGGATCAATAATCAGAATCGTTAGTGGCATTATATTGATAAAATCTGTGTTATTATTAGTAGTAGGCTAGTTAAGGTGATTGCGTGCTGTATTTCAGTGTTTTACTTCTTTGTGTATATTGTAATAAAGACCCTGTTATTCTCAGTCCTTCATATAGCCTGTGAGTTTTTTCAGGGGTGCCCTTTTTTCAGGTCAGAGCAACTGCCCCTCAAAATTCCTGTGCACGTCCCTGGTCTTCAGGCAAGATTAATTCTTAGATTAATTGGGTCTTCACGCTGTTAAATCTCAATAAGAACTGCTGTAGACGTGTGTCTAAAGTATTTCTGGTTAGTAATAAGTGAAGCTGGTAATGCTGTTTGTGGAGATGTTTAATCCTCCTCTGCTGAGATCGTCAGATATCTGTTAGTGTTTAACGTTCTGTTGGGATGTAAAGTGTTTCTGTATTGTCTGTTTTGTGGGTCACCATTGTGCTGAAGAGTAGGGCCTGTGCTTCAGTCCAGCAAAAGACCACTGATGATGTGCTGCTTGTTACTATATTTAAAAGGCAGTAACGGTATTGTAATGATGTCTGTTAACTTCTTTGTAAAATGTATGTTTTTTAATTTTTTTTTACATTTTCAGACAAGTTTCAGACATGCATAAATTATTTGTAGTTTAGTAAATGCAAAGAAATCCACAGTCCGTCATTGTCCCAGCACTCTTTTGTGAGTTTTGTGACACTTTGAGTAAATTATTGAGATAGGACACAGCGGCCAGGTCATGCCTCCTCATGAAGCGGACTTCCGATTCAATGTAAATGTAAAAAGAGAAGTGTGAATATGTCCAGTTACAACATTGGTGAAGCTGCAGTTTCTGTTTCACTAGCAAAGATCTGTAATTTATTTGTGTCTTTTGCTTTTTTCAAACTAATCCATGTTAATAGGCTATTTTCTACAACAGTTTCTTGACTGTCTGTTGTTAGCATTAAGAAAAAGACTGATAATGGCTATCTGACCTGAAAATCTCCTCAGAGTAAAGCAGTCTAGCCACGGACCGCCCACAGTCAAAGGTGTGGCTGTGTGAGACTCAAGTGAATGTAAATGAAAGTAGGAGCAGTTTGCTGAGGAATCAGATTTCAGCACAACGCTTGAGGTGAAATAACATCCAGAATGGGTAGGCAACAAATTAAATTACAATAAATAGAAGATAGGTTGAAATGTGTATATACTGTGGCAATGGAGTAAATAAAGATAAACAGTGAATATGTCAGTTTTTTTTTTTTTTCAAAGTGGATGCATTTCATACATTTTTTTATGAAATATGAAGAGGATTTGCCACTTTGTCACTGATAGTATTTTTAGGTGTGTATTTAATTTTCTTCTTAAAAAATATGTACATGCACTCTTTGTCATTTTGTTAGTTTTTAAATGGTTTTCTTGATAACTTTTTTTTCAAAATGTGAGTTTTAATCGAATCCCAATGGTCTGTCATTGATCGGCTCTGTCACTAATTCAATCTGTCATGAAAGTTTCAATTACATTATATTCTTTACATCTGATACTATATGGATGATTTTATTTTCAGAGGGGCAAAGGCGGGACAGTCTAAATTCTGACACTCCTAACAGTAAGTCATTAAATTATAGATTATATAGTTACCATGTAAATTCAGTGACAGTCAGTTGTTTTTTGAGGTTTCTATATGTAATAGGACATCTGGTTGTGAATAATTTACATAGGAATCACAACCAAACATTTTTTTTTTTTTCATTTAATATTCAGTAATGTAAATCTGAAGCCAAAATACTCACAAATGTTTACATTTTCAGTTACTATGGTACTGTAGCTATTTCTACACTTTTCAGGTGATGATTTTTCAAGTTTCTTTTTTCTTTACAGTATTTTGTTTTGTTTTCCAGTGTGTAATCTGAGGATTGTTCTTCTGGGGAAGAATGTATCAGAAAACTGCAAAGTTAGAAACTTGATCCTGGGAATAGATATGCGTGAGAATGAAGAGCTGGCAGCTTTAGAGCAGAACAATGTAATCCCAGTCAGTGGAACGGTGAAGGACAGACACATCACTGTCATTAACACTCTTCATCTGCTGAATCCAGACATGTCACATCATCAGATCACACAGACGGTGAGAGAGTGTGTGTATCAGTCTGATCCAGGACCTCACGCCTTCATACTCGTACTGCAGCATGAAGACTTCACTGAGGAGGATGTGAGAAGAGTGAAATATGTGCTGAAACAATTCAGTGAAGAAGCGATTAAACGTACCATCGTGCTCACGACTGATAAAGAAACACACACATTAATTAGTTCTGTAATCAGCCATACTGCACAACTGATTGGAGGCAGCACTATGGTGCAACCGCACACTATTAATCAGTTGATTAAGGACTGTGGAGGTCGACATCTGCAGCTGGATGAAACAAACACAGAATTGCACTCAGATATATTTACATGGGTTGATCAGATGCGCAAAGGAAACCAGGAAGACTATCTCACATGTGACATATTTCATGATTTTAAAGGAATGTCTGTGGATGAAGAGCCAATCGAGGACAAAAGCACGAGTTCTCACCACAATGATTATGGAAAACCCAGAGAGAGACAAAAAAGGAGAAGTGATGAAGAAAGTCCCTTTTGTAAGTTTTCAGACTTGCTATTTTAAGATTGTGATTCATTAACTATAGTTTCAACAAAATACATTTGAGAAAGTCAAACAACTTGTCAAACAGGTTTTAAAATTTGATTTGACTCTTAGAGATACTAGACCTGATTATATGTTTAAATTGTGCCTATGCGACTTCAAACTTTATTATTTTACTAAAGCTCTGTTAATTCTCAATAAGAACTGCTGTAGACGTGTGACAAAAAAAGTATTTCTGGTTAGTATTAACTGAAGCTGGTAATGCTGTTTGTGGAGTTGTTTAACCCTCCTCTGCCGAGATCCTCACAGATCTTTTAGATCTAACTTTTTGTTAGTGTTTAATGTTCTTTTGGGATTTAAAGTGTTTCTATATTGTCCCATTGCAGTGATGTCTGTCAACTTTTTTAAATTTATGTTTTTTGTATTTATTCAGTTTCCAAATATATGGAAATATATTTTCGTTCTGTAAGGGAATACATGTGTAATTTGTCTGAGCAGTACTTGTTGAACATTTAACATAAACTTAAACTTTAGTAACAAATAATTTTTAAAGCCAAAGTGACATCTTTAACATATATTAAACTCAAACTCATAGAATTCAAAGCAACCATGTGACAAGGGACAAAGATACAAGTATAAAGCAGAGATGGGAAGTAACGAAGTACAAATACTTCGTTACTGTAGCCTACTCAAGTAGATTTTTCAGATATTTTTACTTTACTATTTATTTTTGTGCCTAATTTTCACTTTTACTCCTTACATTTTTAACAGGATTATCGGTACTTTCTACTCCTTACATTTTACAAAATTTTCTCAAATAAGTTTCAAATAATTTCAGTGGACTTACCATTATTATTTTTTTTCGCGTCATCAATACCGAACTCAATCTAATTGGATGAGAATATACGTTGAACTTGACGCACCACTACAAGACGACTCGACAGATTCGGCGGCATTCATTCTCGGCAAATAATTGCGGCTTGATGGCGGTAACGTTAGCACATAGTAGTATGGACGGCGACATTATTGAAAATGAAGAAAACGGAGATCCCAGAGATTCGGCAGACAAGCAGCAAGACATGTTTAATAATTCATATTTTATCCTTTTATTTTCTTTCCAGAAGCCATATTTGAGCACACACACATACGTTTAGATTAATTTAAATGTTAAGGGGAAGATTAAAAAAGAGAAACTGGATCTGTGAATTCTCACAGAATCACAATTGAATTCATATCTTGCTACTCAGTCAGAATCTTATTAACCTGAGTCCAAGTCTCTGTCACAATAATCATATATGTGATGTTTTAGGCCTGTTGGCAGACATCCATTTAAAATGTAGGCAATGCCATATAAAGAACCTTTTTTCCATATCCACTTACATTTCTCAGCTTGCACTCTAGTAACATTTGTGTGGTCCTGGTAGCTTTGCATAAAAAAAATGGTTGTCATTCGCAGGGCTACTTTTACTTGTAAATTTCCAAGCCAGTACTTTGTTACTTTTACTTGAGTAAAGAAATTAAACCATGTACTTCTACTTTTACCAGAGTGTTTTTTAACACAAGTATCGGTACTTCTACAGTACTTCTACGGGAAGTGAGTACTTTTTCCATCTCTGGTATTAAGAGAGGAACAGGGAACTGTTCTTAACACTTTGGACACTTTGAAAGAGGAACAGAAAACTAAATTAGAAGAAAACGGAACAAGGACCCCAGCCTTCCCAACTTTATACTTGTGATTTAGGAATAGCAGTATGTATTAAACATATTATTTGTACATTGTTTTTTATTTATACTTTTTTTTTTCTTTTAAAGATGATACAAGAAAGCATAGCCCAAAATGGAATCGTCCCAATAGTAAGTAATTAATTAAGTCTCAGCAAGAAATAATGTTGTTTTAAACTGATTGGAGTTAAAAAATAGTTGTCTGTGAAAGTGTGACTATTTATATGTTTTTTTTTTTCTTTAGTGTCAGCTAATTTCTCTGGAAAACAGAAGCTGAACCTGGTGCTGTGTGGAAGCAATGGATCACTTAAGGTCGCTGTGTCAAAACTTTTAAGAGGGAAAAAGATAAAACCTTCATGTCGAATAGCAAGCAGTGAAGAGTGTGTGAAGAAAGAAGAGAAGATTCATGGACGTCTGATCAGTCTGGTGGAGCTTCCAGCTGTCAATCGGCTCTCAGAGGAGGACTTGAAGAGTGCAACTCTTAACTGTGTGTCTCTCTGTGATCCTGGAGTTCATGTTTTCCTCCTCATTGTTCCTGTTGGTCCACTGACTGATGAAGACAAAGCAGAAATAGAAAAGATTAAAAGAATATTTGACTCTTATGAGTATTTCATTCTGCTCTTCACCTCAGATCTCGTTTTTGGAGCAGCAGTGATAGACTTTATAAATGACAGCCCAGATTCTCAGAGGTTAATCAGTCTCTGTGGAGGTCAGTTCAGAGTGATGGGGTTAAAGGAGCTTGAAAACTCAAGACAAATCCCAGAACTACTGTATTATATAGAGAACATGAAGACTGAACCATATTCACTTCAGATGTATGTGAAAGCTCAAGAGAACAGAGTCAGACGTGAACTGCAAGAAAAACTGAGTGAAATGGAAAGTACGATTAATGACTTGCAGCAGAAGATTCAGTCAGAAGGTAAGTGGATTTTTGTATTGTGCATTTGCATGATCATTTTCTTTATATAATGAGAAAGAGCATTAAAGAAATAGCCAATAATCAACCTCTTGGGTTGTCAAAGGGTCTTGCTGGCTCATTCAGATGATCAGACTTGGCTATGCAATTCAGTTTGCCCCTGCATCTGCATCAAGTTATTTATTTTTTTGAGAATTAACAGAGGTGTAGTAGTTTTAAAATGTTTGGTCACCATAATTGTGATCAGTGTTTGCTTTAGTTGGACAGTTTGACTCTTGGCTTTGATGTGAGTTTGTGGTCTTTGCAGCAGTGTTTACCAAAACATGATTTGTTGCAAAGAAAGCCAGAAACAAAAACAATCAAGTGAAACAATTTTCAGCATAATTAGAAGTAAAATAGTTTACTAATTTACCACCTCAACATAACTGGATATTGCTTTTTTGCAACAGATCAATGTTCAGAATTGTGATTTGTAAATACATAGCACGAATGATTGTTTTTAGACACACAGACATCAAGAATCAGCAGACTAATCTCAACAATGGTGACATGCTGCAATGCTGCAATGCATGCTGTTTTTATACTATGGTGGCTCCCAACATGCATTGCGGCATTGAATCATGTCACGATTGTTGAGATTCATATTATGCTGACTCTTGTCTGGATGTGTATCTAAAAATATCTTTCCATTAATGTATTTTAAAAAAATTCAGAATGTCTGATCTGTGAAGTGATCTGAGAAATTACCTTTTGGTCAGTGGTAAAATTAGCGAATTATGATGCTGAAAAATATTTCAACTGACTGGCTTTCTTTGCAATAAATTATGTGTTTCAGCACACACTGTTGCAAAGATCACACACTCTCATAAAAGCCAAGAGTCAAACTGTCCAACTAAAGGAAACACTGATCACAATAATGGCAACCTAACATTTTCAATAAAACATCAACATCTAAACCTTTGTTTATTGTCAAAAAGACCTTCTGCTGAGATTTATTGTCTTCTTTTATTTGCAGTAGATTTCGGGTTGTGTGGCTTTAAGTCAGTTATAGTTGTTGTGTTTCATTTTCTGAGAGTGCAAACATGATGTTGAACCAACATCACATTGTAACATTGATTCAATGCCATTACCATTGATTTTTGGATGAAATATTTTTAAAAATTCTGTTTTTAATGTGATGTAAAGTGATGTTGAGTCAAAAATGTACACATTAACATTGATTTAACATTGTTTTGATGGTTGCTATCTATCTGAGCCCTAATCAAACACACCTGAACCAGCTAATCAATGTCTTCTGAGGGTTGTTCCATAAAACAAGATTAGAATACAAGCCAGGCTTATTTTGGTTAGTCAGACTTATTGTGGGTTGATTCTGTTTCATAAAGCAAACTTAAAATAATTCAAAATCAGTTACTCTGGCAACTTATGCTGGGAAACTAGCCTGATCCAGGGCTGGCTAACTGTCAGGCTAAGCCTCAGTTGTTACACAGATCCTCTAACACTGACCAATAAGAACACAATGACTGTCACTCTCTCATTATTTAACTTTATTAACCATTATCAGTCCAAAAATAAATATACAGTAAAGAAAATCAACTTAAATAAGGCTACAATGATAAATGAGACAATATAGACCTACAAACGTGTTAAATTGTATATGAAATGTTTAACGTTGTGAAAAAAAACTATATATATTTTTTTTTTTTTCTGGTTTTATTTTTATTTTGTTCCCAAGATTTAATTAAATAGTTTTAAAGATTTAATAAATTCTTATAATTAGAAGATATTTCTGGTGTTATAAAATATTGCATAGCCTATTAATTTTCCAAGCAATATGTATATATTGGTCAGAATTATTGCGCTCCTATTTGGTGCTCCTATCGTTCAATGTGAAGTTTAGCAGTATAAAAAGTATAAAAGAAAAAAAATATATTCCTTTTAGGCACACGAAGACATCGAGAATCAGCCTGTGATTACGTACAGGTTTTTATTCGCTTTAAAGCCGTTGGATGGAAACACACTTTCACCAGCTTTATTCGCATGAGTTTTTTTACCGAACTTCAGATAATTCGATTTACAAGTGGATGGAAACTTAGCTACATATGTGTTAATTTAACACTGTGGATTTTTCTGTATATTAATTGATAATGATAATGAATTATCATGTAGCCTGATTCACTGATCTCATAAATAGTCTTATATTTGATTATTTGAGGACTGTTTAATAAATTTCACATTATTGATTATATTAACTCTGTGATTAAAATAATATATGATAAATCATACATTGTTTAATGAATGTTTATGGCATTTTGATGGTCCACTTTAGACATTCTACTAACAATAAGTACTTTTGTAACTACATGTCAGCTAACTGTCATTAGAGTATTAGTAGAGTATTAGAAGACTGTCTGCTTATCTACCAACACTTTATTTTGATGGTCCCCCAACAGACATTCTATTGACTATAAATAACTTTGCAACTACAGTATATGTCAACTTATTACCTGAACCCTAACCCTAACAGTCTACTACAGTCTACTATAGTATATTCTAATGACAGTTAGTTGACTTGTAGCTGCAAAGTTACTTATAGTTAGTAAAATGTCTAAAGTGGACCATCAAAAATAAATGTTACCTAGCATTATTTTAGAGTTGTGTGTGTCACCATGATGGTGTTTTGTATTTGTGTGTATGATACACATTCTTTAACATGTGCTTCAGCTTGTACAAAAACAATTGTGGTGAACTTTGAATCATCATGTGTTTTTTTTGTGTGTGTTTTTTTTTTACTACTGGCATTATTTTGGTGTTTATCAGTATATCACAAAGGTTTAAAGCAGATTTTAGTACTTTAGTAAAATGTAATGATAATGTTTATCAGTTAATGAATTATAAGGATTGTCCCATAATAACTAAAAGGTTACTTTATTTTTTATGGTAAAGTATGGGAACCATAGCTAATGTTTTTTGTTTACCACAAAATGAAGTCCTGCTGATTATTATTATTTTTTTTTTTTGCCATAAATTTAAGTCCCAAGTAAGGTTGCTACTGTATTTATTTTTACGGTAAAATACTGGCAACCAAGGTGACGTATTGGATAATTTTATGTTCTAGGAATGTTACAAATCAACATTTTTAATGGTGAGTTGATAGTAAAAAAAATACATTGAAAGAATGTTTCAGGAATATCACACCTGTTAACTGTCACGGGCCCACCGGTGGGCCCAAATCCATTACATATTTAAAACAGTAATATCCTATACTAAACCTAAACTAATCTTGACAAACTATATATCATTTGAAAGCTTACAATCTTTAGTTTTCATATTTGGTGACTGATTTTAAAAATAAATTACAGAGGAGCCGTAATTTATCAATTTGCATCAAGAATATTTTCATATTCCTAAGGCGTGTTCAGACCTTTATTTTGAAATAGCAATGAACATTTTTATGTGTTTCTTAGAGGTTGAATTCATATCAAAATCTGCCAAACTTCCCATATTACTTATGAATAGAATGTCTACTTCATAAATTGTATGAAAATTGTGGAAATAATGGTTCAGATCACCACATATGGTAATGGAGGCGCCCTTATATGGGCAGCAATGGAGTCTGGTTGTCACCTAGTGAAAAAGTTTGGTACTGCGCCCAAACAAAATCTCACTGAAAGCTCATTTTTTGAGATATCAACCTAAATTTTGAAACACAACTTGTTCAGATTTTTGGCTTTGATTTTTTTGCAGTTTTAGAGTCGCCCAGGTTTTAAAAATATATATTTTATATAAAATATGAATAATTAATTTTTTTACATTGTACATTTCCATAAACTCAAACTTCTATAATTGTTTTCCTGTTTCACTTTCTTAATTTATTTCACTTCTACAAAAATCTGCCAAATGTCTTCTTTAAAACAAGACCAATTGTACGTCTATACTCCAAAGCATTCTTTAATTACAACCATTTAAGTTCGAAATGTGCATTTTAACGTCTACTCAAAAAAAGGGGGGTGACAGTTAACAGGTTAATGGATTTTGGCTTTTGAACGGCCAGAACAAGTCCCAAGTTAACAATTTTATTTTTTAATTTTTTCCAGTTTTGGTGATGGAAACGTTAAAATGTCCAGTTTTCTTGATGTTAGTGTAACCTTTTTTTTTTTTTTTTTTTTTTGTTAGTCTGTGCTTGTGTTCAGTTTTTTTTTTATTGCCTGACACCAAACCTAAATCTGCCTGATAGTAATAAATTAATTCTACCAAAATAATTTTTCAGGTGCTGAAAGTAAAGCAGATGATCAGGAGTGTCTGAGGATTGTGCTGATCGGGAAGACAGGAAGTGGAAAGAGTGCAACAGGAAACACTATTCTGGGAAGAAATGAGTTCCACAGCCAAATAAGACCAGATTCAGTGACGACTGTTTGTGAAAAGGGAGTTGGTGAAGTTGATGGTCGATCAGTAGCTGTTGTTGATACTCCAGGACTCTTTGACACGACTCTGCAAACTGATCAAGTGGTGGAAGAAATTGTGAAATGTATTTCACTGTCGTCACCTGGACCTCATGTGTTTGTCATTGTGTTGAGTTTGGGGAGATTCACCAAGGAGGCAATGGACACTATGGATCTGATAAAGAAGATCTTTGGTCATAAAGCTGCTCAGTTCAGCATCGTTCTGTTCACTAGAGGAGACGAACTTGAGAATGAGTCCATCGAAGATTATGTGTGCAAATATAACTGTGCTGAACTGAAGAAACTGATCAGAGATTGTGGAAACAGATTCCTGGTTTTCAACAACAAAGAAAAACGAGACAAAACTCAAGTGATTCAACTGTTAAACATGATAGAAGAAGTGAAAAATACTAATGATGGTCGATACTTCACTAACTGCATGTTTGAGGAGGCAGAGATGTCCATTAAAAAGAGAATGGAGGAAATAATGAAAGAGAGAGAGAGAGAGATTCAGGCTCAGAATGAAAAATTAAAAGCTAAATATGAGATGGAAAAGGAAAATATGTTGAAGAGACTTAAGGAAGAGAAACAAAGAGCTGACGAAGAGAGAATGAAAATGGAGAATCAATTCAGAAAAAAAGAGGAAAAACTCAGAAAGGAGTTTGAAGTAAAAGAGAAAACGGAACAGAAGAAACGAGAGACTGAAAATCAGAAACGATCAGAAGAGGAAGAGCAGCAAAAAACTGAATATCATCGAAAAATAGAAAAAATGAAGAGAGAGATTAAATATCAGAGATCACAGTATGAAAAACAGAAAAAAGTAAGAGAAGAAGAAGATAGAAAGAGAGAAGAGAAATACAGACAAGATCAAGAAAAGATGAAAAATGAACAAGAATGTATTATAGCAGAGTTACGAAAGAAACAAAAAGAGGAAATAAAGAAGAGACAATCTGAGGAGCAAATGAGGATTGAACAAGAAGAGGAAGAGAGACAGAGATGGAAAAGAAAATTAAAAGAGGCTGAAAATGACAGAAAAGAGATTCAAGAGGAAATTAAACGACAGCAGAGAGAATGGGAGGATGAAAAGAAACGACAGATGAGAGAACGAGAGGAAAATGAAAGAAAGAGAAAGGAGAAACATGACGAACAACTGAGAGAAAAACAAGAAGAACTGGAGAAAATGAGAAAGAGATTTGAAAGAGAGAGAGAAGAAGAAAGACAGAAGATAGAGGACGAGAGACAGAAACAGAGAAGAGAAAGAGAAGACAAAGAGAGAGAATATGAAGAAAAGAAAACTGAAATGGAAAGACATTATGAAAGGCTGGAGCGAGAGAGAAAAGAGGAGTGGGAGAGAATAAAACGAGATGATGATGAAAGACGAGAAGAAGAGAGAAAGAGATGGAAGAAAATGGTTGAAGATCTGAAACAAGAGCAAGATGAAGAGAAAAGGAGAAGAGAAAAAGAGAATAAGGAGAGAAAAGAAAAAGAAGAGAAAGAGAGAAATGAAATGAAAAAGGTATATGAAGAGAAAATAAAAGTCATAAAGAAGAAACATGAAGATGAAGCCAGAAAAAAAGCAGAAGAACTGAATGATTTCAGAGAGAGAAATGAGCAGCACGTTCAGGAGCTCAAACTGATGCTGGAAGAACGTCAGAAACAACATGAACTACTGGAAAAACTCTATCAACACCTGCAGGTCCAGAAAGGAGAAGAAATAAAAGAGCTACTAAAAGAAGTTGAAAAACAGAAGAATAAAACCAGCTGTGTCATTCTGTGATTTTCAAAGCCTAAAGATGAGTGTCAACTAACAATATTAAGGTTTTTTTTTAGTTGCTTACCTGAAGCTTTTATCCTATCATTGGATTAATTGGATAGTATTTAACTGAAATTATATAGCTGAAAAATAAAATTAATCTCTTTTCTACAGCTTGATGTTTGCAGCTTGATGTCTGTACACTGTTACATAATGGCATTTTCATATTGCATGTACACATATATAAATATCAGTATTTTAGAAAAGCATGTGTAACCGGTCCTTCTCGACCCACTCCGAGTGGGATTTGTACCGGGGTCTCCGGTGTAGGAGGCAGCGCGCTAACAAGAATGCTAAAGACCCGACCTTTAACGCTAGTTTGACGTAGGCCAGTAAAAGCTGTGCGTGTAAACCCATCCGGGTCACGGCACCAACTGAAACCAGTATTACTCGACCCGCTCCAAGCGGGATTCGAACCAGGGTCTTAGACATGGGAGGGGAGCCATTACCGCAGACATTACCATTGGTCGCTAGCGCATTTCTTGAGGCCAGGGGAGTGAGGTTTACATGCACCGATCTTACTGGCCTACATTCGTTACACATGTAAATCTGTTCTGAAAAATGAAAATGCAATGCGCTCTTACTGAGAGCCAGTGGGAGAGAAATGAGTCTGCACCACCTGTTATCATGTGGACTGGGGATCTGGAGCAGTTTTTCCTGGTGGACAGCTGGACAATGTGGCCCTGTCTATGTAAATTAATTAAGAATGAGTTAATTAAACTTGTCGGCAGAGACAAATGGTTGTTGTTAGTGCTCGTCAATGTAAAAAATTTTGAGACAGCCAAACTTATCAAAGATGGCGTGTTGATTGTTCACAGAAGTTGAGCAGGAATTTCAGCATGGCACTTTTTAACGCTCAAAGAATGTGAGGTAAAATATTGCAATACAGCAATATTTGACAACCTTTTCATTCTAGACTGACAGTATTTTCCAGGATAATTTTTTGCTCGCCTTTTGCGAAAGTTCTAATATAATGAATGAACTTTGTGTAATGTGTGTTGTGCTTTCGGATCTAGTCCTGATAACTAATTAAGGGGACTGTTTGGGGAATGAGGAACACCGGGTATGGAAGTAAAATAATGCCAAATGTTTTTGGGAAAAAAAAAGCTTGTTGAATTGGACAACATTAACTGTGCTTGCATTTTTATACATTGTATTTTTAGGGCTTGCATTTTTATGGGCTGAAATTCAAAATGGTTGTATATTTAAGCTGTGAATAATTTAATTCACATTTTCATTATTAAAAATGATCCATACCTTTCAGATTTCACTTCCAAAATATTAATTCTGTTTAAAAATACATTCTATAATATTCAACAGGCAAATTTCAGTCCATTTTATTTAGCTTCCACAAATTCAGTGGTTTAAATTCAGTTGAAAATACAACATTTCACATCCGAGAACTGCAGGAATATCAATAGATTATTGATTCATAATCTCCATCTGCTGTTAGTTGATCTCACCAGCAGGGCTGTTGATGAAGACTAGAGCAACGGGTAGAGTCATTCATTCAGATTTACAGAAATGGAGCAAGCGGTAAGTATTATGTGATGTTTATCAGGGCCAGTAGTAGCTATATATGGAAAAGTTGATAAAGACACAAAAGCTGTGTTTATGTTAAATTCTTCACGGTTACTTTTGTTCAAATAAGCAGCTTTCTCCACCATAAATTATATTAATGTTATTACCTGATGCCGAACGTACAGACCAAATGTTAAATCTGAGGTAGACATACCCTTTTCATCAGCGCATGGCTCGCCAGAGCGCCATTCATTTACAGTGTTCAATGACCTTCTTTTGTCAGTGCCTCAACCTTTAAAGTTTAATGAGTGTGTAAATGACACGAAGTTATCTGCATTTGAAACAGATGGGCGCTCATAGAATGAGTTCATATGGAGACCGGAACAGGACAGCATTCAATAGGAAGTTAGAATTTTTAATGGTGGTGCCATCATTTACTCATGAAAAATGTCTATATAAGAATAATCCTTGTAATCATTTATAAGTCATCTGGGAGTCACAGCGCCTCCTGTCGGAGAGAAACAGTGTCACATGATTCAAAAGTTAAAAAGTTAAAGTACAGGTGTGACATTTTGCTCAAGCTCATTTCTGATGGGAATACATTTTACCTTGAGTGTGTTGGATGTGTCTCAGTAGCTCGTCCACCACAAAGTCGACAAGACCGAAAATAAAGTCTTATTGCACATTTAATACACCCATTTTCCCCATAACTCTGCATTTAAATTAGTAGCACAAACAAGAAAAAAAAAATAGGTTAAAGAATAATAAAGATTAAGTAAACTGATGTTGCTTAGAGGAAGCAGATGCAATACTTTTTTTTTTTTTTTTTAACACTGAGTGTGGTCAAATGAACCTTAAGCCATTTAAGCCATCCTTAATATTTAACGTGCATTTGAAGAATTTTGTTCAAAGACGTTTTCTGATAAAATTATGAGAACATCCATCAATAATTCATGACAATATATGGAGATTTCATTAACTTTTTTTAAAAAGTGTTTAGTAAACACTTGCATATTCTTTACATGAATTTAAATGAAAAGTCAGGAACATAACTATGGGACAGGCTACAAAACAATCCCACTTTCCAAGGATGTTCTTTTGATTATGATTTCACTTTTCTTTTTTTTCTTTTTTTTTTAGTTAGTGTGTAATGTTGCTGTTCGAACATAAACAACATCTGCAAAGTTACAACATTCAAAGTTCAAAGCAAAGGAATCACTTTTAAAGGACTACAACAAATGGCTGGTAATGACTACAATGAGCTTATTCGTTATAGCATCACTGACCCTAAAATTTACATAAACCCTTTCCCCTGGGAACACGCAAGCAACAAAGTGGATGTGGCAGTGTTGCGAAGAGGAAGAGTTGTTGTAGTAGAGCACATTTATGAGTCTGTTCAAGCTGTCACATTCATCTTTTTACATTTATTGCAATACAGTACATAACACAAATGCAATAGCATGCCATAAAAGCAAGATGACAACATAGTTTATAACCGTAATTAAACTAAACTATACCTGTTCTATCTTCATGATCGCATATATTCTCTGGCTCATATCTTACAACAGTTCCCACACGATTATCATGACAGAATATGCTAATCAAAGACTTGAAGATAGCTAACTCCACATCACATAAATTCATCAACTAACCATTCAGAAACATCCTGTTGCATTCTACATGTTCTCATGCTTCTTGAGTCTCTCCATCTTTGTCCGACTCCGGTTTGAACATAAAAGGCAGCAGTTTCTGACATTTTCAGTGTGTCTGAGTGAGGTAATCGGAGCTGCTAACACGAGTAGTATGAAGCTGCAGACTCGGAGCCTGCTGCATCTACAGTCCCGCACCCAGAGTCCCGCATTCTCAGACCCCTCGTTTTTCGAGACAGCGCCTCCTATCAAATTAGATCGGATAAACATGTGAAGAACGTGAGTATCGTCAATTGTATTTAGCGAATCATACCTCATTCGGTTTCTTTTTTAATCAAACTACTTTATAGCTCATCGATACACCAACATATGAATAGTCCATTTAATATTTGTAAAGATAGTTTGTAACTAAATTTGAGCCATTAATGTATGTTTTTTCGCCTCTTTTACTTAAATTAGTTCTTATAAAACGTAAGTATTAAAATGAATCAATATTAATTTAACTGATATGAAGTTGTTGCAGCCATTTCCTCCGTGGCCCGACTTATCACCCTAGATATGCTTGTAATTTGCATTTGCAAAAAAATATTATTTATTATTACACAATATTTTTGACAATGGCATTCATCTTTTATTTTAGTGAAGTCGAGGAATTTGACAGAGTGATTGCAAAAAGAATTAAAAAAGAAGGAACATTCGCCTACCAGAAATTATTTTACCTTATGCATTTACATTAGCCAACATTTTACATTTATTCATTTAGCAGACGCTTTTATCCAAAGCGACTTATAAATGAGGAGTTTTTTTTAATGCAATTGAAGACGAAAAGTAAAGTCACTAACACAATTATTTCCTTTTTTCTTTGCTTTGTCCTGTTTACAGCAATAATGTTTAGGTGATCGTTAAATAAAGTATAGAATTGTTTATATTGGTGTTTTGTCTATTCTTATTTGAGTTTTGCTTCGCATTCAAAATATCAAAAAACAGGTTTTGTAATGTTAGCATGGTATAATGGTAATTACCATTATAGGTTGAACTGAAAGAAAAATTGGAATTTGAAAAAAAAAAAACGTAGCAATATAATAGGCTATCACATAATATTTTTCAGAAGATAGTTCAATCTGCAATTGCGACTTTATTTCTCAGAATTACGACTTCATATCTCGCAATTGCGACTTTATTTCTCGCAATTCTGACATCATATCTCGCAATTCTGAGGAAAAAAAAAGTCAAAAACTCTGACTTGATATATCGCAATTGTGAGGAAAAAAAAGTCCGAAGTGTGAGATAAAAAGTCGCAATTATTATTATTTATTTATTATTCAGTGGCGGAAACAAGCTTCCATAGTAGGCTAATTGTATCCCTTCCATCAGTAATTTTCTTTCAATTACACCCACGCTCAAAAACTACTGGGTAATTTGTTAGCCAGAGAACACAATACGTTTTTTTGGCACATGCATTAAGCAGGGAACGCAAATATTTATTTGGATAACTTTAAAACCGAGACTGTAATATTGCATCCTATTGTTTTCAATGGCATTTGGATAAGGGTGTTATACGATCTTCTGAACAGCAGGAGGCGCTGTCTCGAAAAACGAGGGGTCTGAGAATGCGGGACTCTGGGTGCGGGACTGTAGATGCAGGCTCCGAGTCTGCAGCTTCATAATGTTGGCTAACACACAAGCTGTTGTAGCTCCGCCCTCTGTGCCGGCAGCAGCAGCTCATTTGCATTTAAAGGGACAGACACCTAAAACCTCACAAAATCACTCAGGGGACATCAGAGACTTATTTTACATCTTGTAAAAAGGGGCATTATACCACCCCTATATATAACAGCACACACAACCCTATTCACTTAAAGTTATTTGTCATTCTAAATGTTTTAAGGATGTTCCAAGTTGTTGTTTTAAGAACGTTTACTCCCAACATTGAGGACATAAAAACTTCTACAACTCGAAACTTCCACAAAATTTACAAATAATGTTTTTCTGCTAAACTTTTGAGAACATTATTATAGGCCTGATAAAACTGAACAAAAATTGTATTAAGGTTACTGAAAGAACATTTGTTCATAACTTTGAGAGAATCAGAATCAGAATCTTAGCCAAATTTATGAGAACGTTCCCTCTTAGCTGGGTCCTTCCCTCCCCAAAATGCAAGCCATTTCAATCAAATAACATAAAAAAAAAAAAATATATATATATATATATATATATATAATATATATATATATATATATATATATATATATATATATAGCCTATATATATATATATATATATATATATAGCCTATATATATATATATATATATATATATATATATATATATATATATATATATATATATATATAGCCTATATATATATATATATATATATATATATATATATATATATATATATATATATATATTAAGCTTGTAATATGTTGTTTAAACTTGCCATTAATTTGTATGACATATCATATTTGTGCTTTTACAAAGTATCACATAACAACACAACTTTTTTTATTTTTCAGTGTTTCAATTTCTTGTAGTAGCTCTTGTCTTTCTTTTTCTTTCTTGTTTTTTTGTTCTCTTATTTCTTTGACTTTCTCTTCTTTCAGGTGTTGATAGAGTTTTTCCATTATTTCCTGTTGTTTCTGACGATCGTCCAGCATCTCTTTGAGTTGCTCTTTTCTCTCTCTGAAATCATTCAGTTCTTCTGCTTGTTTTCTGGCTTCATCTTCATGTTTCTTCTTAATGTCTTTTATTTCCTCTTCATGTTGCTGTTTTATTTCATCTCGCTCTCTCTCTTCTCTTTCTTGTCTGTTCTTCTCCTCTGTTTCTCTTCTCTTTTTCTCTTCTTCTTGTTCTCGTTTCAGATCTTCAATCATTTTCTCCCATCTCTTTCTCTCTTCTTCTCGTCTCTCATCATCTGCTTGTTTTCTTCTCTCCCACTCCTCTTTTCTCTCTCGTTCTAGTTGTTCATTATGTATTTTCATTTCATGTGTTTTTTCCTCATATTCTCTCTCTTTGTCTTCTCTTTCTCTTCTCTGTTTCTGTCTCTCCTCTTCTATCTTCTGTCTTTCTATTTCTGTCTCTATTTTAATTTTTTTTATCATTTTCTCCAGTTCTTCTCGTTTTTCTCTCAGTTGCTCCTCATGTCTCTCTTTTCTCTTTCTTTCTTCTTCCTCTCGTTCTCTCATCTGTCGTTTCTTGTTTTCCTCCCATTTTCTCTGCTGTCGTTTAATTTCCTCTTGAATCTCTTTTTTGTCATTTTCAGACTCTTTTATTTCTCTCTCCCATCTCTGTCTCTCCTCTTCTTCTTCTTTATTCCTCATTTTCTCCTCAGATTCTCTATTTTTTCTTTCTTCTTCTTGTTTAATCTGTAATTCTGCAATAATGCGCTCTTGTTCATTTCTCATCTTCTCTTGATCTTGTCTGTATTTCTCTTCTCTCTTTTTATCTTCTTCTTGTTTTTCTTTTTGCTGTTTTTCATACTGTAATCTCTGATGTTCAATCTCTCTCTTCATCTCTTCTATTTTTTGATGATATTCAGTTCTTCGCTGTTTTTCCTCTTCTGATTGTTTCTGGTTTTCAATCTCTCGGATCTTTTGTTCTGTTTTCTCTCTTTCTTCAAACTCTTTTCTGAGTTTTTCCTCTTTTTCTTTCAACTGATTCTCCATTTTCATTTTCGCTTCGTCTGCTCTTTGTTTCTCTTCCTCGAGTCTCTTCATCATGTTTTTCATTTCTATCTCATATTTGGCTTGTAATTCTTCTCTCTGATTCTGAATTTCTCTTTCTCTCTCTTTCAGTATTTCCTCCATTCTCTTTTTAATGGACATCTCTGCCTCCTCAAACATGCTGTTAGTGAAGTATCGTCCCTCATTACTATTTTTCACTTCTTCTACCATGTTCAACAGTTGAATCACTTGAGTTTTGTCTCGTTTTTCTCTGTTATTGAAAGCCAGGAATCTGTTTCCACAATCTCTGATCAGTTTCTTCAGTTCAGCAGAGCTACTTCCCTTCACATAATTTTCCATGGTGACATTGTCTAGATCGTCTCCTCTAGTGAACAGAACGATGCTGAACTGAGCAGATTTTGGGCCAAAGATATTCTTTATCAGATCTACAGTGTCTGATTCCTCCTTGGTGAATCTTCCCAAACTCAACACAATGACAAACACATGAGGTCCAGGTGAAGACATTGAAACACATTTCATTATTTCTGCCACCAGTTTTTCATTTGACAGTGTCGTGTCAAAGAGTCCTGGACTATCAACAACAGCTACTGATCGACCATCAACTTCACCAACTCCCTTCTGACAAACAGTTGTCACTGAATCTGAGCTTGATTGGCTCTGAAACTCATTTCTTCCCAGAATAGTGTTTCCTGTTGCACTCTTTCCACTTCCTGTCCTCCCGATCAGCACAATCCTCAGACCCTCTTGATCATCTGATTGATCTGAAGAACATGAAACACAAAATTATATATATATATATTTGACATCACTGCTGAATTTAAATACGTTTTCAAAGTAGAATGATGCTCTTCTTTGTTAATTTATATTATAGGAAAGGAAGAAAGAGTAATAAAACAGTAACAAAAGTGGCACAATCATGACAGGACACGCAGCATAGGTTTAACGTTTGTGAACCTTTTAGAATTTTCTATATTTCTGCATAAATATGATCCAAAACATCATCAGATGTTCACAGAAGTCCTAAAAGTAAAAAAAAAAAAAAAAAAAAGTTTTATATATCTGTGTGGCAAGTGAACTCTTGCTTTCAGTATCTGTTGAGACCCCCTTGAACAGAAATAATGGCAACTAAATGTTTTGAGTTACTGCTGATCAGTCCTGCACGACTTTGAGGAATTTTAGCCAATTCCTCGGTACAGGACAGCTTCAACTCTGAGATGTTGGTGGGTTTCCTCAAATTAACTGCTTGCTTCAGGTCTTTCCTTACACAACATTTCAGATGGATTAAGGTCTGGACTTTGACTCAGCCATTCCAGAACATTAACTTTGTTCTTCTTTAACAATTTTTTTTAGAACGACTTGTGTGCTTGGGGTCGTTGTCTTGCTGCATAACCACTTTTTCTGGAAATTCAGTTCACAGACAGAATTCGCTGGTATAATAGAACCGCTCCTGGCGTGCGCCTGGTAAATCCACCGTTATGTTAGCAATCCGCTATGGAACAAGCATGCCTGCTCTTAAAGGGAATGTGAGATGTCGCTCTGATTGTTTTGCCCAAACCACACCTATGAGTAATGTAGCTACTTCAGACCAACCCATTTTAGATTTGCGAGATCCGCCCACAAAGTTACTTGCGTTTCGCGTTTGGTACTTTGATACTACGTTTCAGATTGTTAAAATAGGGCCCTGAGTCTTTGGTTCACTGCCGTTTTAAGGACAAAATACTCAGCAATGGTCCTTGACTTTTTCTGCACATGGTTTGTCTCAAAGTATATTAACACTAGAACTCCCAAGGCGGTCATTTTTACCGTTTTTAAATTTTACAATGTAATAACTTTGTTAAAATAAAATAAATGTGGCTGTAGGACTCTGACTTTTCCTAAATATGTGTATATTTTATTCTGCCACTGTTATTTTATTAAAATCACAAAACACTAAACAGTTGTGACTATTTCTACCTAGAATGACCATAACGGTCATTTTGACCGCACGCGTTACAGATATCATAAGTCCGCTACATTGCAAGTTTCGCGGAGGGACTTCATCACATGGCTGGCGAGCGAACTTCACTCCGACCACATGGAATCAAAAGCCATACAACTGGAGGAACTGCAAACAAAATAAAACCAAGGAGACATGTGCCAAATGTCACAAAGTGTGTGGGAGCTGCACACAAAAGGCGGTGTTTACCTGTGTGGAATGTGCGTAAGCGTCAAAGATGCGGGGTGTTTGCGCCGTTCAAATGGGCAGTTAACCTGATTTTGTTCGTTAATATTTTTTGTTCACTGAAACTAATCGTTCTAAAGCAGTTCGTTTTCTTGTTTAGCTAATGTTCATGTTTTTTTCTTAGGCTGTTTGTATACATTTTCACATTCATTTGAATTAAAATGTTGTGTACTGTTTATTATTACCTATCATTGTAGATCTATTTATTTTTAGATTTTGAATTGATTATTGAACTTATGTACAAACAGGGCTGTACTAAACGGTATGAAGCTTTGACGTTTCCTAACTTTTGTGCGTGTCTATTCACGTGGTGAGTGCGGTGAAAAAAATTATTATTTTGACGCAAAACGTTCCTCAAATAGAGGCAGCACCTGTCGGTGCAATCTTTCTTTTGTGCTTGTTTTAAGGGCTATGACGACAGGAATTAAAAGCTTCATTGGAAAAGAGAAGGTTAACATGTACAATAGATATGACATGACGAAAATGACGTTCAGTACGGCTGATATGAACGTCAAAGTATGAACGGTCAGAATGACCGCTATGGTCGTTCTAGTAGTTATGGAATTCCGGTTGTTCTAGTGTTAAAAACACCACATAGACATATAAACAATATTAAAACCCTGATTTTCACCTCAGGGGGACTTAACACTGGGGGTTTTGCAGAGAAAATCATAATGGGTCCTATCAGAGATTTTGAGAGTAAAATACACTCACCCTGTGATGGTATCTTCTGTTTTAACTCTTTATTTTCATTCTCCAGTCTCTTCAGTTCTTCTTTATATTTCTCTTCTGTTTCACGCCTGGCTCTGCTCTCTTGAGCTTTCACATACATCTGAAGTGAATATGGTTTAGTCTTCAAGTTCTCTATATAATCCAGTAGTTCTGGTATCTGTCTTGAGTTTTCAGGTTCCTTTAACCCCATCACTCTGTACTGACCACCATATAGTCTGATTGATCTCAGAGTTTCTGATTTGACTAAATCTGTTACTAAGTCTCCAACAGAAAGGTCCGAGGTGAAGATCAGCATTAAATGCTCTCTGGAGTCAAATATCTTCTGGATCTTCTCCATTTCTGCTTTGTCTTCATTATTGAATGGAGCATCAGGAATGATGATGAGGAAAACATGAACTCCTGGATCACAAAGAGACACACAGCGGAGAGTTTGACGCATCACTTCCTGCTCTGAGAGCCGACTGAGTTGTGGAATCTTCACCAGACTGATCAGACGCCCATGACGTTTCACGTCTCTCCTCACACACTTTGATCTTATATCTGTTTTCTGCAGGATCAGCTCTGATATGGAGGATTTTAATTTCTCGTCGATCCCGCACACAACCAGATTCAGCTTTGACACTGGAAAACGTACAAAAATAAATAATGGACTTTTATATTAAGTAGAATACACTGAGACTTACACATAGACTTACTGTTAGGGCGACTGGCATCTGGACTTCTCTCTCTTTTGCTCCCTGCAATCAAAATAAAACACACACATATATATTAGTTATGCTATTAATTGTAAGTTGCTTTGCAAAGAAACATCTGCTAAATTAATAATTAACACTTTTAACTATATTGTGACACCATAGTGTGATGTCACAATGATGTAAATTGTTAATAATGAAATATTTTGGTCATGAATGAAAGTGCCTGGTAAATTAATAAGAGTAAATATGTATTCATCAGATATAAATCCATATTCATCAGATCAAGTGTCTGTATATGTGTCAACATGTCCCTCTCTGTGCTATATATAGCATTTGATTTTGTATGTTGTCATTAAATGCAATTACATTCATTTGTACATATAATGCAAGTTTATTTAAGTATCTAAAATGCAGCACAATCTTGAATACTTACAATGTGCTGGGATACCCAGGAAACTGGATATACTTCTTTTTTCTTCATTTTTCTCTTTATGGCTGTCATCATATGCTTTAACCTCTTTAAAAGAATGCACAGGTCTGCTGTTGTCTTCGTCCAGTGATGAGCCGGGTTCAGTTGCCTCTTTAGCATCATGTGTGCTTTCATTAGTTGTGCGGTTAATAGCCTCTTCACCAAATACTTTCAGCATTTGTTTCACCCTGCTCATCTTTTCCAAAATGAAGTTTTTATAGTATTAACACTAGTGTGTTCTAGTATTAACACACTCTGAGATGTTTGTCTGGAGCAGCTGAGGACGGTTGACTCCGACTCTCTCTACAACATCTGGAGGAGCTTCACTGTCAAACGCTGCTCGTCCCAAAAGGTAGTTTCACTGTCTTCTGACACATTCTTCAACACTCTCTAAAACACACACACACACACACACACACACACACAATTTTTAACAGCATTTCATTGTTTTTCACAGGAGAAAAATATTACTGCATATGATACATGTACTGTACCTGATCATTTCAAATTACATTGGTGCTAGAAGTCACAAACACATATATACATGTACATACTTATGACTTTGTTTTATTGGATGTTCATCGGATAAATTTAAAGTACTAAGAAAATAGAGATGTTAAAACAATATACAATTAAAACACAATCTCAGTTTAAAATGTAGTGATGCTTAAACTCATATGAGTGCCACTTAAAAACAAAGTTGAATATGTAATGTGGCTTTATTTCTTAATCAAACCATTTTTACATAAAGCAAATACATAAAGTAACCAGCATAGCCATGTGGGGCCCAATGTGTTTAACCAGGGTGTCACGGTTCAGGGGCGTATTCCTGGGGGGTATTCCAGAAAGCAGGTTATGTGACATAGTACATGTTTAGTATATGTTTAAGGGTAAGTAAGCGGGTAAACTCAACTACTTTACCATAGCAAGCCACTCTCTGAACACAACCCGTTCTGTTGCAGCTCATGATCCAGGGTTAGTTTACTTCAGAGGTGTTCAGTGGGTATGACAGATTGTGCATAATATTATATAGCTATAGTTATATCGATATATAAAATGCTTTTTAAACAAGGTAATGTTAATTTTGTTATAATATATAGCTAATTCTCATCTCACACATCAGTGATATGCATTAAAAAGTTTTTTTTTTTTTTTTTTGCAACAGGACATTTTCTATGCTACACAGCAAAATCCCCAGTGTTAAATTAACACTGAAAAGTGTGATTCAGATCACATTAGATCTTTGTTCATCTAACTGTTATAAATCAACAACAGCAGACGAACAAAATCTAAAGTAAACATAAGGGTCAAGAGCCCAACTAAAGCAAACACCCATCACCATAATGGTAACTTACAATGTGTGATTTTCTCCTTCAGTGATTCTGCTTGTTAACATCAGGTGTCTTCAATAATGCTCAATCATCACTCAAATATTCACTTAATTAGCTCATTAAATTTAACACTGCTTCAGTGTTCATTTAACACTCTGCTAAGAGTTTATATAATTCAAACTTTTCAGTGTTAATTTAACACTGGGGATTTTGCTGTGTATAAAGTATTTCTATAATAAAAGAAATACATGATATGATATGATATGATATGATATGATATGATATGATATGATATGATGTGATATGATATATTTCCAGCAATGTGGAAGCAAAATGACTAAACAAAAAGTAAACTTTATACAACCATGTTATTTTTGCAAGCACAGGCTATATTTCGTTTAATCAGTCTTTCTTTTTATTATATAATTAGCATCAAACAAACAATATAGTTCTTATTCACAGTGATTAAAGATTATTAATGTTTTGTCTGCCCTCTAGTGGTTGGAAATGTGTATTACATGTCTTATTATGAGCAGATTCTCTACACCTGTGGACCGTGTAAGAGGAGCGTGGATTTAAGGAGCCCCGTTGTTACATCTGGGAGGCGGGATTGGTGCGGCAGTCGAGTGGCGCTCGTTTTCTGTTTCCCCTATTTCTTTTCTCCCAAACGTTATGTTATGACTATTGTTTGTTAATAAAAACCCTATTGGACCGAGCCTTCCGTGTTGACCCTCGTTTGTGTTATGGCAAGGGCCGTAACAGTAGCTCACGAAAAGGAGGGATTTAGAGAGATTGATTCATCCATGGAGTCGTTTCAGAATCACTGAAAAATGTGGTGATGTGCAATGTTTATTATGAGAAAATTAAACCATTTTTTTTTACCTTTGATGCATGTAAAACCTGTTGTAGGAGACCTCCAAAACAAAATCTTGAGACTTTAAAATGGCATTACAGGGGCACTTTAAACAAGAAGATTGAAAAATGATTGCATTACTGTTGATTACTCTTGACGTACACGGAGGTGGGCCGACAAAAACGGGATCTCGCTTGAGAGACCAATCCACTTTGAGTGTAAACTAAACAAGCTAATGCACATTAACATCGCTTCGCAGCACAGGTATATAACAAGCAGAAGGTGCATCGCATATTTGCCTTTCGCTTCAGAGCCAAGCACTGTGTATGTTCAGCTCTACTGGGTCACGGCCTGTCACAGTCTTTTCTGTGTCTATCTCTGTCTCTCCTCCTCTTCTTCTTTATTCCTCCTTTTCTCATCCAAATCGCTTTTTTATTTCTTCTTGTTTCATCTGTACTTCTGCTATAATTCATTCTTGTTCAATTATCATATTTTCTTGATCATGTCTGTATTTTTCTTCTCTCTATCTTCTCTTTCATATCTGCTGTTTTTAATTCTTTGATTTTCAGTCTCTCTCTTCATCTCTTCTATACTTCGATGATATTCAGCTCTTCAATGTTTTTCCTCTTCTGATTGTTTCTGGTTTTCAATCTCTCGTTTCCTCTGTTCTGCTTTTTCTTTCTCTTCAAACTCTTTTCTGAGTTTTTCATCTTTTTCTCTGAATTGATTCTGCATTTTCTTTCTCTCTTCATCTGCTCTTTGTTTCTCCTCGTTGAGCTTCTTTGTCATGTTTTTCATGTCCATCTCATATTTAGCTTGTAATATCTGTCTCTGGATCTCAATTTCTTTGTCTCTCTCTCTCAGTATTTCCTCCATTCTCTTCTTAATGGACATCTCTGCCTCCTCAAACATGCTGTTATTGAAGTATCGACCCTCATTACTATTTTTCACTTCTTCTATCATGTTTAACAGTTGAGTAACTTGAGTTTTGTCTTGTTTTTCTCTGTTATTGAAAACCACGAATCTGTTTCCACAATCTCTGATCAGTTTCTTCAGTTCAGCAGACTCATATTTGCACACACAATCCTCTATAGATTCACCCTCAAGTTCGTCTCCTCTAGTGAACAGAACGATGCTGAAGTGAGCAGCTTTATGACCAAAGATCTTCTTGATCAGATCTACAGTGTCTGATTCCTCCTTGATGAATCTTCGCAGACTCAACACAATGACGAACACATGAGGTCCAGGTGATGAAAGTAAAATACATTTCACTATTTCTTCCACCACTTGATCATTTGACAGTGTCGTGTCAAAGAGTCCTGGAGTAGTCTCTCGTTTCTCCTGTTCTGTTTTTTTCTTTCTCTTCAAACTCTTTTCTGAGTTTTTCCTCTTTTTCTCTGAATTGATTCTGCATTTTCTTTCTCTCTTCGTCTGCTCTTTGTTTCTCCTCGTTGAGCTTCTTTGTCATGTTTTTCATGTCCATCTCATATTTAGCTTGCAACTCTTCTCTCTGATTCTGCATTTCTCTCTCTCTCTCTTTCAGTATTTTCCCCATTCTCCTTTTAATGGACATCTCTGCCTCTTCAAACATGCTGTTAGTGAAGTATCGACCCTCATTCGTTTTCTTCACTTCTTCTATCATGTTCAACAGTTGAGTAACTTGAGTTTTGTCTTGTTTTTCTCTGTTATTGAACACCAGGAATCTGTTTCCACAATCTCTGATCAGTTTCTTCAGTTCTGCTGATCTATGTTTCCTCACATAATCCTCTATAGATTTACCCCTGAGTTCGTCTCCTCTAGTGAACAGAACGATGCTGAAGTGAGCAGATTTATGACCAAAGATCTTCTTTATCAGATCTACAATGTCTGATTCTTCTCTGGTGAATCTTCCCAAACTCAACACAATGACAAACACATGAGGTCCAGGTGACGACATTGAAACACATTTCATTATTTCTTCCACCACGTGATCATTTGACAGTGTCGTGTCAAAGAGTCCTGGAGTATCAACAACAGCTACTGATCGACCATCAACTTCACCAACTCCCTTTTCACAAACTGTCGTCACTGAATCTGTGCATGTTAGACTCACAAACTCATTTCTTCCCAGAATAGTGTTTCCTGTTGCACTCTTTCCACTTCCTGTCCTCCCGATCAGCACAATCCTCAAACGCTCCAGATCATCCAGTTCACATTCAGCACCTAAAAATAAAGTTGATAGACAAAAAGACTTAGTGAAAACAAGTGCAGAAGCTGAAAACGTAAAGAAGTTGACTCTTCTGTTATTTTCTGACCCTTTAAAACATTAGTTTCTATATGAAGTGTATACACTCACCCACTGACTGAAGTAACTCTTTGATTTTATTCTCCATTTTCTTCAGTTCTTCTTTATGTTGTTCCTCCAGTTCATGTCTGACTCTGTTCTCTTGAGCTTTCACATACATCTGAAGTGAATATGGTTCAGTCTTCATGTTCTCTATATAATCCAGTAGTTCTGGGATCTGTCGTGAATTTTCCGGCTCCTTTAACCCCATCACTCTGTACTGACCTCCACAGAAACTGATTAACCTCTGAGAACCTCTGCTGGATTTTATGAAGTCTGTCACTGGATCATCAACCCTGAGCTCTGAGGTGAAGAGCAGTATGAAATGCTCTCTAGAGTCAAAAATCCTTTGGATCTTCTCTATTTCAGCTTTGTCTTCACCAGTAAGAGTCCCATCAGGAATAACGAGGAGGAAAACATGAACTCCAGGATCACAGAGAGACACACAGTGGAGAGTCTGACGCATCACTTCCTCCTCTGAGAGATGATTGACAGCTGGAAGCTCCACCAGACTGATCAGACGTCCATGAAGCTCAACTTCATAAATCACACACTCTGTGCTGGAATCACTCTGGTGTGAAGAGGAAAGTGTTTTTTCTCCCATAAAACATTTCGATACAGAGGCCTTCAGAGCCGCATCGCTTCCACCGAACACCAGGTTCAGTTCAGGGTTACTAGATGCCCGTAATGACACTGAAAAACATATTAAGCAGAACATATGTTTTTACACTTATTTCTAAAAATACATGAAAACAAACAAACATGTGATTAATTACCAATGAGGCACACAGTCAAGTCAAGTCACATTTATTTCTACAGCGCTTTTTACAATACAGATTGTATCAAAGCAGCTTTACAGAGGGAACAGGAAAATAATGCAACAAAGTTTGTTTCTAAAAGAAAATAGCGCCACAGTCCAGCTTAAGGAAGTTCAGTGATTGTTAATTTTTGTTGCAAAAAGTTATTAATTTAGTTCATTTATATAGCCGCTCTGGATTAAACCGTTATGTCACTGTCCAGTTCAGTTCAGTTCTCATATAATGGTGTCAATGCAGGCAGAGCAATACTACTGTTGAATATTCAATTAAATGTAGGGATGGCTGACGCAAAACAGTCGTTCCGAAGCTTTGCGAGATCCCGAAGCGCAGATGTTTCGAAACACTGATCCGAAGCGTGATTCAAAACACCCAAGTCACGTGACTATGGCCAAACGAAGCCTCGAAGTGTTTCATTAAGTGTTTCATCAGGTGTGGTCCGCCGAATCAGCGTTTGATTGACACGGTCGGGAACAGACCACACAGTCGCACATCTGTATAAAAGTGAAATAAACGCATATTGACCTCGTGGGTTTTTGTGAGAGGAGTTTTATTTTGAGATAGCGGATTTTTGGTGATCAATTTGGTGGCCCATTTGGTTCAACTGTTTCATTGCTTCATGAAGCCTCGATCTGCCCATCACTAATTAAATGTTAAATTTAATGAGGCACAAAACTACACAGCAAAATCCCCAGTGTTAAATGAACACTCTCAGTGTTTATATGATCCACACTCAGAGTGTTATAAGTAACACTGAAGCAGCGTTAAAGTTAATGAGATAATTAAGTGATTAATTGAGTGATGATTGAGCATTATTGAAGACACCTGATGTTAACAAGCAGAATCACTGAAGGAGAAAACCATACGTTTTCATAAAATCAGTGTTTGCTTTAGTTGGGCTGCCTTAAACCTTACATTATTAACTTTAGATTTTGTTTGGCTGCTGTACCTGAGTTATAACAGCCAGATGAACAACGAGAAAAGGAGATCTGATGGTGTTGGTTGTGTTTTGACATAATTTTTTTACCTTAATCACTGAACTCATTTAGAGCCTGATCTCTGAGTTTTATTTTATTGATTATAACAGCACTGCCTTGTGCAGAATAATATTTTTTAATCCAAAGGATTTCTTAATAGTTGTTCTGACTTGGTAATTAGGATTCATTACAAATAAAACACATTACTATGTGAAGACTTACTGTTGGGAGGGTCTCTGTCTTTGCTCCATTCTCTCCTTCGAATGAATACTGCTGAAATAAAAGCATTTGCAACTTAATACGACACAATAATCACTTTTCTTCTACAAAACACAAAATTGAGAACAGGTAAAACGCAATAAGATTTAATAATTCTCTAAAGAAGTTTTAAGATGTTACCATGGTAAACATAAAACACAGGAATATGCAATACCAAAATGAAGTAAAAGGGTGTAATGAGGTACACTGTTAACCCTTGCTGTAAAAAAAGGCGTAATTCAGACAGTCTCATACCCTTTTCCATTAAAACAGTAATATACCGTAGAAAATAAAACTAGCCTACAGGAATATACTGTGAATTAACAGTGCTCAAAGTCGACACTCAGAGGCTGTTTTCCCAATCACACCCTACACCCTCATTCCCTATTCTCTACATTAGTTCACTAATATAGTCCCCTTGACAGAGTGAATGAAAAGAAGAGAGTGAATTGAGACACTGATGAACACCTGATGAGCAGAATCACTGAAGGACAGAGAAACAAGAACAGAAAAAAGAGAAACACAAGAACTACAACTGACTTCCAGTAACACTGAGTGTGAAACCAGTTTACAAAACAGTTTAACATTATTTCTTTCATACATGTACAAAAGTTCTTGTTGAGAATTAACAGAGATTTAGTTAATAATAAAGTTTGTTGTCACCATGATGGAGATCAGTATTTGCTTTAGTTGGTCTCTTGTCCCTGGATTTCTTACCATTCATCTTTCTCTGACTGCTGTAACAGTGAGTTTATAAAACACATTTGTTATGGCAAGAAAAAGTCAAGAGGAAGATGATCAGGTGTTTTTGTTGTGATGATGTCACAATCATCTTGGACTGTCTGATTTTCAGATTTTTCCTGTATATATTCATTGAATTTATGGGTATTTAGAATATATCTGTGTATCTACATAATGAAATCATTATTTCTGTAATCAGGTCTTCTGAAAAATAACAATCATATAGTGCATTCAATTTGATTTTACTCCTGCTTGGTTCAGACACACACAGATATCAACAATCAGCACATGCATCTCAACAATGGTGAAAAGTTTCATGTCGCAATGCATGCTGGGTTCCAGGATAATTTAAAGCTCCCAGCATGCACTGCTGCATGAATAATAATAATAAAAAAGAAATATTGCCACCATTGTTGAGATTAATGTGCTAAATTGTGATATCTCTGTTTCTAAAACATAGTGTAGCTCTGTTTTTTTTGGTTTATGCATGATGTGTTAAAAAATGAGTCATAGTAATTTATTGCTGTAGTTTCACAGTGGTGCTAATGTAACACTTTTGATTGAAGATAAAACTCTGAATGAATAAGAATTAATTCCTTAGTGAATGAACAGGCAATATGATGATTTTGTCATCATAAGCATTACAACGGCAACCATTCATAAACTGTGTGTGCACAAGTGTGACTTGCAAAAACACAGCTCAAGCAGCAAAAGAAAGACAAATGTTTTAGCATCAGCAACCCAACTAAAGCAAGCACTGATCTCTATAATGGTAACTTCAAAAAAACATTTTCAATTAAAAACTTCTGTTTGACAGAAATAAAGTCATACTGGTTAATAATAAGTGTAATAATGTGTAATGGCTGGAAGTCAGTCGTAGTTATTGTGTTTCTCTATTTTCTGTTCTTGTGTTTCTCTTTTCTTCAGTGATTCTGCTTGTTAACAGCAGGTGTTTGTTCATCACTAATGCTCAACAATCACTTACATAATTAATTATCTCACTGCAACACTGTCTCAATGTTACTTTTTACTCTTTGTAGTGTGGATTTCCCTGTGGGGTTGAAAGGGTTAACAGTGTAAGATAAAAAGACACACCCACAAAATGTATTTTAACAGTAATAAACTGTAAGTTATAAAACAGGTTTATACTGGCAACACTGTTGCCAGTAGTTTACTGTAAAATTTCGTTTTTTGGGTCACCGTTGTGCAGAAGAGTAGAGCCTGTGCTTCAGTCCAGGAGAAGATCTACAAACATTGATGATACGCTGCATGTTGCTTTATTTAACAGGCAGTGACTGTGTAGTTGCTGATCCAGTGGAAATCTCTTTATTTACAAAAGTTTTGTTGTGGTTTCAAATGAAATAAGTTCACAGTAATACTTTGCTAATGTTATTAATGCATTAGACATTTTAGTTTAATACATTTAAATGACAGTTGGTCAATTTAAGGTTTCTGCAAGTGAAATTAGTTAACTCGAGTTTTAGTGCATTTTACAGTAACATACTGTAGATTACAGTAAAGAACTGCACAATTAACAGTAAATTACTGGCAACAGTGTTGCCAGTATTTTACTGTAAAAAACCCCGGTAAGGTCTAACAGTGTATAATAATGAGGTACAAATTCAATCATCTTTATTAATCAACCACATGCCATCAGCATTGTTTTGTTTTCTAAAATGACTTAAGCCATACAATTTAAAGGCTTTTTAACTCTATCCTTCTCCTCATTGAAAGCTTGACTGAGTGCCTGCTTTTTTTGGGGGGGGGGGGGGGGGGGGGGGTTCCCTACCCCAAGAGTACCTATCACGGACTTTATAACTTTACCTGAGCGCCTGGTTGAACCTCTTACAGTTCACATGCTATCCGCATTAACAATATCGAGGATGAGCTTCTGTCAGTTGTCTTGACCTCGTGGTATTTTTTTTTTTTTTTTTTAAGTAGCCACAACTGTGAGGCTTAAAGGGATACTTCACTTAAACAAACCGTCTGCATATGTTAGACAATCTTCTACATAATAAATAAAGCTAGAAGATCAACATTCGTATATACTGTCTTTGTATTTGTACAAAATATATTATTCAGTGTTTCAACAAGTATAATGCAGCACATTGTAACCGCACTGGCATTAGTAGTACATTTAACATTAGCTCAAATGATCTATAGGGAATTTTAATAATTAATCATGAATATGATTAATATTTTGCATATTACAGTTACATTAATTTATCGAAACTGAAACTAGATCGATATGTATATATGAATAACCAATCACAACGAATTATAATTCCTCATTCATATATCAATAATCTTATTTCAAATCGAAGTTATGGGATAACTTTCCATGGAATTAATTTAGTTATCAAACAACCTGTTTGTCCAGCAAACATTAACGTAAGATTAACTTATCAAATCTCAAGTAAAATTATCCTTCTTACAAACCCAAGAAAGAGTATTTTTTTTCTGGCCTTGAAAAAAAAAAAACTCGCTGTGTTTATAAAATTAGGTTACTTAAATCGTAACAAGATAAAGCATGTAGCTTGGATCAAACATTTTCATTGACTTTGTTAAATGAGCATTGAGACAATCAGGAATAAATGGAATTTAATAATTGAACTAATGAATACATAACTACAATTCACGCAGAGTAAATATGTATGTATATACAGAACACGTAAACAAATACAAGACTAAACGAATAACGAAAATGAGAGAGAGAGAGATAAAGTGAAACTAACATGTGCGATCAAAGAAAGATCACAGTTAGGCAGAGCATGTGAGCGGAGTGGAGCGGTGAGAATATCCGCTCATCGCTCACGGAACTGTTCACCCCTCCGCTCCCCCGCTCAAAGCTACATCAGGCCGCTCCGCTCATTATCGCTCAGCGCTCAACGAGGTTTGCTTCGCGCTCCACTCAAATCGCCCCCCGCTCGCTCCAAAAAAGGAAAAAAATCTACATGTATATTACTTTTAGCTTAGACCACAGCCTTACCTCCTAAAGAACTAAGAGTAACAACAACATTTTTCAAATAGAAATGTTTTATTTCAAATTACAGGCCTAAGGAATATAGCCTACACAACAAGTCCTGTAAAATTAAACGAATAAATGGGCCTAATAATATAAATAAAAATTATATAAACAAAAATATACATACACATTTTTTTAAAGTAACTATAAGGCCAGAATTTTGAAAAGTGAACTTTTGCGCAACGCGCACGATTAAAATTTAAATCGACTTCCATTGTACACACAAACTGCTGTAAAATTAAACGAATAAATGGGCCAAATAATATAAATATTATTATGGACGACACAAATTAGGCTAAATAAAACGAACCATTAGGTCTACTTGAATGAAAAAACGAATTTGTTTGAATATTACGCTATATTTAATTTACACTTTGTTACAAGTTATCGTTTTCAATTTACTGACCTTTTGCTTTCTTCTCAGCGTGTTCGCATAGCTCACGTTCATGTTTTCGAGAGATGTGTCTTTTGAGATTCCAAAATGAATCTTTGCTGACTGAAACGATGTGTCCACATTCGTTTTCTTGTACCACATTATCATTGTTAGTTAGTTTTATATTAATAGTACACCTGTATGACTTCTCATTCTCCTTTTTGAAGTAGCCTACTTTTTGAACTCCATTATTGAGCCGAGTTTTGACTGAAAATAGTCTACTGTTGATGACTGTGCAAGACAGATGGATCCTGGTTTAGGTTTGACTGAGCATGCTTCAGACTCGTGGTGTGACCGGAGCGAAATTGGAGCGGGAAATAAGGCGACGCTCCGTCCTTTTAAAAATGCCGCTCTGCGCTCTGTCCAAGATCCGCCCGCTCCACTCCGCTCACATGCTCTGCAGTTGGGCAAAATCACAGACAGTAACCTTTTGAGAGAGACAACAAGAAATCACATCAATCAAATCAAAAATCATTACTTGCGTATGGTTCTTTTTGTATTTGCTGAAGAAGAGCTCTTTTTAGAGCGGGGCGTGTTTCCTCGTGTCTTTGGGGCGAGCAGACTCGCGCGAAGTTTAAAGGGGGGGTGAAATGCTATTTCATGCATACTGAGTTTTTTACACTGTTAAAGAGTTGGATTCCCATGCTAAACATGGACAAAGTTTCAAAAACTAAGTTGTACGTTTGAAGGAGTATTTTTGTTCCAAAAATACTCCTTCCGGTTTGTCACAAGTTTCGGAAAGTTTTTTTCGAGTATGGGTCTATGTTACGTAAGATGGTGCGGAATTTCCTTATATGGGTTCTAAGGGCACTTCTCCCGGAAGAGCGCACACGCATTCGAGAGCAGAGACATTCACTGACCAGAGCGAGAGAAATGTCACCAAAGAAGTGTGTTTTTGATTGCCAGGGCAAGACAACCCTGCACAGATTCCCAAAGAACCCAGCGTTAAGGCACCAGTGGATGGAGTTAGTTTTTCCTGAGCATAAATGGAGTTGTGTAGACTGTTTGTTCCCTGCATTTCGACGATGATTGTTTTATAAACAAAGCCCAGATCGACGGATTTGCAGATCGTCTAATGCTTAAGGATGGAGCAGTCACAATGATAACGGTTCGGTGAGTAAAACTGCTTCTATTGTCTCTGTGTGTTGTTTCTAGCTCGGTGCGTTAGCACAGCTTTAGCTCCGCCCACACGGCACGCCTCCAGCCGCTCGTTTTTTTCCGGAAAGACTCGGTACAGCCTATCTTTCTTTTATAAATATAATAAAACTAAAGACTTTTTGGAGATATGAAGGATGCAATACTACTCTATAGGTACTCAAGATTAACAGGAGATTGAGTGAAAATGAGCATTTCACCCCCCTTTAAAGGTTCACCGAACGTGAAGTTGCCAGAAACATGATTCAGAGTTCATCTCCCTTTGTGGAGGGAGAGGCAAATATGGAAATAACTTAGTAAAGAAAAGAAAAACGGAGACGAGGGAGTGACGCGGAGGTGCGCGCCCGGAGACGGTGGCCGAAGCCGAAATTGGTGTTTCCCGAAGTCTGACCGGAGAGGAAGAGAGACCTGAGCGTGATCGCGGGAATTTCAAAAGAGTCTCTGTCTTCTTTGAGTTGAAGTTGCCTGCTCCGTTCGCTTCATTGAACGGGGAAGAGTCCGAAGACGAAAATAAAGGAAAGACTTAGAGAAAAAGAAAAACGGAGAACGCTCCCAAAAAGGGAGCCATATGGATCTTCTCGCTGACGAAGAGGGTTCGTAAAAAGTGCCCCCGGAGATTTCCTGAGTCGGTCTTTTATGGAAAAGATGGGTTAACGCCTCTGTTCGCGCGAACACCCAATCACCTTCAGAGATTTCAGAGCGGGAAGAAGTTTCTTTGTCCTGCAGGCAACGCCCACTGGATTGAGTCATGAGGGATATCAAATTTGAGACGATTTGCTCAAGACATATGAAATGTGTAAAACAATGTACATTACTGCATTCTGCTATCGAAATTCGACTCTGTTAGATTGCGAGGATTACAGAGATAATTATGAAACTTGTCATATGAAGATTATAGAACACCAAGTTACATAAGATATGCATAATTACACACATTTAAGGTTTGTTCATTCAAATAAACGTCATAAATGAAGCGAATATAACCTGTCTGGTAAACTGGAGTATAGGAGATATATGACATGCTTATATTCTAAGGTTAATATTCAAAGTTTGTGTATGTGTGTGCGTCGGAATGTTGGCTTTCCGTTATCTCTCTAGCAGAGGAGCTTGATGAGCCGCTGAAAGAGGAGAAACATTCTTCAAAAATACATTTCAGAGCTAAACACTTGAAGATCATGACTATATGATCAAAGCAACACTAATCAACATGCATAATGGAATTGTACATTATATCAAAAAAGAATATCTCTAAGTTCTAAGTTAAACACAAAGGATGTTTGTGTGTGTGGGGGGGTGTGATGTCACGTAGCAGGAGAAAGTTTCGTTATCTCTTTGGTGCAGAGAGGAATGTTAGTTTCAGGTTCTGGAGTGTCTCTGAGGTGCAATTAGTGTCGTAAAAGTCCATTTGCTCCAGTCTCTCTGGAGCCGGCGTATGATTTGTATTTGGGGGGTCAGGAGCTTACAAGCTTTAGTAAGCTTAGCAAAGAACGTTTTGGGAAGGAATGTGCTTAGAAAACACAGAGAGTCTGAATTTGTTAATTCAGGCCAAACGAATGAATGATTCAAATAGCCCAGTCGCTACAACATCATTTTAGTACTTCATTCGCGAGCAGAAAAACATGGTTGGCAACCAATCGCTGTGAGGTTCAGGTTTTGACTTCTGTCTTTAGAATTAAAAAATATGCAGTTAATAAATGCACTAATTAATAAACTTGTGACAACACTGTTTTTAAAGGTGCATTGCACAAGTCTCTGAGTTTTTGCAGAACTATGCCCCCTCTGGCGACAAGCGAAACTGCAACACTGCAACTGAACGCGCATGACGTCACGCCCAGTCTCAAATTCCGTCCCGAATCCCTCTTATTTATTTTACTGTACAGGATTATAGAGGCAATCGCAGTGATCAGAGAAGGGCTCATTCAGCCCATCAGGCAATTGTTTAAGCATGTATGGGTTAGAAAAACGGGTATTTTCAACATGAAATGTTGCGCAATTCACCTTTAACAATTATACACTGCATATTTTACAAGAAAAGATATTTGTCAATGATGCTTAAAATCTGTAGCGCTTATTTTGATCTTTAACGTTACATTTATTCATTTAGCAGACGCTTTTGTCCAAAGCTTTTTCTTTAATGTTGATTTTTCTTTAATGTTAATTCTTTAATATTGATTCAATATTACTCTTAATGCTCTTAAAAACACAACAATAAAAAATATTACAATGACAAACTCATGCTTATGTTCCGACACAGAACTTTCATTAACAAAAGGAATAAGACTGATGACATATACCCACGTTGTAACTAAAATAAATGAAAGGTCTTTGGATTTTCCCCTTAAAACACATCATCAACAAAATAGTACGATGAAAATTTTGCTTATATTAAACATCAAACTTTTATTAACAAAATGAATATGGATGATATGTTGTTTGATAATGATATACCCGTGTTGTTTGGATTTTCCCCTTACTTAAAAACAAAAGTTATGTAATTGGTTTATGGCCGAACACTGTGTAACACTACAGCGCCAAGTCTTCTCACACTCATAACTGCAATCCTGGCATTGTGCAATATCCCTTGCGGCACCAAACAAAATAGAGTTAATATTAGACAGTTATTTCTCAAACTGTATTATATACCTGTACACCTCGCAAAAATTCTGAGGTCTGAACCTCGGGAACGTCAAATGTGGGAGCGGCTTTGCTCTCAACACTGAACAAAGCCTTTTACACTCATTTGTTCCTGACACTGTTCTGTGACCCACAAAAAAACTCACTAGCATCACTACAGTTCATAGAGTTTTTAATTACATTCATCATTAAACTAAACTTATGTCGTATGTTACTCTACAATTACATAGACTGTAGAAATACGCCATTTTGAATTTGAAATGGATGAAAGTGATTCGGTGAGGGATCGTCATATAATCGTCATCGTCATATGTACTGTGTAAAGATCCTAGATCATATGTCATTTTCACAATTCACAAGTTTCAAAACGCTTTTATTGAATTTTTGTCTACTGAGGGTTTTTGGAAAGACGTTTTGTCAAATAAATAATTGGCATAATGTTAAACAACAGTTCAATCCATTGAACACACTGTAGGCCCACTTCTGTCCATCACAGCCTTTTCATTCATGTCAAAAACTAAATATGCTACCCTGACTAAGGGCTAAATCATATAACAAACAATAATGTGTTTATAATTAAATGTGTTACCTTTATGTGGAGGTTTAGAAGTCATTCTTGGGAGTGTTCCTCATTGCCTCCTCATTGCCTGCAAGACGAAATCTGTGCGGGAGGAGTCAGTCATGACAAAGGTTAAAAAACTTTTACTGTCCCTCTTGAGCAACAGGTGCAGGTAAAAGTTCAAGATACAGTTCCTGCGGGAATGAGTCATAATGTAAATGACAAAGACAATAGAGACTTTCAGAAACAAAATAGATGCACAATAAAGCGGAGTGAAATTATGAATTTCTGTCAGAAAACTTTCAGTGGCATTCTGTTCACTGATCACTATATGGCATATATTGAATATACAACCCTTTCCACCTTTGGATATTTTCATAAATCAAATACTCAAACATTAGCAGTGAACATTGAACATTTCACTCTGTATCGAAAGAGTTCCTCAAAATGAATATTTTTAATTTCATAATCTACTAATCTCCTTGGAGGTCCTCTGTTATATCTTTATCTTTTATATATAACATGAACGATACGCTGAATGCTAACGGATGCTAAATGTGTTAACTCACATTTTCTTTACTGGGAACCGTAGTACGGTCTTCTTTGGTACATCGACACAACACACAAGGAGTTGTCCTAGATCGCCCTCTAGTGCACATGAACATTAAGTGCATATATCATCCTCTGTCTGAGGAGATCTTCTGACCTCTGAAGTCTGTGGCTGTAGATCCGCTGCTGAGGAAGGTTGCTGTTGCTGGTGTTACCGTTTTGGGTTGACCTGGGATGTTTAATTCCCAGCCATCGTCCATTTTATTTTTGTGTGTGTGTGTCTATATATATAGGCTATATATACACACACACACACATATATATATATATATAAATGTGTGTGTATATAATGATTTTCAATTGCATTTCGCTTCTTCAAGATATAGTTAAAACATTAATGTAATTAGCCAATATTTTCCTTTGTAATGAGTCCAGGATTCTTATGGTTTTGGGGATTTATTTGGTCAACTGAAATGGAAAATCCAAACATATTTCAGGTGGTCACAATTCCGCTATATTATACTTTACTATATTTTTAATCACACATTCAGGCCGACGCATACTGAACTGTGCATTGCAGAAATTATTCTTATAATTGCATATGAGTTTCGGTGGTTTCCTGCTTCCTTTGTTAGCAGGTGAGTGATCGCCATTATCTGTGGGATTCGAGATCCCGGAGAGCAGTGATTTGTCCTTGGATCATGGCGACCTCAAGCCCCACAACAGAAACAAAAGGTAACTTTCTACCTTAACAATAAAAAGACTAACATTGATCGAGATAATTATGTAACAACACAGATGCGTGTGTATTTTCTCCAGAGATTTCGTACTCTTTTTACTTTCGATTTTCTCACGTAAAGTGTTGTTTACCTCCACATCTGAAAATAGCCTAACTTTGTGCTTTCTTTCATCATTTACTCAATCGTTAGGCTATAGTTTAAGTTATTCAATTTTAAGTTAATAATAATATTAATAATTCGTTACATTTATATAGCGCTCAAATTTTAAATTTAATTTTCTCGGCACTCAAAGTGGGGGGAATCTTCTCAACACACCACCAATGTGCAGCATCCACTTTTTATTTTTATTTTTTATTGTTTATTGCAGAACTTACACAAGGTCAGGGAAGTGAAGTGAACAAACAATGAAACGAAAAAAAAATATATATATATATATATATATATATCCTGGATTTGCATACTTCACATTATGTAATTATACATAGCATACACACACACACACACACACACACACACACACACACACACACACAAACAACAAGGTTAAGTCATATCTTTGAATAAATCATCATAATGCATAAAAAATTTGCACTTTTTTTATTTATAAGTCTATAGGGATGAAATAAAAGAATAAGGTCAGCAAAAAGAGAAAAAGAGGGAAGCTTAAAGGAGACTTAAAGGGGGGGTGAAACTCAGTTTCAGTCAATCTCATGTTAATCTTGAGTACCTATAGAGTAGTATTGCATCCTTCATATCTCCAAAAAGTCTTTAGTTTTATTATATTTATAAAAGAAAGATAGGCAGTACCGAGTCTTTCCGGAAAAAAAAACGAGCGGCTGGAGGCGGGCCGAGCCCAGCAAACATGCCAGTGTGGGCCCACTGTGGGTAAGTGTGGGTTTTCTGTGGGACAGTGTGGGCAAGGGCAAACCCTTTCGGGCCCCATGTGGGCTTTCTGTGGGCAAGCCCACTGTGGGACTGCCCACAGAAAACCCACACGGGCCCCCAGTGGGTTAGCCCATGTGGGGCCCATAGCAGTTTTGCCCATTTGGGCCCCCATTAGGATTTACTGTGGGCAAGCCCACTGTGGGACTGCCCACAGAAAACCCACACGGGCCCCCAGTGAGTTAGCCCATGTGGGGCCCATAGCAGTTTTGCCCATTTGGGCCCCCATTAGGATTTACTGTGGGCAACCCACCGTGGGACTGCCCACAGAAAACCCACACGGGCCCCCAGTGGGTTAGCCCATGTGGGGCCCATAGCAGTTTTGCCCATTTGGGCCCCCATTAGGATTTACTGTGGGCAACCCACCGTGGGACTGCCCACAGAAAACCCACACGGGCCCCCAGTGGGTTAGCCCATGCGGGGCCCATAGCAGTTTTACCCATTTGGGCCCCCATTAGGATTTACTGTGGGCAACCCACTGTGGGACTGCCCACAGAAAACCCACACGGGCCCCCAGTGGGTTAGCCCATGCGGGGCCCATAGCAGTTTTACCCATTTGGGCCCCCATTAGGATTTACTGTGGGCAACCCACTGTGGGACTGCCCACAGAAAACCCACACAGGCCCCCAGTGGGTTAGCCCATGCAGGGCCCATAGCTGTTTTTCACTGTGGGGCCACCATGAGGGTTTACTGTGGGCAACCCACCATAACAGTACAGTTAAATCATTGTTTTAAGATTAGAAGCTCAGGGTAAATCAAACTATTTTAACGATCCTGTAAAATGTCATAAATGTTATTTCATTCAACAGTCAATCCCATACTTAACTAAAACTGCACACAGTCAACAAGATAGCAAGACAAGTACTATCGTTACCTGTTTGCTTGTTGCAGCTGTTCCCAGACAGACGGATAAAGTCAGACAGACTACCCAGTTAACACAGAACATTCCCCTAAGGTTAGTATTGGTAGGGGCACATTCTTTTTTGGTTTTATTTTTATGTAACCATAAAATAATGTTCCCAGAACGTTGCTGGGTGGTTACTTTTAAATAACCTAAAAATAACTTATAGAGAATGTTTCCTAATGGTTATTTTTAAGTTATTATTTTGCAACCATAAAATAACGTTCCCAGAACGTTGCAGGGTGGTTATTTTTTGAATAACCTTTATAGAGAACGTTCCCTAATGGATATTTTTAAGTTATAATGTTGCATAATTGATCTCACTGAGGTTATAATTAAACAGGTTTTATTAAAATAGGAACAAATGGAACAAACCAAAGTTTTCAAGATATTTTATCTGATTATCAAATAATTCCCTCCATCAATTCTATGTTTATGTAAATGCTGCGTGACTTTTACGTGTTTTAATGGGCGCTCGCGCTGAACATTCGAGCCGCATTTGAACTGGAGCGGAGGCCGTTACCATGGAAACGGGACGACAGCTCAACTGACACAAGCAGTAACTCCGTCTCTCACTGTTGTTTTCACTACTTTCAGGTAAGCTTAGTCCCCAAACTTACACAAATAGTACATACAAATGCTTTTGACACATTCTTTCATGTAAATGACACGCTTCCGTTGAATATTTACTTTATAGAAATGATTTAGTGTCTTCAGGAAAAGTCCGCTAGCATCTCTCATCCGTTAAGTTAACAGTAGCAGCTAACTGTTACTAGCTAGAGGCAGGTTAACTTGTGCTGTAATTTAGGCTTTTAATCACATTGTATGTGTACAGTATATGAGAGATTTTGATAGTATTGTAAAGGTTTTGCTGGCAATTTCCAAATGTGTGAATGAAAGTAAACTAGTGCTAATTTATTTAACTTAAAAATATTCACTGGACGGTTAATTCATTGATTTCACGTGACGTCACATGGAACGCCCACCTGGAGGGCAAATTAAAGGAGTGTTATAATGCCAGTTGTGCCTAGTATTAACATACAATACAGTAGCCTAGTTTGAACCAGTTTAAGATTCCTATTAATTAATTTTATACTCGTATGGCCAACTCTCTCATTATTAATAAATGGTAACACTTTATAATAAGGTTTCATTTTGTTAGCTTTAGTTAACATGAACCAACAATTAGTGAACAATTACTTCTACAGCATTTATTAATCTTAAAGTTAAGATCAACATTAAATACTGTATTTGAAATGTTGTTTGTCCTCTCTCTTTTCAGTATTTATTGCAATCTAATCCTGATTGCAGAATTGAGCTCCAACCCCAGTTAAGCAGACCTGAACCAGTTGATCGAGGTCTTCAGGATCAGCAGACACTACAGACAGGCTGGAGCTAAACTCCTCCATGACCAGGACTGGACACCACTGCTGTAAGTGATCGATCTAGTCATGTTCCGAACATTTTGCAGAGGACCACTGTCCTGCAGACTTTAGCACCAGCCCTGGTCCAGCACGCCTGGACAAGCTAATCAAGCTCTTTTGGTTAAAAGAGCAAGTGAGATTGATCAGGTCTGAACATAAACTGCAAGACAGTGCACTTCGAGGACCAGAGATTGACTATTAATTAGTCAATAATCACTGATGAAAAAATAATAATTTTTATTTGTATAGATTTATGTAATATTTGACTAATATTCAGTTGTCTTCTCTCTTTTTTCCTTAATTGTGATGTGTCTCAAACAGCTAAATAATAAACCCAAAAGAGCCACTCAGGCACAGGTCACTCTTTTTCTGTGTAAGTACTCGTTTGACCGTCAGACACATTCCCTCTATTTTTGGGTAATAAAAATAACATATTCAGGCTGCAAGTTAAATCTATCAATGATTTATTGATAAAGACATTAAAAGGTTTGTTCTTCATGTTGTTCCAAACATGTATTATTTACTTTTTTCTGTGGAATGCAAAAGAAGATATTTTGAATTATGTTTAATCTGTTTTGTACAATGAAAATCCCATTGGATCCCATTGACTTTTTGAGTCATTTTTCAAAATATCATCTTCCACAGAAGAAATCATGCAGGTTTGGAACGACATGAGTGTGAGTACAAAGTGACAAAATTATTCTTTACGTTGTGTTGATAATTTTAGTAAACTGTTCTCATGCTCTTATTTCATCATGCCCTCAGTTGGTTCACTCTCTGTATGTTTCTCTTTCAACAACACCGCCTAAATTTGTTTTTAATAATAATAAACACCTGTAACTATTTTTCCGGAACTCAAATTATTCTCAGGTTTCTCCAGTCATATATAAATTAGGCTACACTTGGAACAACCCTTGTTTTTGTTTTTTTGTAAAAAAATGTGTTAACATTTCAATTGTTGTTGTTTTTTTCTCACGTTAGAGAAAAAACTGACACAAAAAACAGCCAGGCCGCAGCATCCGAAGGGGTTGATCCTGATCCTGTTAAATCATAATGCAAGAGACTGGGATGGTGGAAGGAGCAGAAGAACCAGAGGACTTGAGGACTCTGAAGACAAAAGACTCAAAATCTATTTAAAATAAATGCTGCTCTTTTGACAGTTCTGTTCAAACGTTCCTAATTTTTTTTCCACGATTTACATGCTGACGACTGGATGCTGGCTACTGTAATAAATTATTAACATAATTTTTTAACATCCCAGGAATAATTACTTTGTAAAATAGATTAAAACAGAAAACAGTTATTTTAAGTTGCAACAATATTTCAGAATATTGCTCTTTTTAATGTATTTATTAAATAAATGCAGCTTTGATGAGATGAAGGGATTTCTTTCAAAAGTATTTAAAAAAAATTACTGACCCCAAACTTTTGAACGGTAATGTATTGTGTATATATATATATATTTTTTTTTTTTTACATGACTGTGAATAAATAAAATTATTATTTGAAACATATAACTTATAATGTACTATTTCAACAAGTGCAATTATTTTGCATGTATTGTGGCAAATGCTAAGTACAACCAAACTAATCTTGTTGTTTGTTAAGGCCACAGGTATATTACAATACATCTTTGCATTGTCCACAGTATGCCCACACTTTTCCCAGTGTACCCACAGTATGCCCACACTTTTTACAGTGTTCCCACAGTATGCCCACACTTAACCCAATGTACCCACAGTATACCCACACTTTGCCCACAGCGTGGGCTTGCTGTGGGCCCACAACTGGTCCCAATGGGGGCCCACTCTACTTAGTGTGGGCCAGCCCACAGTCAGCCCACACTTTGGGCTGTCCCGATGGGGCCCTACCTGGGCCCCATAGTGTGGGGCCCACATGTGCCCCGCATTTTACGCTGGTATCTGGGCCCACAGTGGGCTGCCCACAGTGGTCCCACACGGGTCCCTAAGGGGTTTGCTGTGGGCCCACAACTGGCCCCAATGGGGGCCCACTCTACTTAGTGTGGGCTAGCCCACAGTCAGCCCACACTTTGGGCTGTCCCGATGGGGCCCCACCTGGGCCCCATAGTGTGGGGCCCACATGTGCCCCGCATTTCACGCCGGTATCTGGGCCCACAGTGGGCTGCCCGCAAGGGCCCCATTCGGGCCCCAAAGGAGCATGTTTGCTGGGAGTGGGCTGTGCTTACGCGCCGATAGCTAACAACACAGTGGCTGCGTCCGAAACCGCGTACTCAATGAGTAGGTACTTATTTTCAATGAGTACTTACTTAACGAGCGCTAAAAGAGTAGGTACTTTATAGCCAAATCTCGTTGAGTATGAATGCGAACCGGACATCTGCCATGTTGACGTTATCATGTGACCTGCTACGACGCGTTATCACAAGCGCAACAACTTAAAAGATTTGAACGACACGTTTTTCATCTATCTGTAAATATTGATATTGATTAAACTTGCTCATTTTGAAGAAACTGCTGCCCATTTATTTTGTGAATACATTTAGGGTTGATAAAAGTTCTTATATTTAACCCTACTAATGTGACCCACCGTTTTATCCTTACAATATTATTTATTTTTATTACGAAATCCCAAAATGGTCATCTCTTGAATGTTGTTAATTTCTTTATTTTATATCCAAACATTTTTATCCACAAGCAAAAGTGGCTAACTGCTTTATGTTTTCCTCTTTTTCTTGTTGAATTTAACTCTCGTTTCATCCCTCAGGCCTAGGCCTATAAATAAATTATTTTTTAAATGTATTATAATGAATTATTTAAGAAAAAATATATTAAAATATTCAACCTTGTACTAGGTTATTTTTTCCTGTGTAAAAAATCGCATATTATGTATGCAAACCCATGATATATATATATATATATATATATATATATATATATGTATATATACACACCTCATAACATCAGTAACTCAACAGCCCTACCTAGAACGGGTTTCCTCAGCGTTTGTAATGTCTGCACAAAGGGCAGCTGTGCAAAGATTTGCCTTTGGAGAAAACTGTTGATTTTATACTCATTTTATAAAATGTAAGTATCATTAATATTAAAAATTAATATTACCCCAGAATGAATTGCATTGATATCCCACCCCAAAACATACAATAATAACAACGATAAATGCTGACCAATACTTAATTATATTACTTTTTACTGAAAATATTAGTAAAAAGTATATAGTGAACATATCTACATTTGCATTCAAACAATTAAATAAAGCATTAATTAAATAATTATATTGTATTTACTGACAACAATGAGAAATATTAATAAATTAGTAAAAGAATGAATGAAAGTCACCATCACACAATAAACAAATGCATATACAAGTCAACACATGAAACAAAGATTTATTCAAACTACAATCATGTATGTAGGCTGAAGGCCTCCACCACCACCCTCCTCCTCCTTAACTGCCGATGATTTTGCAAACTTCTTCACCAACAAAACAACAACTATCAGCAGTCAATTCTCAGCTCCACACACACAGGAACCCAGACCGACCCCTCCCACAGCCAATACCCCTCTGTCCTCCTTTTCGCCGCTAACAGAGGAAGAAGTATCTACACTTCTCCTCTCCAGTCACCCTACCACCTGCCCTCTAGACCCCATCCCCTCACACCTTCTACAAGCCATCTCTCCCACACTTCTACCAGCACTCACACACATCATCAACTCATCCCTCCATACTGGCACCTTCCCTACAGCATTCAAGCAGGCTCGGGTCACTCCACTGCTTAAAAAACCAACGCTAAACACATCTTTTGTAGAGAATTACAGACCTATCTCTCTCCTACCATTCATTGCAAAAACACTTGAAAGAGCTGTTTTCAACCAAGTAACATCCTTCTTGTCTCTAAACAACCAGCTGGATGTCAACCAATCTGGCTTCAAGAAAGGGCATTCAACTGAGACTGCATTACTGTCGGTCACAGAAGCCCTACGGATTGCAAAAGCTGCTTCCAAATCTTCACTCCTCATTCTCCTTGATCTGTCTGCTGCCTTCGACACCGTGAACCATCAGATCCTTATGTCCAGCCTCTCATCACTGGGCATCACAGGAACTTCACTCGACTGGTTTGAATCCTATCTCACAGGTAGGTCCTTCAAAGTCGCATGGAGAGGCGAGGTATCCAGAGCACATCAACTGACCACAGGGGTTCCCCAGGGTTCAGTTCTCGGTCCCCTCCTCTTCTCCATCTACACTACATCACTGGGACACATCATACAGGCACATGGTTTCTCCTACCACTGCTATGCTGATGACACACAACTCTTCCTCTCATTTCGACCAGATGATCCCACAGTAGCTGCACGGGTCTCGAGCTGTCTGGCAGACATCTCCACATGGATGAAGGAACATCACCTGCAGCTCAACCTGGCAAAGACTGAGCTGCTCGTCCTCCCTGCCAATCCGTCTCTACAGCACGACTTCACCATCCAGCTTGATTCATCATCAATCACACCATCAAGGTCGGTCAGAAATCTGGGAGTAACGTTTGATGACCAGCTGACCTTCACAGATCACATTTCAAAGACAGCTCGATCATGCAGGTTTGCGCTGCACAACATCAGGAAGATCAGACCTTTCCTAACTGAGCACGCAACACAACTCCTCGTCCAGGCCCTGGTCATTTCTAGGCTTGACTACTGCAATGCTCTTCTGGCCGGACTTCCAGCATGTGCTACCAAACCTCTTCAGATGATCCAGAATGCTGCAGCTCGTCTTGTCTTCAACGAGCCCAAGAGGGCCCACGTCACCCCTCTGTTAATCTCTCTGCACTGGCTACCTCTCGCTGCTCGCATCAAGTTCAAGGCATTGACGCTTGCTTACAGATCTATCACAGGCTCAGCTCCCTCCTACCTTCACTCACTCCTACGAGCCTACATCCCCACCAGACGCCTACGATCAATCAACAAGCGACGTCTCGTGGTTCCATCACAGAAAGCCACAAGATCACTTTCCAGATCATTCTCATTCACAGTTCCATGTTGGTGGAACACTCTCCCCACCCTCATCCGGAATGCTGAATCCCTGACAACATTCAAAAAACAGCTGAAAACCCATCTCTTCCATGAGCACCTAAACTCATAAAAAAAAAAAAAAAAAAAAAACAACCTTTCCCTTAAAATCCCACCTATCATGCTTATGCTACTCTGAATAATGCCTGAACTTCGTATTCTGAACACTTCTTGCGTTGTTGTTGTCTTTTGCCTCTTCATGATGACTCGCTTAATTTAGTCCTGATTTGTAAGTCGCTTTGGATAAAAGCGTCTGCTAAATGACTAAATGTAAATGTAAGGCGCTGAGGTTGTTGCGTGTTGTGTTGTGCTTCACAATCTGAGGCAATAAGGGCAGGTGGAGTGATGGAGGGACTCATGGCACCATCTCCAGGATTCAGCTCTCATCCTCAGCACTCACACCAGCCTGCTGACATTTCAGATTCTACAAAATGCACAAACATAACACAAAAGCAGTCATTTTAACCACACAATGTCATATGATTTCAGTATTATTTAGAAGACAAAACCACTTTTTTTCACAAACGCCGCCATCATCTTCCCTTGCAGGTCCTGCTCCACCACAAAAGCTGTGCAGCAAATGCACAGAAATCAAGAATCAGAAAAGTGCTGTAATAGCTCTGTTTAAAATTACAATAATTAGTTATTGTTATTAATTTCTGTGGTATACTCACTCAAAGCCTTTGATGGCAGCATTCAGCTTCATGAGCCACTCTCCACCGGATAAAAACACATCTGTTCATCTGACCCTGTAACATCCAGACAAGATTCACATTACCTCTGTGATTTATGAGCTTGTTTTAACTTTTTATCCAACATAAATGTTCCTCAATTTATCAACAGTACTAATGGACAAATAAAATAGATAACTTATGTTTAGTTACTTTATAGATTTGTTCTACAAAATAGCACACATTCATCACTCAGATGTCTATTTCATGTTGTGATGTGCTCTTCTGCAATACTTACTGAAGATTTTCCTGTCAGAAGTAAATAGACATTTAAAATAAGCGTCTTTAGGATGTATATGGTTTATGTAAATCCACTTTAGAGACGTAACTTACGTGTCCTTACTGGAGCCCGCCTGTTTGCTAACGTTATACATAATAAAACGTGTTTTTACAGCAAAATCACAACTATACTACACTGTGTAACGTCTTTACACCTTCAACAATTCAACAGTTTACTCTACAGTAGTTCAACACATGCAATTTTAACACAAGGACCCGTGTTTACTCACATTTGAAAGCACCCGCGTCGCTGATCTCTGCGATGTTTGATAATGACGTATCCTCTCGCGTGGCCTCCTGGGATAGAAAAGTATTCATCTTCGAGCTCTTCAAAATCTGGGTTGAAGCAGTAAGCCAGGGGTGTCCAAACTCAGTCCTGGAGGGCCACTGTCCTGCAGAGTTTAGCTCCAACCCCAATTAAACACACCTGAACCAGATAATCAGACCTTGATTATCTGGTTCAGGTGTGTTTAATTGGGGTTGGAGCTAAACTCTGCAGGACAGTGGCCCTCCAGGACTGAGTTTGGACACCCCTGCAGTAAGCCATCCGGGAACTTCTCGCCTACTCTTTTATGAGTACTGAGGTTTCGGACATACTACTCCGTTCACGTACTGTTTTCCCCTACTATATAGTAGGAAAGTAGGAATATTCGGATGCACTATAAGTATATGTACGCCCGAATCTCGCGATAATTAGTACGTCACTCTGGTAATTCTCGCCTACTCTTTTATGGATACTAAGGATTCGGACATACTTATTCGCTCGCCTACTGCTTTTTCCATACTATATAGTAGGGAAGTATGCGGTTTCGGACGCAGCCAGTGACATTTGAAGCAGTTTTACTCACGGTTTCAACGCACGACCGTTAAAGCTCCCGTATGTGATTTTTTGACCACAAGAGGGCGCAGTTTTCAACAATAACAAAGGCGAAGCTTGATGACGCTATGAAGGAGGTGACGATGGGAGATGTCATTTTTAATGGGGGGACAAAATCATCTTCAGCCATGCCTCTACTCACTCTGCAGGAGTGGCAATATTGTTCAACAACCTACCAGGCAAAATTGTGAAGGTAAAGACAGACTCAAATGGCCACTGGGCTTCAGTTGTTTTAAACATTAATGATGTTTTGTTTATTTTATTCAATGTATAAGGTTACAATAGTATTCCCTTAAACAACAAATTACTATCTGAAATTTCGGACTCTTTAGTTGAATTTAAACGTGTGTATCTTACTGATAATATTATTATAGGAGGAGATTTTAACATGGTTATGGATGAAGGGTTAGATCGCTTTCCACCCAAATTTAACACCTCTCACCCAAATCCTCACCTTCTTAATTTTTGTTGGAATAATAACTTAGTGGATGCTTGGAGGGATGGGAATCCAAATCTTAAGCAATTTTCCTGGTTCAAAGCTAATGGGACTTCCAAATCAAGAATTGATTATTGGTTAACCTCATCTAACCTATCTGGCTTTATCAAAGATATCTCAATATCCGCGGCACCTTTGACAGATCACTGTTGCATCTTTATATCCTTCTGCTCAGGCAAAAAAGAATCACATAACAAGGGTTACTGGAAATTCAACACCGATTTATTAAAACACAAAAACTTTTGCTTGCGAATTAAATCTATACCCAGCCAGCACAGCCATGTGGGGCCCAAATGGGTTTGACCTGGGCTATCTAACTGGGGCCCAGCCAGTTTTGTCCTCGGTTTCCATGTAGGCCCCACATGGGTTTGCCCAGATGAAATGAACACTGCTTAGTGTGCACACTACAGGCTGTTTAATGTAACACTGAATCAGTGTTGGAGGTAATGAGATAATTAAGTGATTGAATAATGATTGTGCATTAATGATGAACACCTGCTGTTAACAAGCAGAATCACTGAAGGAAAGAGAAACACAAGAACTACTTCCAGCTAGGGCTGGGCGATTTTAATCGCGATATTGTTATGCGCATCTCGTCAGTAAAGCCGGTTCCTTGATTTAGTAGTAAATCACCATCACCTGCTTTCAGATGGAGCGGCATTTAGGGCTGAGAAGATAATTAAGTGATTCATTTAGTGATGATTGAGCATTATTGAAGACACCTGATGTTAACAAGCAGAATCACTGAAGAAGAAAATCACAAATTGTAAGTTACCATTAAGGTGATGGGAGTTTGCTTAAGTTGGGCTCTAGACCATTATATGTTTACTTTAATATTTACTGTTGTTTATCTGCTGTTATTGATTTATAACAGTTAAATGAACAAAGTAAAATGTTATCTTATAGTGTTTGTTATGTTTTGACATAATCATACTGTGATCTGAAAAGTGAAACATATTAAGATAGTTTGGTTTAACTTGTTAGCAGCAGTTTTGTGATTCTTCAGCCTATAATTATCAGGACTTTACTTATTATTCAAAATATTTAATAAACATTGCTCTGATCAAAAAGACGTTCAGACATCAATAATCAGCCTGTGAATCTCAACAATGGTGACAATAATAAAGCATGTTGCAGTGGCTGCCACCAATCACAACTCATTAATGGCTCCCATCATGCATTGCGGTATGAATAAATTATGATCTGAATTGTCTATGTAATTTACTTTTCCTCATTGAATATTCTGCTCCTCACCATTGTTGAGATGCATAGACTGAATCGTGACATTTGTGTGTGCCTAAAAGAATGATTTTTTTTTTTAAACAAGTTTTAAGAAATCCTTTATATTATATCAAAAATTCTGGCCATTTATTCAGATTCACAGTTATGCTGTAACCAACAACATAAATCGAAGTCAGAAAGAAGGATCTTAATGAATTCAGTGATCAAGTTCAAATGATGATTGTCATAATATAACCAACAAAGATCAGTTTTTTTTCTTTGTTCAACTGGCAGTTTTAACTCAGATACAACCACCAAACAAAATCTAAAATACACATGAAAGGGTCAGAGACCAACTAAAGCAACTACCCATCACAATAATGGTAACTTACAATTTGCGATTTTCTCCTTCAGCGATTCTACTTGTTAAGGTGTCTTCAATAATGCTCAATCATTACTAAATTAATCACTTAGTTATCTCATTAACGTAAACACTCTTGAGTGTGGACTCATACACTCCCAGGGGTGTTAATTTAACACTGGAGGTTTTGCTGTATACAAAGAGCCGTAGTTAACTGACAAGCGGAGCCATATCGCATTAAATATCGCTGGCGATACGTCCGCGATATTGATGTGATTTGGCTCAGCTTGTCAGTTAACTACGGCTCTTTGTAGTAAATGCCGCTTCATCTGAAAGCAGGTGATGGCGATTTACTACTAATCAAGGAACCGGCTTTACTGATGAGATGCGCATAACAATATCGCGATTTAAATCGCCCAGTTAGGGCTGGGCGATTTAAATCGCGATATTGTTATGCGCATCTCATCAGTAATGCTGGTTCCTTGATTAGTAGTAAATCGCCATCACCTGCTTTCAGATGAAGCGGCATTTACTACAAAGAGCCGTAGTTAACTGACAAGCTGAGCCAAATCACATCAATATCGCGGACGTATCGCCAGCGATATTTAATGCGATATGGCTCCGCTTGTCAGTTAACTACGGCTCTTTGTATACAGCAAAACCTCCAGTGTTAAATTAACACCCCTGGGAGTGTATGAGTCCACACTCAAGAGTGTTTACGTTAATGAGATAACTAAGTGATTAATTTAGTGATGATTGAGCATTATTGAAGACACCTGATGTTAACAAGTAGAATCGCTGAAGGAGAAAATCGCAAATTGTAAGTTACCATTATTGTGATGGGTAGTTGCTTTAGTTGGTCTCTGACCCTTTCATGTGTATTTTAGATTTTGTTTGGTGGTTGTATCTGAGTTAAAACTGCCAATTGAACAAAGAAAAAAAACTGATCTTTGTTGGTTATATTATGACAATCATCTTTTGAGCTTGATCACTGAGCTCATTAAGATCCTTCTTTCTGACTTCGATTTATGTGGTTGGTTACAGCATAACTGTGAATCTGAATAAATGGCCAGAATTTTTGATATAATATAAAGGATTTCTTAAAACTTGTTTAAAAAAAAAAATCATTCTTTTAGGCACACACAGATGTCACGATTCAGTCTATGCATCTCAACAATGGTGAGGAGCAGAATATTCAATGAGGAAAGGTAAATTACATAGACAATTCAGATCATAATTTATTCATACCGCAATGCATGATGGGAGCCATTAATGAGTTGTGATTGGTGGCAGCCACTGCAACATGCTTTATTATTGTCACCACCATTGTTGAGATTCACAGGCTGATTATTGATGTCTGAACGTCTTTTTGATCTGACCAATGTTTATTAAATATTTTGAATAATAAGTAAAGTCCTGATAATTATAGGCTGAAGAATCACAAAACTGCTGCTAACAAGTTAAACCAAACTATCTTAATATGTTTCACTTTTCAGATCACAGTATGATTATGTCAAAACATAACCAACACTATAAGATAACATTTTACTTTGTTCATTTAACTGTTATAAATCAATAACAGCAGACAAACAACAGTAAATATTAAAGTAAACATATAATGGTCTAGAGCCCAACTTAAGCAAACTCCCATCACCTTAATGGTAACTGGGTCATTCTCTAATTTAGGGTACATTTCATGTCAGCAAAAAAGCACAAAAGCACTGTCCTTTCTCAGTGGAACATTAAGTGTCTCAATATAGAATATTAATTCAGTGTTACATATCTGTTATCTGCAGAGCTTAAATATTAACTGTTTTTACATTTTTTTAAATTAAAAACATGTTTTTACTTCAGAGTTTGTCAACTATGTTACGGACAAACAGGGTGTTATACAAACCATTCAATTCAGTCTTGCACTTGAAATTAAATGCAATTTAGAAGGCTCTTGAGTCTATTTCTGCCACACATACAATTGTTATTTAAAATGATTTTCATAATCAACCTTTTTTTAAAGATGAACATGCAATGCGTTTATAACTGTCCTTATGGACCAGGATGTTTTTCATCATAAATCTCCATTAAAGTTATTTTTGATCATTAAAAAAGATGTTATAGTAAACTCGAACCTATGCAAATAAGTAGAATGCTTAAAAATGTCAGAAACATCAATATTGGCTATTTTAACTTTAAAAATCTAAGTGTAACCTAGGTGACAATGAAAATCACACGGTTGACACTAGTAACCTAGTTGACTGGACATATTGTTAACCATGGACAACATTTTATTCATGAGACAGAATTTAATTAGCAAAGTTGCTTTCGGTGAAAACCTCTTTTATTTTAAATGTAGAATTATTAAACAGTACAGAAATGCACATAATTCCACAGAGAATACATTGAAATGCACACTAACAACAAACAAACAAAACTTTCAATTCACAAAGACATGTGATGTAAAATCATCCTTTATGCATTCAAAAATCTGAAATGATCAAACACTACACACATACATTCATGGGAAATTGAATATAGAGTGATCAGGAAATAGCTAGAGGTCAGAGGAGAATGGGCCGACTGATTCAAGCTGATAGAAGAGCAACTTTGACTGAAATAACCACTCGTTACAACCGAGGTATGCAGCAAAGCATTTGTGAAGGCACAACACGCACAACCTTGAGGCGGATGGGCTACAACAGCAGAAGACCCCACCGGGTACCACTCATCTCCACTACAAATAGGAAAAAGAGGCTACAATTTGCACGAGCTCACCAAAATTGGACAGTTGAAGACTGGAAAAATGTTGCCTGGTCTGATGAGTCTCGATTTCTGTTGAGACATTCAGATGGTAGAGTCAGAATTTGGCGTAAACAGAATGAGAACATGGATCCATCATGCCTTTTTACCACTGTGCAGGCTGGTGGTGGTGGTGTAATGGTGTGGGGGATGTTTTCTTGGCACACTTTAGGCCCCTTAGTGCCAATTGGGCATCGTTTAAATGCCACGGCCTACCTGAGCATTGTTTCTGACCATGTCCATCCCTTTATGACCACCATGTACCCATCCTCTGATGGCTACTTCCAGCAGGATAATGCACCATGTCACAAAGCTTGAATCATTTCAAATTGGTTTCTTGAACATGACAATGAGTTCACTGTACTAAAATGGCCCCCACAGTCACCAGATCTCAACCCAATAGAGCATCTTTGGGATGTGGTGGAACGGGAGCTTCGTGCCCTGGATGTGCATCCCACAAATCTCCATCAACTGCAAGATGCTATCCTATCAATATGGGCCAACATTTCTAAAGAATGCTTTCAGCACCTTGTTGAATCAATGCCACGTAGAATTAAGGCAGTTCTGAAGGCGAAAGGGGGTCAAACACAGTATTAGTATGGTGTTCCTAACACATATAAATAACATAGAAACAATTAATGATCATGATATGCCATAGAGCACTGATGTAACTTAGTTGAAAGATAGTTGACCGTAACTTAGTTGACCATAACTTAGTTGACAATTTCCATATTTTTTCCCCATAACAGAAATGGTGGACCTAGCCTAGCTAACCACATGTCATTTTTTTGAGCAGGTTAATGTAAGAATTCAACACAAAATTTCATTATAATAAATAAAAAATTTTAGCCATGACGATGTACATAACATAGTTGATGGTTAATAATACGGCCATTGACAATATGCTTTTCTACATCAAATATTGAAAAAACTGAGAGGAGACTCACCATGGTGTGTTTGAAATGGCCTCCACAGAGGAAAATGATATGACATGGTGCTGGTCACATGGTCTTGGGACAAACCATTTTTGAGTTGCTGGGGGAGGTTTTGTTCGTAACATAGTTGACCAACATTTTGTGGACACGAATAAATTAATATATTTTAAGTATTTAAATAAATAACTTATATTTGAAACTATTATTTTCCTTTAATATTAAGACTTTTGTGAAAGATTGTAAAAAGAATTGATTTATTTTAATGATTTTAATGGATGTTTTTGGACCCTCAACTTTCTCACATTGAAATCGGACATGGACAAAACTGTACATTTAGGGCCATAATGACACATTTTAAGCAAAATGAGGAATATATTGCACATATTGTCTGTGTGATGTTATTTCATGAAGCAAGTTTACACATAAAATGCAATTTGTTTGAAGAAATTTGACTGTATAAGTATATTTAACAACAGTGGACATGCAGTGTACCCTAAATTATAGAATCACCCAACTTACAATTTGTGATTTTCTTCTTCAGTGATTCTGCTTGTTAACATCAGGTGTCTTCAATAATGCTCAATCATCACTAAATGAATCACTTAATTATCTTCTCAGCCCTAAATGCCGCTCCATCTGAAAGCAGGTGATGGTGATTTACTACTAAATCAAGGAACCGGCTTTACTGACGAGATGCGCATAACAATATCGCGATTAAAATCGCCCATTATAAGATGTGTTTTAAATTATATAGAAGACCTTTGGTTGTTCCTATTTAGTGCTATAATGATCAGGATAGTGCGGCAACACTAACAAAGTTAAACAGTATGACAGATAAGTTACTTTGCAGTACAGTATGAATAAATACAAGAAATATTTTCACAATAAAGATAATTTAATTATAATTGAATACAGATGTTTTTAAAATAAATTACAGAGGAGCAGTAATTTATCAATCTGCAACAAGAATATTTCATATTCATTAGGTGTGTTTAGGCCTTTATTTTGAAATAGCAATAAACATGAAAAACCATGAAAGATTGGTAGAAAGCTCAGTTTGTTTTCATACCAAGAGTTCAAAAAATAGCACCAATTAAATTTTCAATTTTTTTTAGATATATATAAACAAAAATATTATGGATTCTCGATTTGTGATGCGGCTGCCAGCTATAACGCACGTCGCACATATATGCTCTTTTTATGCATTTATTAGAGGTTGAATTCAAATCAAATACTGGCAAACCACCCATACTAGTTCTGAATAGGATGTCTACTTCATAAATTGTATGGAAATTATGGAAATACTTGGTTCAGATCACTCAAAACATATATGAAAATGGTATACGCCCTTATATGGTCAGTAAGGAAGCTTGGCTGTCCATCTAGTGAAAAAGCTTGTTACTGCGCACAAATAAAATCTTACTGAAAGCTCATTTTTTGAGATATCAACCTAAAATTTGGAATACAACTTGTCCATAGGTCTATTACAAAGCATTCTTGAATTACAACCATTTAAGTTTGGATCGTGATTTTCATGTCTATGCGAAAAAAGGGAGGGGTGGGGGTGGCAGTTAAAGGGTTAAGCTCAAACTGCTCAAGATGCACAGTCAACAAACTCGACTTGGATTAGGCCCTACTGCTTTTTAATTCTGAGATAATATAGACAGAGTCAACCGGAAAAAAGTTGGAATTACTTTTACCATTTAGGTTAGTCTTTTTTGTACGTTATTTGTACTTTGTACGTTAGCGATAACTAGCTTAGTGCTATATGATTGTGTAAGATCTGACATGAACACCTGCAAGAAGGAAATATGGCTCAAACACGTATGGATTGTTGTGGATACAGCAGATGACATGCATTGTTATGGATTATGGATTATATCGGATTGCATGGAAAGGTAGGATGCCTGTGTATTTAATAATTGGTTTTCGGCGTCTGATATGTGAGGCGAGTGTCAGCGTCAACGTTAGCGCTAATTTACGTGACACAGATTAGATTTAGCTAGCTCCCGGTTGTCACTGACATTGACAGATCTGAACCATCGCCCTGAACGAAAATAACAACATTTATGACAACCTATTAGCTTGCATACCATCTATGTATGGCTTGTTCACCTTGCTTTGTTTCTGTAATAATACAAACAAGCACTCGGCAGTCTACACTTTATTTCAAAGATGCGTCGTCTGTATGTTACGTGGTTTGGTGACAATTACCCAGCCAGCACAGCCATGTGGGGCCCAAATGGGTTTGACCTGGGCTATCTAACTGGGACCCAGCCAGTTTTGTCCTCGGTTTCCATGTAGGCCCCACATGGGTTTGCCCAGATGAAATGAACACTGCTTAGTGTGCAGAGTACAGGCTGTTTAATGTAACACTGAATCAGTGTTGGAGGTAATGAGATAATTAAGTGATTGAATAATGATAGTGCATTATTGATGAACACCTGCTGTTAACAAGCATAATCACTGAAGGAAAGAGAAACACAAGAACTACTTCCAGCCACAACCTTGGATGAAATCAACTGAAGATAAAATACATTATATCTCTCAAGATCAGATTAAACAACTCCACAAACAGCATTACCAGCTTCACTTATTACTAACCAGACTGACTTTATTTCTATCAGACGTCTTCAGAAATTCTTATTGAGAATTAACAGAGGTTTAGATGTTGATTACTTATTTGAAAGTAATAGTTTGATTTGATGTTACCATTGTGGCGATCAGTGTGTGCTTTAGTCAGGCTCTTGACTTTTTAACATTAGTTTTTCTCTGTCAGCTGTATCTGTTTGTTGTGGTGAGAACAGCAAGAGAAAATATAATCAGATGCTGTTATCTGATTGGTGATAAGAATATAATCATCATGTAGTGGCTTAGCTCACTGATTATGTCTGAGGTTTATACGGGTAGTATGTTATTCATTTTGTTTTATTGTTGTGATTCTACAGCAAGAGAATAATAGAATTTAATTAGAACATCAAATGATTTTTAACACACCATTTACATATTTTGGACTCCAGTAAGATTTACTCGCACACAGACATCAAGAATCAGCATATGAATCTCAACAATGGTGACATGCTTCATGGTGCAATGCATTCTGGGAGCTATGGATAAGTTTCGTATGGTGCACTCAGAATTAGGGCTGGGCGATATCGCACGATATTGTTATGCGCATCTCATCAGTAAAGCCGGTTCCTTGATTAGTAGTAAATCGCCTTCACCTGCTTTCAGATGGAGCGGCATTTACTACAAAGAGCCGTAGTTAACTGACAAGCTGAGCCATATCGCATTAATATCGCGGACGTATCGCCAGCGATAATTAATGCGATATGGCTCAGCTTGTCAGTTAACTACGGCTCTTTGTACACAGCAAAGTGTTAATTTAACACTCCTGGGAGTGTATATGAACACTCAAGAAGTTAATGAGATAATTAAGTGATTAATTTAGTGATGATTGAACATAATTGAAGACAACTGATGTTAACAAGAAGAATCACTGAAGGAGAAAATCACAAATTGTAAGCCACCGTTAGGGTGATCATTGTTTGCTTTAGTTGGACTCTTGACCATTATATGTTTACTTTAGATTTTGTTTGGTTGTTGTATCTGAGTTATAACCGCCAGTTGAACAAAGAATAAAGTGATCTGATGGTGTTGGTTATATTATGACTATCATCATTTGAACTTGATCACTGTACTCATTAAGATCCTTCTTTCTGACTTCGATTTATGTTGTTGGTTACACAGCATAACTGTGAATCTGCATAAATGCCCAGAATATTTTATATAATATAAAGGATTTCTTTAGTAGTTGTTTAAAAAAAAAAAAATATTTATTTTAGCCACACACAGACGTCAATATTCAGTCTATGCATCTCAACAATGGTGACGCGCAGAATATTCAATTAGGAAAAGTAAATTACATAGACAATTCAGATTATATTTATTCATACCGCAATGCATGATGGGAGCCATTAATGAGTTGTGATTGGTGGCAGCCACTGCAACATGCTTTATTATTGTCACCATTGTTGAGATTCACAGGCTGATTATTGATGTCTGTGTTTCTAAATGAATTTATTTGAAAGTGTTTTGATCAGAACAATGTTTATTAAATATATTGGATTATAAGTAAAGTACTGATAATTATATGCTGTAGAAACACAAAGCTGCTGCTAACAAGCTAAACCAAACTATCTCAATAAGTTTCATTTTTCAGATCACAGCATGATTATGTCGAAACTTAATCAACACTATCAGATCACACTTTACTTTGTTCATTTAACTGATATAAATCAATAACAGCAGACAAACAACAGTAAAATTTAAACATACAAGGGTCAAGAGCCCAACTAAAGCAAACACCCATAACCATAATGGTAACTTACAATTTGTGATTTTCTCCTTCAATGATTCTGCTTGTTAACATCAGGTGTCTTCAATAATGATCAATCATCACTCAATTAATCACTTAATTATCTCATTAACTTTAACACTCTTGAGTGTTAATTTAACACTCATATTTTAACACTTTACACTCTTGAGTGTGGACTCATATACACTCCCAGGAGTGTTAATTTAACACCGCTTCATCTGAAAGCAGGTGATGGCGATTTACTACTAATCAAGGAACCGGCTTTACTGATGAGATGCGCATAACAATATTGTGCGATATATCGCCCAGCCCTACTCAGAATGCATTGCAGCATGAAGCATGTCACCATTGTTGAGATTCATATGCTGATTCTTGATGTCTGTGTGCAAGTACAACTTTCAGTAGTTCAACATGTGTAAATGGGGTTTAAAAATCATTTGATGTTCTGATTAAACTGTGCTGGATCTCTTGCTGCAGAATCACAACAATAAAACAAAAAGAATGGCATACTACCCGTATAAACCTTACACAAAATATCAGTGAGTTAAGCCACTACATGATGATGATTATATTCTTATCATCAATAAGCTTACAGCATCTGATTGCATTTTCTCTTGCTGTTCTCGCCATAACAAACAGATACAGCTGACAGAGAAAAAACAAATGTCAAAAAGTCAAGAGCCTGACCAAAGCACACACTGATCGCCACAATGGTAACATCAAATCAAACTATTACTTTGAAATAAGTAATCAACATCTTAACCTCTGTTAATTCTCAATAAGAATTTCTGAAGACGTCTGGCAGAAATAAAGTCAGTCTGGTTACTAATCAGTGAAGCTGGTAATGCTGTTTGTGGAGTTGTTTAATCTGATCTTGAGAGATGTAATGTATTTTATCTTCAGTTGATTTCATCCAAGGTTGTGGCTGGAAGTAGTTCTTGTGTTTCTCTTTCCTTCAGTGATTCTGCTTGTTAACAGCAGGTGTTCTTCACTAATACAAAATCATTATTCAATCACTTAATTATCTCATTACCTCCAACACTGATTCAGTGTTACATTAAACAGCCTGTACTGTGCACACTAAGCAGTGTTCATTTCATCTGGGCAAACCCATGTGGGGCCTACATGGAAACCGAGGACAAAACTGGCTGGGCCCCAGTTAGATAGCCCAGGTCAAACCCATTTGGGCCCCACATGGCTGTGCTGGCTGGGATGCCATTCACATCCCAGACGTGCTTAACCTGTTAACCGTTGCCAGTGCGCGGGCGCACTGAAGCGTTTTTTTATTTATTTATTTAGTTCAAAGTTACTATCAGATTTAATGTTATACCTTGACAAACTATACATCATTAAAAATATATAAGACTCAAGTTTCAGTATTTGACCACTATTGTATTCTGAGAAACTTATAGCGACAGTTATTTCTTAATTTGTGTCAGGAGTTATGAAATGAAAAACTAAGGCGATACCTTTAATATGAATTATGAGCGTCAGCAGCTCCCATTCATAAAAAAAAAACTCTGTGCTGTCGTCATGACAGCGCTTGACAAAACAACGTCCCTCAGGGCTTTTAGCTCAAAAATGTACAGATTTGGAGAAATATTGATAGATTCTCATAGGTTTACATCATATTTCTATAGACAGGAATCATTTATTGAATTTATACCCAAATGCGTCGATGTAATCATTATGAGCGCTGTATACGCTGATTTACTGTGTTTTCAATTCATACCAACAGCCTGAGGGCGCCCTATGCACAATAATAGTCCATATACGACAATTCACCATGACGTCACAACAGTAATAGACGTTCTTCCGGGTGGCAAAAGCCGAAGCGTTCCTATGACAACGCTAGTAAATTGCTTGGAAAGGAGGCCCACCGTCGACAGTAAAAATGTAATAAAAATAAAAAATTTAATTAAATATAATGCATTTTTTTTATCATAATAACAACTGTGTTTAATGATATAAGTAAAAAATATAATAAATATGTAATATAGTAGGCCTACACATAATTAGCAAAATACTCTCTATAGCTCTTTTTTCTAGCCAAAATAACGTGCTATATATCCTATCATGGTCATTGAATGGCTTTCCTGAGGTAAATGTTACGTGACAATTGTTCTCCAGCTGTTATATCGACCTTTGCGCGGTTGAAAAACACTGATTGGTCGATATTATGTATGAGGAATATACATTTAACGTTAGGTAAGTTGCGTGAGAAAATGGATGTAGTGAGAGCGTGTGAAAAGTGACAATTGTATGAGGCGCCACGTAGGATTTAAATCAAACTTCGCTTATCAATACATACATAACACAATACAATTATAAATTACTCGCATATACATTTATTGGATGTTCAAAATACATATATGAAATACTCGTGCACACTAATATGAAATCCATACCAATACATATTATGTTAGTAATGAATGCTTGTGAACAACTTGCATATAGGCTACATATAAACTTGACGCACGCATACACCTATAAATACTTATAAACTTCCATGCATATACACCTATAAACACTCGTCTCGCACATACATATACACTCGCAGCACGCAGGCACATACATATAAACTCGATGCGCATACATCCATAAAACACTCACGCATACAAATTAAAACGTGGATGCATGCTTTAGTTGTGTAGGCTATGTATGCGAGTATAGGTGTATGCGTGCGTCAAGTTTATATGCAATATTCACAAGTGTATGCATTCATTACTAACATATGAATTTCATATTAGTGTGCACGTGTATTTCATATGTATTTTGAACATCCAATAGTATAGCCTACATGTATATGCGGGTAATTTATAGGTGTATATGCACGTGTGTTATATTGATAAGCGAAGTTTGATTTAAATCCTACGTGGCGCCTCATACAATTGCGTGAGTCTCACGGCCAGTCGCTAACCTCCTCACCCACAGGAAATCGATAAAACCCTACACATTTTGCTGTATATCTGGCAGCGCAACCCCAAACACAACACGTTTTCATCATCGTTTCAACTTTGATCAACAACAATGTTTTTAACTATGTAACTGTTGCAGTCGCCGGCTGGATCTCTTCAGTTAGTCAGTGGAAGCCGCTCGCGTTCTGCCACCCGGAAGTTACTCGGCGCCTATTGTTTACAAACATTCTGAAAAGGCCTATATGGAACATGAAGAAGAGCCATGATCATGTGACATTCCAGGAAGCCACGAACACACACAAAGCTATCAGAGATCGCAGTAATATGCAGATAAAGATGTTTTGAAGACAATAAACATGATTGCAATGATATTTGAGTTACCTGTGTTTTTCAAGCCATGCCAGGTATTTCCATAATAATAGATTATATTTATAATGTAATGCTAATCTATATAGACTTTATCATTGTGCAGAATACTATTTTTTTATCTGAAGCCAAATTAGATCACAGAAGATTATTTAAAACACTCGACTTGCGTTATAAAGTACGTTTGGAGCACAAACATGGTTTTAATCTCATAAATTGTCGTGCATTGATGGTGTGCTAAGCTAACATGCTAGCTAGCTCTGGGTGCACCTGCCACATAGCCGTTATTCTTTTATGATTTTTTTCTAAATAGGAATGCTTACTGAAATGTGTCTTTATTCCAGAAGGGCATTTGATACAGTTAGATACAGTGAGAACTTTGATAAAAAAAATTAGGGATTGAAACTCTATGAATAGCCTGTGAATAGCCAGTCGTTAGTAGCTATAATGCAGACAAAAGAAATGCATATTTAGAGCCATAACCAGGCTGGAGAGGTGTGAATGTGTGCATGGGGAGACTGAGACTGAATGGGGCTCGTTTGCACCACAAAACAATAGAGACAAAAGACTGAATGGATGACTTAGAAGATGACTAAACATCAGTAGCATTTTAGAGTCTAATCTAAATAAAGTCATGACATGATCTTGAAAAACATTTAACTAAATACAGAGTTTTAGACTTATCATCTTCATATTTTAATTATAATATGGTCAGACATATGGCTTTAGCTGCAGTGCATTTCTAGATTGCTACAGTGCCAACTTCAATTATATTTTCATGAAAATGTTTCATAAAAATAAATTCCTAATAACTTTACAAAACTTTGAAGCTATTTATAACTATTTTTTTCATTATGACAATAATTAATTCTACTTATTAATTAATCATACTTGTGTTTTTAGTGCAAAGGGATCATAACCTGTATCTGTTTCAGTTTGGGTATGTCATTTCTGGGGATTTTTCAAAAGTGGGGTTGCAGCTTAACAGGTTAATGGTCAATTGTAGTTCTTGTTTGGCACCCATTTGGCACCCTGTGCTTCCATGCATTTTACCGGTTTCAAATTTATTTATTTTTCCGACAGTGTGATTCTGATTGTGGACAGCAGGTGTCATCATGAATGGTAAAAAAAAAAAACACCATGAAACTTCTTTTAACAGTATTAAACTGTGAAATGTTTACGTCAAGCACAGCTCTCACTAGCTGGCCTGCTAATGGTTAGCTTGAGGTATTAAAGTTAAGTTGATGTTTATATGGTTATATTTGGGTATGGGTTTCTAGCTTAAATTTATATTATTATTATTCTTTATTAGTGGACTCAAATGAAATACATTCACAGTATTACTACAGGAACATACTGTTAAAGGAATTATAATAACTGGGCTGCCAGTATTTCAATGTTAATTTGATGTAGTTTATGGTTGGCTTGCCTTTTTTTTTCTGTTGCAGTCTAAACATGTTACTTCAGTTGATAGTCTTTGACTGTTTTTTCCATTAATAGCAAACATTTGGCACCCTGTGCTGCCATGCGGTTCACTGTTTTTGTCTACATATTTATTTTTACAGTGTAGGATATTCTACATTCAGACTGCAGGCACAAAAAAAACGGTCACAAATTTGACTTTTTTACGTGGACTCCTACATCGGACAGACATCAAATTTCGCTTAACAATTAAAACTGGGTTGATGTCTGATCCCAATGTTTGTTTGACATAAAGCTCAAACCCAGCTTGCATTGAGCGTCAGTTTAACAGCAGCAAATTCTGGAAAGATGTCAAATTTTGGTTGAAAATGAATCATGTTGATGTCTAAAACCAGCATTTGTTTGATATCAAACTGCAATGGCAGACAGAGATCAAATTTTGGTTGAAAAGAAAGATCATTCTGACTAATTTGCCAGTGATTCCCTCAAGATTTTCCTCTGGATTTTTATAATGGGGTTTTTCAGTTTATGAGTAAAATAGAGCCTGTGAAAAACATAACTTGACAACAACAGCAAATCAGCACATTCGAATGATGGAGTAATCCATTGAACTCATGGGAATAATTTAAATTGTATATATATATATATATATATATATATATATATATATATATATATATATATATATATATGTGTTGATATTCCCGTAGAAAACTGTTATTTTAAATAGTAAAAATATTTCACAATATCACTCTTTTTGCTGTGCTTTGGATCAAATAAATAGAGCAATAATAAATAAACTCTTGGTGAGCAGAAGAGACCGGTAGTGTAAAAAAACAGATCCATGTAATGGAGGAAGCTTTGTTAATTACTTCATACTGTATGCTTAAAAGCCAAACATACAGGATATGCTCTTGTACATTTTAGTCTTAAAAGGTAATATTGATGGGGATACATCACACTGTGCAAAATATATATATTTTTATAATTATTTTATGCAAACAACTCACAAATCAGCTATCAAAAGATGTGTCAGATGTGCTGCTATTATTGTTTTTTTACACTAAGAGACACTAAAACTATGGACGCATTTTGCAGGTAAATATCAATTTGAATTGTATAATGTGCAAAATTCAATGTGGAATTGAAAATACATGTTAATATGTAAGTTAATATGTTAAACTAAGTAAGTAATTTATTGGTTGTTATTTTTACACTCATGTTTTCCTTTCTCTCAGTACCAGAAACATGCGTTTAAAGTCAGAAAACAAAGCAGCAAATACACTAATTAATGCCAACATACACAAACAGAAACAGACCTTAAAAGAGAGTTTTAAAGAGAGATCAACATACCTTCACTGCGCTCCATTTTATCATAAACTTCTATGACATTTGATAAAACTTGTGCATAAAACTCACATGCATCCCCCTGTGGAGGCTTTAAAACACATCCGCATAATTTCCATTTCACTGTCTTTGTGGCTTTTCTACACCACAGTTCACGTAACAACAGTTTTGTGCTAATATACACATCTCTTGGTTACATCTTTTTTTTTTTTTTAAATGTGTGCTTGGTATTTAATCAAACAAAACTTGACAAAATAAATAAATAAATAAAACGTCACAAAAAAAAAAAAAGCAGATTTATCAAAGTTTTATCAAACAAGTTTGTATTTGTGAGCTGAAGTACTTTCCTCAAGATTTGCAGCAATGCAGCAAAACCAAAGTAATTTCCGTTACAGACAGACAGGATGTGGTATCTGTTGCCTCTTAAAGAAGATTATAATTAATAGCATTTACCTAGCTGGGACATTACATGTCATGACATTGTTTACTTTTTCGTGATATGTTGGACCAGGATTTTCACAGTTTAATTTAACAGAGTTTTCATAAACAAATTCATAAACAAATTAAAATTCACCAGATTACCAGAACAATAGCTATGAGCTTCAAAACCAAGAAAACCATGTCAAAATATTAAACTCGATGCTTATATTCAGCTTATATTCAACTAAAGTAATGCACTTTGTATTTGGCATTTAAAGTGAAGATATAATGATACATTTGTGCCATTCTACAGAAGCGGTGCAAAATGCTGTCCAAAAGGCTATAGGTTATTTATTTATTTTAAAAGACATAAAAAGCACAGCTGTTCCACGATTGGCCTGATACACCGACCGCATGATAACAATCACGTGTAATGTGTGTTGCACTGCAGTTCCACTTATGCTCACAAATCTGCATTTTTATAACTGTTAAAGCTGAATTAAGCAGTACAACTGGTCAGTGTTTCCCTGTAGCTGCAGGATAACTGTTCAACTTTAAATTACAACAACACAGTTTCAATTTCTGCTATTGTAGGCTCATTTAAATTTAAGCATCTACTGTACTTTAGACACGTGCAAACTGGGTGCCGATGTGGTGAGACGTACATGGTCGGCCAGATTAGCCTCGAATGCATCCTTGTAATCGGAGCTGCACGGAAAGTTAAATAAATGGGGTCTCGTGCACTCAATGCGCACGACCACCCACACAGCAATGATATCATTTTTGCCACTCGCACCTTTGCACTCATGCAGATGCGGCAAGAATAAACCAAGCTTAAAGTGCTCGCCATTGTATTATTCTTTGAAACGGAAAGGGGGCGACTCTGTGTAATTGTCCTCTACACCATCAGGAATCAGCAGTGAGATGTAAGGTACACACGTGACAATGTTTATTTGAGTATACACCACCAATTACACACGACAAAAGAATAATGTAAAGAGGTAAACCTTGAGATTATTACTTGTGACATTAGAACAAAATATATGGATATGAGAACATGTATGTATACAACTAAATCAACAATCTCTTAAATATTTTCTTCTGCTAATTTCACTTAACATTTCATTAAGGCAAGGCAAGTTTATTTATAACACATTTCAAACACTATGGCAATTCAAAGTGCTTTACAGAAAGGAATTAAAATAATCACAAAATAAAAGCAAGGAAAATTAAAACAGTTATAAATGAAATTAAAAGAGATATGATACAGTTATAAAAATTAGTAAAAAGATGATACATAGATAAACTTCTCACGATTACACTGTGTCTTAAGTTTTGTGATTTTTTTTATTAAATATGGACCTTTATGTTAATTTAAAAGGCTTATGCTAGTGTAGGCTCATTTTGTAAGCAACTAATTTAGAGGTGCAATCTGGGTGCCAGTGTGATGAGACGTACGTGCTCGGCTAGATTCACCTCAAAGTCGTTCATCTCCGAACGCAGTGTTACAAAAAGTGCCGTGCACACCGCCAAGCGAAATGGGGCCTTAATTGCACACCCAACGCACAACACCGCCCACACCTCGATGACGTCATTTTTAAAATACACAAAACTACATGTAGTTGTTTTAAATTATGCTTCTGTTTTTATTTCTAAATAGCAGATACCTTTATAATCTGAATAACTTTAAACTCATTTAATAATTTTAATATCTACAACTAATTTAACCTAGAGAACAAAAAAATGCAAAGCTATAAAATACACCACAATATCAATTCAGTTTTGTTAAATGTTGCAATGTACATTTTTTTTAGTCCATAGAACAGAACACTTTTAGATTGAATATTGTTTTCAAAGCTCTCGTATCCAGTGTACTCTGTTAGTTCTCCATGTAGATGAGTACAGATTCTTGCTGATATGATAGAAACTAATTTTTTATGTGATCTGAGGAAAATATAATAGGAGAAGTAATATACCCATTAGCCGCGTTTACACTGTCGGGCCAAAAGCGGGCATGATGTGCGTGCCAGGGGCAGTTGCGTTTCCACTGTCACTTCCAGGGCTTGATCGGGCCTAGTCAGGACTTCCTCTGGGCCAATGCACCAGCAGGAGTGTTTGAAATAACTTCTGTTTATGATCCGATGTGGATTCTGTCAGTACGTATCGTCTTTTTATACAAGACTGTCTAATTTCAGCTCTGCATTTGTCATCAAAATAAAGCAACGCCGGTATTTTGGGAGCTTCCTCTGTTTCTCTGACTGAAAATATAACTGTATTGGGACTGTCACTGGAGAGAGTGCTAAAGCTCCTCAGGTTGTATTTTGGTGGCATATTTGTAGAAATTAACAAAAAATTCTAAATTTAATGCAAAATCAACAACGAGTGACGTAACATTGAGTCTTCCTGGCAGAACTTTACACTAAAGCTTTTATTTCTGGCAGGTCACGTTAGTCAAGCTCGCATCAGCTGATCCATGTCTATACGAATACGACGCCTATCTCTGTATTCATATATAACCTCCTTCAGTATTATCAACAGCTATCGCATTTCTCAGGAGTGAATTACCTTCCTCCATCCCCAGCTCCTCCTCTCTTCCAGTTAGTATGGCATTCTGATTCCCCTTTGAATCAGACTAAATTCTCTAATTATGTTTTACATTAAAATGTTGACATTAATGTTATCTGTAATTAATTTATGTATGTTCTGTTAATAGGGGTTATTTCTGCTCTTCCTACTCTTATCCATGCTTGGCTGCATGGATGTGCAGGGAGCTCTTGCCAAGAACAGAACCATACGGTCAATCCTAACTGTATGCTAATTGTCAATCGTATTTGACGATAGTGGTCCTGACAGAAATGGTTTATGTTGTAAATTGTAAATGGTGTCCTGTGACTACATATACACAGAAATAGACACGACCAAATAAGTACTTTGTGTGTCTTCTTTCTTTTGTGAAATAATGGTAAATACCACTTAACTGAATGCGGAGGCGGGGCTCATTTGCATATTCATAGAACTGCTTATACTAAATGAGGCAAGGGTGGCGAGTTACATTCAAGCTATTTTAAGGCATAAAGAAAAAAACATTTCAAGGAAAAAACTTTTAAATATGTCATTTTGGTGATCACAGATGAGTTTTAAGGGATGAAATTATTGACTACAGGGGACTTTATGTAGGTTAACAACAAAAATGGCAACAAACGGCAGCTTTTATTATGTTCGTTTTGGGATCGCCTGTTTCCAGTGATTTCTTTCTGATTAGTTTTCTGATAAAACTTCCATTTGTTGGTGAAATGATGGGTTTGTGTGACATTGTTCCAGAGAGGCTTGTTACGGCGGGTTAAAGTGAAGCGCCGGAGCCCGGCCCGGAATGTTGAAAGCCCTGTCTCCAGAGGTGGGAGTAAGTCACATGAACAAGTCACAAGTCTCAAGTCTTAACCTTCAAGTCTCAAGCAAGTCCAAGTCAATTTTGTGAAAAGCAAGTCAAGTCAAGTCATTAATTGAGTGATGATTGAGCATTATTGAAGACACCTGATGATAACAAGCAGAATCACTGAAGGAGAAAATATCAAATTGTAAGTTACCATTATGGCGATTTGTGTTTGCTTTAGTTGGACTCTTGACCCATATATGTTTATTTTAAATTTTGTCTGACTGTTGTATCTGAGTTATAACTGCCAGATGAACAAAGCAAAAAAGTGATCTGATGGTGTTGGTTATATTATGACAATCATCATTTCAACTTGATCACTGAACTCATTAAGATCCTTCTTTCTGACTTAGATTTATGTTGTTGTTTACAGCATAACTGTGATTCTGCATAAATATCCAGATAGATATAATACAAAGGATTTCTTAAAAGTTGTTTTGAAAAAAAAAAAGATGAAAAAATCTTTCTTTTAGGCACACACAGACGTCAAGATTCAGTCTATGCATCTCAACAATGGTGACGAGCAGAATATTCAATTAGGAAAAGTAAATTACATAGACAATTCAGATCATAATTTATTCATACCGCAATGCATGATGGGAGCCATTAATGAGTTGTGATTGGTGGCAGCCACTGCAACATGCTTTATTATTGTCACCATTGTTGAGATTCACAGGCTGATTATTGATATCTGTGTTTCTAAATAAATTCATTTGAAAGTGTTTTGATCAGAACAATGTTTAATAAATATTTTGAATTTTATGAAAAATACTGATAATCATATGCTGTAGAATGGCAGAGCTGCTGTAATTATCAAGATAAGATACCTCAATAAATTTCTTTTTAAGGTTCACAACATGATTATGTCAAAACATAACCAACACTATCAGATCACACTTTTCTTTGTTCATTTGACTGTTATAAATCAATAACAGCAGACAAACAAAATTTAAGGTAAACATAAAATGGTCAAGAGCCCAACTAAAGCAAACACAAATCGCCATAATGGTAACTTACAATTTGATATTTTCTCCTTCAGTGATTCTGCTTGTTATCATCAGGTGTCTTCAATAATGCTCAATCATCACTCAATTAATGACTTGACTTGACTTGCTTTTCACAAAATTGACTTGGACTTGCTTGAGACTTGAAGGTTAAGACTTGAGACTTGTGACTTGTTCATGTGACTTACTCCCACCTCTGCCTGTCTCGCACTAGCCCGGCTATTCACTCTCTGCCCCATTAGATGCATTGACCCAAACACTCAATAGCATTCTGTTTTGAGTATTTTCTCCATTCATCTGATATCTTAAAACTCCCCTCAGATGTTTTACTGTAGTGTTTTTCCAGATCTTTTTGGAATCGACACACAAACCACTTCCAGTAGGGCAGTTCAGAGAGATCAGTGGTGATGCTCAAGTCTTCATAAACTCCTCCTGCTCTTCTGTATTCTCGACAAGGGAACTTTCCATCTGGTGCATTGAAATCCTGATCACTTGCCACTAATTTTGTGCAAACAACAGCACAGAGATACTGTGCTTGAGGGAAATGCCTTACATTCATTCCTCTCTCTCTGTGGAAAGCAAAACTGTGATCTCCATGATGGTTTTCTATGGTGTTGGTGCAGACGTCTTTACGAAATGGACACTGACCCCAACAGCACTGACAGAAGTGATCAATCAGAATCTCATCTGGCCTGAACTTATAGTCCAGCTTTGCAGGAAAAGTCTTTGTGTTGAATCTACTGATCATATAGGACATTACAAGAGGAAGTTCTTCTCTTATCACATCTTTTAGGAGGATGAAATCATCAACATCATCATGTTTCACTCCACTGAGGTCTTTTTCAGAGAAGATCAGCTCATCTGAGAGCTGCTGTGTGAATCTCTTCAACCACAAACCAACATCTCCTCTGTTCACTTGGACATGTTCAGTAGATTCATGTGCTGCTTTCATGATCTTCTGCTGCAGGAGTTTATTGTTCTCCTTCATTTTGGGTAAAACACTGTCACTGAACTTTTCACTGATGTACCGACTTACTTCATCTCTGATGAAACTCTTGAAGTGATCTCTGGTATTATGAATGTAGTTCATATATTTGTTGAAATCCTCCTCTTCTGCCAGTGTCTTCAGGATGTGTTTCTCCAGATCTGATCTGTTTCCATTCAGTGATTCACAGTTTTTCATCATTTCATCTGTCAGATCTCTGGCAGTCTTCTTGTAGACACTCTGCTCAATGTGCTCTTTAAGTTTCTGACAGATGATCTCTCCAAAAATGGCAGCTGATGTTGCTCCATGACAGTATTTCTGGAAAATACTGTAATATTCTTCTCTCTTCTTCTCCAAATAGAGAACATGATCATTGGCTTCCTTGAACAGTCTGTGTTGGTCAGTGATCATCTTGTTTGCTCTCTTACAGATGGAAAGAACCAAATCCATGAAGAATTCAATCTTGAACACATAATTCACTGGTCCTTTCTGATGTTCTGTTACTCTCTTCTTGATGTAATCTGTGAGTTGTTGGATGTAACTGATGTTGTATCTCATCTTTGAAATGTTAAATGACGAAATCATTCTGTCTGTCTGCTGAGCAACATCTGTAACTAATGATCTTATTTGAGCTTCATCTTCTGGAGAAAGAGTTTGATCAAATCCACATGTTTCTTTAACTGTTTTTGTGGACTTTCTGAAAATAACATATTGAGAGAATGTTGACACAGTAAAAATATCACAGCTCTCACTGCAATGGTATACAAGACTACTTCTATAGATGTTTTTGAGGATCTCTCTCACATCTCTCATTATGTCAATGTCTTTGATTGGAGGAGTGTCTGAGATAATCCTATTCACACTCTGTTCCCAACACAAATCAAATTCTTTCTTCAGTGTTTCTTCATTATTTGCTTTGTCTTTGAGTTGTAAGGCAAGTTCTTTGCTCTTTTCATAGAGAGTGTTTTCATGATTTGTCCTCTGAGCATCAATCTTTTTCTTCAGGTTTTGCTGCTGAAGAATCTCATTTAATTTCCTCTTTGTTTCTCTCACAATGTTTTCCTGAGTCTCATAAATTTTTATGTCAAATGATGATTTCCACTGAATCAGTATTTCTGCATCTGTGTCTTTCTCAAAGAATTCTGACACTGATTTTTTCACCTCTTCACTTGTCTTTTTCAGTTCTGTTTGAAGATCAGTTTCCTCAACCTCATGAATTGCTTCATTTTCTATTTTGTTGTGTAGTTTGTTCTCAATTTCCATCATGGCACTGTGAAGACTCCAGGACCACTTGCTGTATTCGGTCTCCAGTTTCCTGTAGGCTGAAATCTCCAGAGCAGTTCTGAAGCTGAAGATGAACCGTTCCTTCAGTAATGCCTCACAGAGATCTTTAATACGATCTTTTAAGTCTATCAGCATCATTCCATGTGATTTTGAGGCATGAGACATAATAGTTTTCTTTAGTTCTTGAATATTCTCACAGTACTTAGGGTTTGGTGGTGCCATGGGTGGGCTGCCCTCCCAGAGCTGAGCAAAATACTTCACATCATTCTGAACATCAAATCTAATGACATCACTGAAATATTCTGCATCATAGTCTTCCTCTTCTGCAGCAAGTTTTGTCATCTTATCCAGTGTCTCCTGCAGTCGTCTCCTTCCCTCCATGTTTTTCTCTCTAGCTTTGACGTCTGAGACATTCTGATGCACAAACACACAGCTGGGATTCAGTCTGACCTTCTTCATCCTCAGGAAGGCCTGAACAACAATCTGAAGAATGTCCTGCATCTCAGATGGGTTTTCTCCGAAGATGTTGATCAAGGTCAGATTTGCAAGACCAACAACAAATGTTGCCAATTCAATATCATGATCTTTTGTTGACCTTCCAGCCAGTTCTTGGGGACGGAGACCCTCAGTATCAACAACCAGAATATAGTCGAAGTTCATCTCTGTTTTCATCTCATCTGAGACTTTGACCAGCTGCACGAAAGCTCCTCTGGTGAGCCTGCCAGCACTGACGGCAAACTGGAGTCCAAACATGGCATTCAGCATGGTGGATTTCCCAGAGCTCTGAAGCCCTAAAATTGACAGCACAAAGACTCTCTGTTCTCCCAGTTTCTGGATGAGTTTATCTAGAACAGCAGAGATCCAGATCACAGGAACATGAGCAGCATCTCCATCCATCAGCTCCAGTGGAAATCCAGAGATCATCATCTCTGCTGCAAGACTCGGGAGAGAAGAGAAGTCAAACTGCAGATCTTTCTTGTTCTTCTTCACAGATGAACATGATTCATAGATCTGACCGATCTCCCTCATGATGTGCTCCAAACCAAAGGCTGCAGCTTGAAGATCCTCAGATATTCTCTCAAGTTCTGCTTGTTCAGCTTTGAGTTGTTCAGATTGATAAAAATTCTCTTTCAGTTTTAAGACTGTTGACCACATTTCATCGTATTTGTGATGTAGATCAGAAAGGTCAGCTGAGATATATTCATCCAGGAAGATTCTGAGCCATTTAAGAAAATACATGTTGTTTGCAGCATGCGAGTTCATTTCTTTAATAAAGATCTTAATAAACTCCCTGATGTCAGATTCATGCTGCTGTTCACGGATTTTCTTCATCTCTGTTTTCTTTCTACTGATTTCCATTTCTGTCTCATTTGCTCGAGGTCGATGTAGTTCTTTGTTCTTCTGACTCCACTGACGCCACAGTTTCCCCTGATGAGGCAGAAATGATTCTTTGATTTCTGTCAGATCTTTCTTCTCCAGTAAACTCATCATCTGCTGTGCTGCTTCTCTTCCTCTCCTGCAGTCTTCATCATCTTCCTCATCTACTCTGATGTCTGAGTGTTTGGACACATCTTCAAGTCTGAAAGTGGAAGATGATTCTGACAGACAATCATTTATAGTTCTACTGAGTTCTTCAAGTACAACTGAATGATTTCTGTCTCTTAGACCAATCTTGTATTTCCTTTTCTTTACTTCAGTTACAGCAGATTCATTTTCAGTAAAAAGGCAAATGAGTGGCTTTTGGTCCTTGTACAGGTTTTGTATTATTGCTTCACTTTTGTCATTCCTGTCCAGTTGTGGTAGAAGAACAACATTGACTGAGGCCATTTCAGTGAGGATCTGCAGCTGTTTCTCATGATCTCCTGCATCACCGTGTAGATTACAGAACGCAACACAGTCACTGAATTTATCATCTTTTGTCCCAGAGGGGCAGAACCAGGTGATCTCCACCACTCCATCCATCAGGACTCTGGTTCTGCTGCTGCCTGGGCAGTTCCTGTGGAAGAACGTGTTGTGTTTCTCATTGATCAGACTGTTCATCAGCTGAGACTTGGATGAAGACACAGAGCCAAACCTGAAGAAAGACACCATTGGAGTTTTTGCATTGCAGATCGGCTGGATTTGAATGATGGTTTCATTGTTGATGTTTCTCATCTTCCAGTTCTTGTTGATTTGTCTGAATGTCCAGAGAGGAAACTCAATCTGTTGTGTAAATGGATCAGGAACAAGCAGAGGCAGAGCGTACTGACACTGGGACAGTTTAGTGACCATCAGCTGCTTCAGGAAACCATCAGCACAATGAAACGCGGCCATCTGAACATCCATCGGGTGGATTCGCTGAGACTGACTTGTTCCATTACTAGACAAAGACATTTCATGAAAAATATCACTTTCATCTTCAGATGATTGATTGTTAATTTGTTGAGTGTGGTCTTCCTTGTTTTTCTCTTTAGTTTTAATGTATCTTGCTCTGTAGTTCATCATCAGTAGTTTTTGTAGGAAAGTCTGAATCAGCTCCTCTTCAGCACAAGACTCATGGGACTGCAGTGAATGAGCAAATATCTGAAGAACATCTGCAGGTCTCAGTTTATTGTGGTACTTGTCTTCAAGATGAAGTCTGTGAAATAGATTATATATTTTTTCTACTCTGCTCTGCTCTGTTCCAATGTCCTTGTTTTTTCTCTGTTAACAGAAAAACACAATGAGATATTTATTATATTAAGTATTTTCCAGTACTCAACCTTTAATAGTTCAGACAAAAATAAAATTCTGTAATTGTATTACTCACCCTAAAGTTGTGCCAAATCTGTACGACTTCTGTTCATCTTTGGAACACAAATGAAGATTTTTTTGATGAAATCCGTCCATTGACAGCTACGCAACTGACACTTTGACACTTCAAAAAGTTAATTAAAGAGATTATAAAAAAAAAAAATTCTATATGAGTTGAGCGGTTAAGTCCAAATTTCCTGAAGAGACTTGATCGCTTTATATGATGAACAGATTGAAATGAGGTTCATTCTCGTAACACACGTGCTGTGTAACACACAAGAATGAACCTCATTGGTTCTTGTGGAAGCTCAAACGTGCTGCGTAATACGAGACTGAACCTCATTGGGTCTTGTGGAAGCTCAAACGTACTGCATAACACGGTAATGAACCTCATTGGTTCTTGTGGAAGCTCAAATGTGGTGTGTAACACCAGAATGAACCTCATTGGTCTTGCAGAAGCTCAAACGTACTGCATAACACGGTAATGAACCTCATTGGTTCTTGCAGAAGCTCAAACGTGCTGCGTAACAAGAATTAACCTCATTGGTTCTTACGTAAGCTTAATTGTGCCGCGTAACACGAAAATGAACCTCACTGGTTCTTGTGGAAGCTTAAACGTGCTGCGTAACACGAGAATGAACCTCATTGGTTCTTGCGGCAGATCTGCGTAACACGAGAATGAACCTCATTGGTTCTTGCAGAAGCTCAAACGTGCTGCGTAACACGAGAATGAAACTCATTGGGTCTTGTGGAAGCTTAAACGTGCTGCGTAACACGAGAATGAACCTCATTGGTTCTTGCGGCAGATCTGCGTAACACGAGAATGAACCTCATTGGTTCTTGCTGAAGCTCAAACGTGCTGCGTAACACGAGAATGAAACTCATTGGGTCTTGCTGAAGCTCAAACGTGCCGAGTAACATGAGAATGAACCTCATTGGTTCTTGCTGAAGCTCAAACGTGCTGCGTAACACGAGAATGAAACTCATTGGGTCTTGCTGAAGCTCAAACGTGCTGCGTAACACGAGAATGACCCTCATTGGTTCTTGCTAAAGCTCAAACGTGCTGCGTAACACGAGAATGAACCTCATTGGTTCTTGCTGAAGCTCAAACGTGCTGCGTAACACGAGAATGACCCTCATTGGTTCTTGCTGAAGCTCAAACATGCTGCGTAACACGAGAATGAACCTCATTGGGTCTTGCTGAAGCTCAAACATGTTGCGTAACACGAGAATGAACCTCATTGGTTCTTGCTGAAGCTCAAACGTGCTGCGTAACACGAGAATGAACCTCATTACTTCTTGAAGGAGCTCAAATGTGCTGCGTAACACACGAGAATGAACCACGCACAACATGTGAACATGCTTGAGCTTCCGTTTACCACAAATAATAATTATTATCATAACTCATTACATTTATATGCACTTTTTTCGGCACTCAAAGTACTTTACATGGAAGGGGGGAATCTGAAGATGCGACGGCAGCCATAATGCGCCAGAACGCGCACCACACACCAGCTTAATGGTGGAGAGTGATGTGTGAGTTGATAAATGTTTATATGAGAATAAAAGCCTAAATTAAATATTTTCATCATATAAAGTGATTGTGTCTCTTCAGAAAATTTGTACTAAACAGTTCGATTCTAATGGATTAGTTTTACGATCTCTTTATGAATTTTTTGAAGCGTCAAAGTGTCAGTTGCGGAGGGACAGAGATTTCATCAAAAAGATCTTCATTTGTGTTCCAAAAATGAACGAAAGCCTTGCGGGTTGGAAATGATATGAGAGCGAGTAATTAATGAAATAATTTTCATTTTTGAATAAACTAAACTTTTAACTACTAGGTTATTTGTACTTTGCTAAAAAACGCACTTGATTCTAATGAACATATAGATATATATAGCTACAATATGTAATTTTTTTTTGCTGCTAGAGGTCGCTAACATCTTACAATAACAAAGGTGTAGATTGATGACGCAGTGAATAAGCAGAATCATGGAACTTGCCGTCATGCAGATGGATCTAATAATGTTTATGGATGAGTGATAACATTGATGCTTTTAACATGACAGTGGTATGAAGCTGGGCACGACTGCTAATGAGACAGATATCAGCGCCACACGCGAGATCCGCGTAAAGGAATGAGGACATTTCATTCTACCGATCTACCCGCAAGTGCTGAATTACTACTCACACAGTAGTGTTAATTTCGTCACCTATTTTTAATTTAGTCTTAGTCTTAGTCTTGTGCCAAATGTCCTTGTTAGTTTTAGTCATATTTAGTCATTCACATATCTTTTTTTGTTAGTCAAGTTTTAGTCGACTAAAAGTCTCGTCATTTTAGTCTAGTTTTGGTCAAAAGAAAACTCAAGGTATCTTATGGCGCTTTTCCACTACACAGTACCAGCTCGCCTCGACTCGACTCGACTCGACTCGACTCGGCTTTGTTTGTTTGTTTTCCACTGTGTAAATGTTGTACCTGTACCTGCTTCCAGGTACTTTTTTTCGTACCACCTCCGGCGAGGTTCTAAGCGAGCTGAGGCGATACTAAAATGTGACGTGAAAACACGGCAGACTGCTGATTGGTCAGAGAGAATCGTCACTATTCACTGCGTCATCATTCCACGCTCCAGACGGAGTATCCTGAATAAAAAACAGCAAAAACAAAAACAAAAACATCCAAAAACAGCATACACTCGATTTCCTCCATTGTCCTGTGTGTGTGGGTAGTGGGTGTGTCTCGCGCGTCTTGCGTAGAAGATTAAGTCACGGCAGTTTCCTGCGGCGTTGCTATGACGACCAGGTACTATTGTGGAAGTACTATCTGCAATGGAAAACGGAGCAAAAAGCGAGCTGAGCCGAGCCGAGCCGAGTCGAGTCGAGCTGGTACTGTTAATGGAAAAGCGCCATTAGTCAAGGTTTAGTCGACTAAAAGTCTTTTAATTTTAGTCTAGTTTTAGTCAAAAAAGAACTCAATATATTTTAGTCTAGTTTTAGTCAAAAAATTTTAGTCTTTTTTTTAATAACACATTATTACTGAGATTATTACTGATAAACATTTCAGTAAAAAAAGTGTTTCACATATCTCAAACATTGGTTAAATGTCATAATTACCTGACAAAATACACTTGTTGAATGATTTTTGTTGAATGCAAATGTTAAACGTGTCTGGTTTTCAAATTCTGATTTAGGACTCGAGCTTGACTGCACATCACATTTTTTACTTTATTGATACTGCTTTTAATCGTAATGCAACGGACTGGTCATCGGGACATAAGCTGTCATGTACAATAAAAGAGCCTGCGCAGCGACAGGAAATATAATTTAACACAAAAAGCCTGCCTAGACGGTGGACTTGCGCTCAGGATTTTTTTTTTTTTTTTTAGCGGCGTGTGGACGAATTCTTTCTATGTCACATGCCTGTCCTGTCTTGTGCTGCACATGGGTGTTTTGTTATTTTGGGCCATGTGCTCGTGTCTATTGTCTAGCCCCACCCATCTTGTTATCTGATTATTGGTTTATTTGTCCCACCTGTCTGTCTCGTTACCCTCCTTTGTTTGTTCCCCTATTTAGCCTCCTTGTGTTTGTAGTCTTGTGCTGGTTCGTTGTCCGTCTTTCTTGTTTCCTGGAGTTCCTGAGTTTTTGTGTTTGTACCGTACCTGCATGTCACTAATAAATTAACTCTGCATTTGTATCCTCGACTCTCGTTTACCATTCCGTGACAGAACGAACCAGCCAAGTATGTGGATACAGCGGAGTGAGATTTTTCCTCAGGGAGAGGGAGAAGGAGCCTCTATTTCCTTGTTGGAGTACTTTTCCAGATGCGCTCAAAGGACTTTGGAAGAGGTGAGTATCGGCAGATGGCAGTCAGTGGAAGGGAAAGCCTTCGTCGCTGGTCCCGAAACGGAGGAGAGGTAGGAAGACTTCCTCTGTGCCTGTTCCGGTGGTCCCAGTTCCGGTGGTCCCGAGTCCGGTGGTCCCGAGTCCGGTGGTCCCGAGTCCGGTGGTCCCGAGTCCGGTGGTCCCAGTTCCTGTGGTCCCGAAACACAGTAGGAGGAGAAAGGCTCCCTCCGTAACTGTTCCGGTGGTCCCGAGTCCGGTGGTCCCGAGTCCGGTGGTCCCAGTTCCGGTGGTCCCAGTTCCGGTGGTCCCAGTTCCGGTGGTCCCAGTTCCGGTGGTCCCAGTTCCAGTGGTCCCAGTTCCGGTGGTCCCGAAACACAGGAGGAGGAGAAAGGCTCCCTCCATAACTGTTTCGGTGGTCCCGAGTCCAGTGGTCCCAGTTCCGGTGGTCCCAGTTCCGGTGGTCCCAGTTCCGGTGGTCCCAGTTCCGGTGGCCCCAGAATTCCCTATCATCAGTCCTGCCATGGCCTGTTCACGTCACGCCTGCCGAGCCTGTGTCTTCGGACAAGAAGGCCGCTGCCGAGCCTGTTCACGTCACGCCTGCCGAGCCTGTGTCCCCTGACAAGATGGCCGCCGTCGAGCCTGTGTCTGTTCCTGAGCCTGAGCCGGTGGTGTCTGTTCCTGAGCCTGAGCCGGTGGTGTCTGTTCCTGAGCCTGAGCCGGTGGTGTCTGTTCCTGAGCCTGAGCCGGTGGTGTCTGTTCCTGAGCCTGAGCCGGAGGTGTCTGTTCCTGAGCCTGAGCCGGTGGTGTCTGTTTCTGAGCCGGTGGCGTCTGTTCCTGAGCCTGAGCCGGTGGTGCCAGTTCCAGTGCCAGTTCCAGTGGTGCCAATTCCAGTGTTTGAACCGGTGGTGTCTGTTCCTGAGCCTGAGCCGGTGGTGTCTGTTCCTGAGCCTGAGCCGGTGGTGTCTGTTCCTGAGCCTGAGCCGGTGGCGTCTGTTCCTGAGCCTGAGCCGGTGGTGCCAGTTCCAGTGCCAGTTCCAGTGGTGCCAGTTCCAGTGCCTGAGCCGTTGGTGCCGGTTCCAGTGCCAGTTCTGGTGGTGCCAGTTCCAGTGCCAGTTCCGGTGGTGCCAGTTCCAGTGCCTAAGCCGGTGGTGCCAGTTCCAGTGCCTGAGCCGGTGGTGCCAGTTCCAGTGCCTGAGCCGGTGGTGCCAGTTCCATGGCCTGAGCCGGTGGTGCCAGTTCCAGTCCCTGAGCCATTGGTGCCAGTTCCAGTGCCAGTTCCAGTGGTGCCAGTTCCAGTGCCTAAGCCGGTGGTGCCAGTTCCAGTGCCTGAGCCGGTGGTGCCAGTTCCAGTGCCTGAGCCGGTGGTGCCAGTTCCAGTGCCTGAGCCGGTGGTGCCAGTTCCATGGCCTGAGCCGGTGGTGCCAGTTCCAGTCCCTGAGCCATTGGTGCCAGTTCCAGTGCCAGTTCCAGTGGTGCCAGTTCCAGTGCCTGAGTCGGTGGTGCCAGTTCCAGTGCCTGAGTCGGTGGTGCCAGTTCCAGTGCCTGAGTCGATGGTGCCAGTTCCTGTTCCTGAGTCGGTGGTGCCAGTTCCAGTTCCTGAGCCGGTGGTGTCTGTTCCTGAGCCGGTGGTATCTGTTCCTGAGCCGGTGGTGTCTGTTCCTGGGCCGGTGGTATCTGTTCCTGAACTGGTGGTGTCTGAACCGGTGGTGTCTGTTCCTGAGCCGGTGGTATCTGTTCCTGAGCCGGTGGTGTCTGAGCCGGTGGTGTCTGTTCCTGAGCCGGTGCCTGTTCCCTGGCCGCCCGAGGGGTCGTCTCCGCCCTGGCCGCCCGAGGGGTCGTCTCCGCCCTGGCCGCCCGAGGGGTCGTCTCCGCCCTGGCCGCCCGAGGGGTCGTCTCCGCCCTGGCCGCCCGAGGGGTCGTCTCCACCCTGGCCGCCAGATGGACTGTCGTCTCCGCCCTGGCCGCCAGATGGACTGTCGTCTTCGCCCTGGCCGCCCGATGGACTGTCTGCTCCGCCCTGGACTCCCGAACTTTGTGTGCCTCCCTGGCCTTCTGAACTATCTATTCCCCTTGTCCCGCCCTGGTCTGTCCCTCCCGTCCCGCCCTGGTCTGTCCCTCCCGTCCCGCCCTGGTCTGTCCCTCCCGTCCCGCCCTGGTCTGTCCCTCCCGTCCCTTTTTTTTTTTTTTTTTTTTTTTTTTTTTTTAGCGGCGTGTGGACGAATTCTTTCTATGTCACATGCCTGTCCTGTCTTGTGCTGCACATGGGTGTTTTGTTATTTTGGGCCATGTGCTCGTGTCTATTGTCTAGCCCCTCCCATCTTGTTATCTGATTATTGGTTTATTTGTCCCTCCTGTCTGTCTCGTTACCCTCCTTTGTTTGTTCCCCTATTTAGCCTCCTTGTGTTTGTAGTCTTGTGCTGGTTCGTTGTCCGTCTTTCTTGTTTCCTGGAGTTCCTGAGTTTTTGTGTTTGTACCGTACCTGCATGTCACTAATAAATTAACTCTGCATTTGTATCCTCGACTCTCATTTACCATTCCGTGACATTCTATGCACACACTATTTTATTTCTTGATAACAGACCGCTGCTAACTATAACACACCGTTGCCATGAAAAACAGAGCGTTGCCATGAACACACAGGATTCTAACCATAGAGACGGAGCGCACTATTTTCTTTAGCGGAAGCAATACAATCGTTTTTAAATCAATTTTGTCTCAAATTATTGATTTGTTTGGTAGGTAGAAATGTAATAAGCGGGATCCGAACTCGTTCTGAATATTTTAAAGGTGTAACGTTTACGTTAACAGCTGATGAAAAAGCAGAGACAATTGTAGACGAAAATGAAGAGAGATTTTATCTTAGTTTTTATTTTATGCAAAACATTTTCGTCTCGTCTTTTTTCGTCAACAATAATGCATGTTAATTTAGTCTTAGTCAGCGATTTTGGACAGTGGTGCAGTCTTGCCATCGTCTCGTCTTAGTCATGAAAAAAAAGGTCGTTGACGAACATATTTCGTCTCGTCTCGTCTGACGAAATTAACACAGGTCATAATCACACAGGTCAGTTTATTTGACGAATTAAACTTGAGGTAACGCAGCGTTGTTTCACTTGATCTAATGTTACACTATCATACTAAACAGCATTTGAGTGTGTTGAAAGTTATGTTATTCTGTGTGTTAGTATGTTGGCTATATGAGACTAGCAGAAAGCTTGGTCAACATTAGAATACCATACTGATCATTTTCTAACATTTCATATCATGTTGAGCCATATAACATTGATTCGTTTTATGTACATTTGTTCACCTGTCTACTAAAGTACATGCAAGAGCGGCGTCTCTGTCAAGTCCAAGTTTGTCGCGAAGCTCTCGACATCTCGAAAACACCACGCCGATATTGATCCACGTTTTATTTCACATTTTGTCCCAAAGTTTGCTTGCCATGATCTATAATGTTTGAACGAAACAACAACCGCGTGCCGCTAAACAATTACGCAGTTGTCCACATCTGTCGCCAAGGTTACTATGGCAGTAGGAGCGGAAACCAGGGATAATGCGGATATTACGTCAGTGACAGGCGACAAGTGACAAGGGACGGGTACTATTTAAAATTGTGAATTTCTCTGAATTGACAAATTCTTGGAGACATTTAGGATAGTATTGATACAGGACATTTTGATACAAATTCTTACATATTGTACCTTTAAGTCATTGAAGTTGCAATAAGAGTAAGTAAAAATATTTCTGTAAAGTTACTTAATGTATTTATTGCCAGGTGATATTTGATGAATGATCATCATACCTCTGTGGTAACTTTGATTAAGTCACTCTCTACGGTATAGTTGAGTTTCCCCACCGCTGCACACTTGATGTCATACTCAGTTCCTGGTCTCAGATCAGTCAGAGTAACTGTGTGTTGATCCTTCAGCACAGGTTCAGATCTCCAGACTGTGTCATGCTTCGGTTTGTACAGTAATCTGAGCTCCTCTGTAGCAGGACATGATGGAGGAACCTCCAGATCCATCTTGATGAGATCAATGTTGTCTTTTACCTCAACGTTTTTCAACTGTCTGAGGATTGTTTTAATGATTTCAGACTCTCTTTCTCTTTCATTCAGCCATTCTGCAAGACTTGTTTTTTTTTTTTTAGCGGCGTGTGGACGAATTCTTTCTATGTCACATGCCTGTCCTGTCTTGTGCTGCACATGGGTGTTTTGTTATTTTGGGCCATGTGCTCGTGTCTATTGTCTAGCCCCTCCCATCTTGTTATCTGATTATTGGTTTATTTGTCCCTCCTGTCTGTCTCGTTACCCTCCTTTGTTTGTTCCCCTATTTAGCCTCCTTGTGTTTGTAGTCTTGTGCTGGTTCGTTGTCCGTCTTTCTTGTTTCCTGGAGTTCCTGAGTTTTTGTGTTTGTACCGTACCTGCATGTCACTAATAAATTAACTCTGCATTTGTATCCTCGACTCTCATTTACCATTCCGTGACATTCTATGCACACACTATTTTATTTCTTGATAACAGACCGCTGCTAACTATAACACACCGTTGCCATGAAAAACAGAGCGTTGCCATGAACACACAGGATTCTAACCATAGAGACGGAGCGCACTATTTTCTTTAGCGGAAGCAATACAATCGTTTTTAAATCAATTTTGTCTCAAATTATTGATTTGTTTGGTAGGTAGAAATGTAATAAGCGGGATCCGAACTCGTTCTGAATATTTTAAAGGTGTAACGTTTACGTTAACAGCTGATGAAAAAGCAGAGACAATTGTAGACGAAAATGAAGAGAGATTTTATCTTAGTTTTTATTTTATGCAAAACATTTTCGTCTCGTCTTTTTTCGTCAACAATAATGCATGTTAATTTAGTCTTAGTCAGCGATTTTGGACAGTGGTGCAGTCTTGCCATCGTCTCGTCTTAGTCATGAAAAAAAAGGTCGTTGACGAACATATTTCGTCTCGTCTCGTCTGACGAAATTAACACAGGTCATAATCACACAGGTCAGTTTATTTGACGAATTAAACTTGAGGTAACGCAGCGTTGTTTCACTTGATCTAATGTTACACTATCATACTAAACAGCATTTGAGTGTGTTGAAAGTTATGTTATTCTGTGTGTTAGTATGTTGGCTATATGAGACTAGCAGAAAGCTTGGTCAACATTAGAATACCATACTGATCATTTTCTAACATTTCATATCATGTTGAGCCATATAACATTGATTCGTTTTATGTACATTTGTTCACCTGTCTACTAAAGTACATGCAAGAGCGGCGTCTCTGTCAAGTCCAAGTTTGTCGCGAAGCTCTCGACATCTCGAAAACACCACGCCGATATTGATCCACGTTTTATTTCACATTTTGTCCCAAAGTTTGCTTGCCATGATCTATAATGTTTGAACGAAACAACAACCGCGTGCCGCTAAACAATTACGCAGTTGTCCACATCTGTCGCCAAGGTTACTATGGCAGTAGGAGCGGAAACCAGGGATAATGCGGATATTACGTCAGTGACAGGCGACAAGTGACAAGGGACGGGTACTATTTAAAATTGTGAATTTCTCTGAATTGACAAATTCTTGGAGACATTTAGGATAGTATTGATACAGGACATTTTGATACAAATTCTTACATATTGTACCTTTAAGTCATTGAAGTTGCAATAAGAGTAAGTAAAAATATTTCTGTAAAGTTACTTAATGTATTTATTGCCAGGTGATATTTGATGAATGATCATCATACCTCTGTGGTAACTTTGATTAAGTCACTCTCTACGGTATAGTTGAGTTTCCCCACCGCTGCACACTTGATGTCATACTCAGTTCCTGGTCTCAGATCAGTCAGAGTAACTGTGTGTTGATCCTTCAGCACAGGTTCAGATCTCCAGACTGTGTCATGCTTCGGTTTGTACAGTAATCTGAGCTCCTCTGTAGCAGGACATGATGGAGGAACCTTCAGAACCACACTCTGACCTTTGACCTCTTCAGTGATTGGACAGGCTGGTTTGGATGGAGAAGTAAAGCAAACAACTTCATCACATTCACTTCCGTACAGAATAATGCAGGATCCGGGATGATTCTCCATTTCCTTTGAGGACACAATGAATCTGTCTTGTTTACAGCTATTTAAATTGATCAACTTCTTAAATATCTTCAAGTTGCTCCTCATGGTATTTTGGATCTCAGGAGTTAGCCAAGACTTTTGCTTGAAATCAAGGCTCTTCCCATCCGTTTCTCCTTGTGTTGAAGGACTCAGATAGGCAGTTTGTTGAAGAAGCACATCTGAGCAGTTCAGTGATGTGAATGTGTAACTGACTAGATTCCCGACCTCCAGATCCATCTTGATGAGATCAATGTTGTCTTTTACCTCAACGTTTTTCAACTGTCTGAGGATTGTTTTAATGATTTCAGACTCTCTTTCTCTTTCATTCAGCCATTCTGCAAGATTACTTCCTCTAAATGGAGATTCATCATGTTCTTGTAGAAGATCATTCAGTGCAGTTTCCTTCATCACATTCCCACGGATGTTTGGCAGCAGAGAGCCGAGTGTCTTCATGAGTCTCAACTTGTACTTGTAGCAGTTGTGCTTCATGTGCAGAATTTTATCATGAAATGCAGCAAAAGTCAGAGCAGGCGAGTCTTTCAGAAGGTCACTGCATTTCATCTCTGTTGTATTTAAACTCTCAGTCACTGATTCAATCTCCATGATTAGGTCCATGCTGATGTCTTTATGAAGTTTTGAAGCTCTTGAGTGAAGTTTGTCCAGAGGATAAAGCCAAACTCTCAGTGGAACCGCCAGCTCTTGGTTTTCTTTCAGCAGTTTTGGAAGATCAGCAAAAACCTTCAACGCATCTTCAAAAGAGATCGGGTTAGACGGTAGCTGGAAGTCGCCATAAAATGTACAAGTGAATTTTTTGACTGCAGTTTGCTGACTGTGATTCACACTTAGATTAGCATTTGCACCCACGGATATGATGCCCTGCAGTTTCTCAAGAGCCACTTTTACTTCTCCTTTTACTGATTTTTTGTTCTCGTTTGAAGAAACTTGTCTGTCAAACACAAAGCAGGCATCTGCTCCATATAGTATTGCTGTCACTACATGTGTAGCAATGTCATTATCATCGTCAGGAATATCTCCAGAAGGCAAATGATTCACGGTCAGTTCTTCAAACCTGCTGGTTGAATGATAATGTAGCGTCAGTCTCTGCTGTTTGAAAGATGTCTTGGTGTCTTTGAGATATTTTGCTGCTCCACTAACATGGATGAGATCACCTAAAAGACTCAGTTTGAGCCCACCGTCAATATTCAGTAATTTAGATTTGTCCTGAATGGAGTCTAAAGATGTAACATTGAATCCTGTATTAATTTGGGCACGAGAGCAAATATTCTGCTGCAGCTGCTCTTTATTCCAAAGTCTAATACCTGTAACAGAAAAATTGTGTTTTAACTCTCAACAGTGAATTTATTATAATCGCATTTCACATCAGAAAATAGTTTTCATTAAATCATAGTAATATATTGAATCTGTGATAATGTTATATTTTGGTACCTGGTATTAACATGTCCTTTCTGCAGTCGTACAGCATGCCGAGCTGGAAGGGTCTCCCAAGAGCTGCTGTTTCAATTGCATTCACTCCCACCGAATCCATACTAAAGCCAAAACATGTCAGAGGAGAAACAGATCCGTGAGGTTTCAGTTACTGTTTGAGAAGTCACACATTAAAAGCTGCTGACAATGTTCAGTGTTCATCTGCTATCTGGGTAAAATACAGAGAGAGAAAAATGGAGAGAGAGAAAATATACAGAGAGAGAAAATCACATACCTTGGCAGGTTTGAGCTTGACATGGTATGCGAGTTTGAAGATTGACATTTGTTTTAGGCAATGTTGAAGTTTTTTGTAGAGGCATGTATAGCTCTGAGGTCATGTTGTCTTATTTGAAGTTATGATGTTTGGGACTGTTTTTTTTTTTTTTTTTTTTAATCCCTGAACATCATTATTTTGGTGTTTTTATGGGGTTAACTGAAACAGTCCGTGTTTGACCCTCTTTTGTGTGGACCAACATGGAATCAAGGTTAAAACTTAACATTATTTTTTTCTTCATCAGGTTTGCACCCTGACATAATATTATTTCAGTGATGAAAAATAGATCAAGATGGACATAAAATCGATATTTGTTCAACTTATTTTACTTTGAATCATCTTTAAAAATATCAAACCAATCTTGCTTTATGTACTGCAGGATTTAATGTTGGTATTCAGGGCTTAGCCCTGAAATGGTTCTCTTCCTATTTGAAAGATAGGATTTTTTCAGTCAGTTTAGGGGATTATTTTTCTTCCATTGCACCTGTGTGTGGGGTTCCACAGGGCTCTATACTGTGACCAATTTTATTTTCCCTTTATATGCTTGATTTTTGAGAAATTTGGGATTCAGTATCATCTGTATGCAGATGATTCTCAAATTTATTTACACAGCAAAATTCCCAGTGTTAAATTAACACTCCTCAGTGTACATATGTGTCCACACTACAGGGTGTTAAAATTAACACTGAAGCAGTGTTGAGGTTAATGAGATAATTAAGTGATTAATTAAGTGATGATTGGCCATTAGTGGTGACACCTGATGTTAATAAGCAGAATCATTGAAGGAAAGAGAAAAAACAATAACATAAAAAAGAGAAACACAAGAACTACTGACTTCGAGTCATTACACATTGTTGCACTTATTATTACCAGTTTGACTTTATTTCTGTCATACATCGACAAAAGTTCTTGAGATTCAACAGAAGTTTAGATGGTAATGTTTTATGGATTTTTTCGTGTCACGTCACCATTATGGTGATCCGTGTTTGCTTTAGTTGGGCTCTTGACCCTTTTCTTTTTTTTTTATGTTAGCTTTTCTCTGACTGTTCTAACATAAAACACATTTGTTACTGCAAGAGAAAACATGACCTGCTCACAATATGTTTTGATGATAATGACATTATCTGCATGTAGTGACCTGCTTCCCTGGTGTCATTCAAAGTCTAAATCTTTTACTATATACTTGATGTCTCGTTTTAGTATTGGTGATTGTAGTCCTGAGATGCTACAGTTTGAGATCCAACAACAATATGAACAGTTTTGAAAATACTTTGTGCAAGCAAGTTATTGTTTTTAAGCACACAGACATCAAGAATCAGCATATGAATCTCAACAATGGTGACAATAAACAAACTAGAGACAAACAGATCAACTCTGAACATCACAAAACAAGCTACTAAAGTCATAACAAAACAATAGCAAAATAAAAGCAAACAGAAAAAAAAACAATGAAAATTACAGGACAATTCAGCTGCATAATTTATTCATGCTGCAATGCATGATGTAAGACAGAGATGCGTTCTGATTGGTGGCTCCCATCATGCACTGCAACATGACGCATTTGTGTGATTGCCACCATTGTTGAGATTCATATGTAGATTCTTGATGTCTGTGTGTGATTTATAAACTTTAAGATCATTAAAACATTGCTGGAAATAGCTACTGTAATGAAAAATTAATGAAGTATTTGAATAATCAGTTTATAATGCTGGGTGAGATTAGTGAATCAAGTCACTAGTAATTTCAACATCAAAACATAACCAGGGCTGTGTTTCCTAAAAGCATCTTAAGCCTAAATTGATATATATTTATCTTCGTCCCCGTCTGCCATTCTTTTTTATTTTATATTTTGTTACCTAAGACTTTGTTTTTAAAATATGGACATTAGTTTGGCTGTAATGCTCAGTCACAAAATAGTAAAACCAACATAAAAGAATCGTGATAAAATCATGAATCGTGATTTTCCTGAAAAAAATCGTGATATGATATTTTTGCCATATCGCCCACCCCTACCCTGTAGTGTGGACACATATGTACACTGAGGAGTGTTAATTTAACACTGGGGATTTTGCTGTGTACCATTGAAACATGGGTATAAATGTGCCATTCAGTCTCTTCATGCATGTTTGGGCGAAGTTAAGTGTTGGCTTGCAAATAACTTTCTCCAATTAAATGAGTATAAGGCCGAGATTATTTTATTTGGAAAAAAGGGGTGTGTGGATGATGACTGCCTGGGGTTGTTTCCTGGGAAAAAAACTGTCTAGCGTGAGGAACCTTGGTGTCATTTTTGACTCGGAGCTTAAATTTGACCGGCAAATCAATGCTGTCGTTAAGAATAGTTTCTTCCATCTTAGATCAATATCTAAATTTAAATCTATCCTTTCTTTTGACGATATGGAGAAGGTTGTTCATGCCTTTGTGTCATCCCGTTTGGATTATTGCAATGTGTTGTATCTGGGTGTGAGTCAGGCTTCTCTCTCCCGTTTGCAGCTCGTTCAGAACTCAGCTGCCAGTCTTTTGACTGGTACTAAGAAAAGAGAGCACATTACTCCGGTGGTAATTAAACTACATTGGTTACCCATACGATACAGAATTCAATACAAAGTGTTGTTGTATGTTTTTAAGTCTCTGCATGGCCTAACACCTGCACAGCAAAATCCCCAGAGTTAAATTATTGTCCCCAGATTTTGCTGTGTGAGTATGTTACTGACTTAATCAGCCGCTGTCAATCCAGTAGATCTCTGTGCTCAAATGATCAATTGCTTCTCATGGTTCCGCGATCCCATTTAAAATGTAAAGGTGATCGGGCATTCTCTGTTGCAGCTCCTAGGCTCTGGAATGACCTTCCTATGTCTGTAAAAACTTGTAGAAGAAGAAGAAGAAGAAGAAGAAGTTTTATTTATATAGCGCCTTTCCATAGCTCAAGGTCGCTTTACATTGTACATTACAATACATTTAAACACCCACACATACACTGTTAGACCTTACCGGGGTTTTTTACAGTAAAATACTGGCAACACTGTTGCCAGTAATTTACTGTTAATTGTACAGTTCTTTACTGTTCACTAAAACTCGAGTTAACTAATTTCACTTACAGAAACCGGCTACCTTAAATTGACCAACTGTCATTTAAATGTATTAACTAAAATGTATTTAAGCATTACTAACATGAGCAAAGTATTACTGTGAACTTATTTCATTTGAAACCACAACAAAACTTTTGTAAATAAAGAGATTTCCACTGAACCAGCAACTACACAGTCACTGCTTTTTAAATAAAGCAACATGCAGCATATCATCAGTGTTTGTAGATCTTCTCCTGGACTGAAGCTCAGGCTCTACACAGCAAAATCCCCAGTGTTAAATCAACACCTACAGTGTCAAATTTAACACCAGCAAAGTGTGTATATGTGTCCACACTACACAGTGTAACATTTACACTTTTGAAAGTGTTAATTTTTTAACACTAATTTTCTGTTAATTCAACACTGTATATTGTTAAAAGTTAGCACTATTCAACACTTAACATTGTTGTTTTTACACCACACTAGTGTTAGTGTTAAATTACAGTGTTATTGAGTAACATTTTTATTTTTACACCAACACCAGTGTAGTGTGAATACAACAACATTAAGTGTTAAAATACTGTTCAGCAATAACATTATTGAGTGTCAATACCAATAGGCTACCTCTAGAGCTGCTTCCATTCCTACTAAAGACAAATGGCAGAAAATGTCACAAACACTCTTTATTAAGGTACACAGCAAAAAATCCATGTCAGCAAAAAAGCCAGTGTACATTTAACTCAATTTGAGTCAATATACATTACTCATGGAGTACATTTGAACTCTTACAGTGTTTAAAATGTACTCCGTGAGTAATGTGCATATTTCACACTTTCAAAAGTGTTATTTTAACTCCAAAATGGAGGGAGTCATATATACATTTCAGGAGTGTTCAATTTGACTCAAATTGAGTTTGTATTTATGAGATGTGCTTTTTGACAAAAGGAATCTTTTCAGAAATAAAAGCAAAGCATTTAACCTATTGATAACATTGAATGCACATCAAAACAATCCAGAAAGTTAGAATTCGGTTCATTGTAAAGTTAAAAATAAAGGCAAAATGCAAACAGTTGTTTTAACAAGCTAGTTTTTATTAACGAACAAGTCCCTTTACATCATATGTTAACTTTTAAAATAAATGAAGGCAAAATATAGGCATTTCTGTCATCAGAATTATGTGAAAGCTGCTCATCAAATGGTCTGTATCTCTGTAATACTTCAAGTCCTGTACATGTCAGTGAATGTAAGTCCTGTGTCAGTGAAGTTGAGTCAATACCTTCGACTTTGCAACAGTACAGCAACAACATTCAACAGATGAAAAACAGTTGCAGGATATGAGTGGATCAGTTGTGTCCAGTTGCTGACAGTAAAGTTCAGTGCATAGCCTAGTTGTTTCACAGAGCAGGAAAGGCTGTGCAGATCCAACTTTCTCAAAATCCTGGAGTGCTGGTTCCCTAGAGTAGACAACACAAAACCAGACCATTTACAATTAATACTATTTGTGTTTTATAAATACAGCAAGGTGACTCAAACAATAAACTATTTTGGTTAGATTAAGACTTGAATTTTTCTGATTTCCAAGTAAATTAAAGACTTAATTCATCCAAAAATGTAAATTCTGTCATTATTTACCCTTATGTTGTTCCAAACCAGTAAGAGTTTTGCTCATCTTCGGAACACTTAAAGGGATAGTTCAGCCAAAAATGATATTTAACCCATGATTTACTCACCCTCAAGCCGTTCGAGATGCATATGTCGATCTTTTTTCAGACGAACACATTTTCAGTTATTTTAGAAAATGTCTTAGATCTTTCAGTGGTTATAATGTGAAGCAATAGGGTCCACTGCTTCAAGTCCAAAAATGTGCATGCATCCTTCACAAAAGTAATCCATCCGGCTCCAGAGGGATAAACGAAGGCCTTCTGAGGGTAATCAGTGCGGTTTTGTCGTAAAAATATACATATTTAAAACTTTATAAACGAAAATAACTGGCTTCCGGCAACGGTCGACGCGCGTTTACGGAGATGGATGCTGGCGTATGACGTAGGACGTATAGCGTAGGAAGCGTTGTGACATAAAACGAACGTGACAGCGCAGCCAGTAAATATGTATATTTTTACGACAAAACCGCACGGATTACCCTCAGAAGGCCTTCGTTTATCCCCCTGGAGCCGGATGGATTACTTTTGTGAAGGATGCATGCACATTTTTGGACTTGAAGGAGGTGGACCCTATTGCTTCACATTATAACCACTGAAAGATCGAAGACATTTTCTAAAATAACTGAAAATGTGTTCGTCTGATAAAAGATTGACATATGCATCTCGAACGGCTTGAGGGCGAGTAAATCATGGGTTAAATATAATTTTTGGCCGAACTATCCCTTTAAGATATTTTTTATAAAATCTAAGAGATTTCTGTCCCTTCATCGACAGCCTATTCAACTATCACTTCCAAAGCCACAGAAAGGTATAAAGGAAATCATAAGTAATCCATGTGACTCAGGTGGTTTAACTTCAAATTTTTTTATGAAGCAACAAAAGTGCTTTGTTTGCACGAAAAAACAACAACAACAAAAACTCAACTTCATTTACAAATTATTAATCTTCGATGCACGCTCACTTAACAAGGCATGTTGGAAATTAATATTTTATAAATTAAGTGGTAAATGATTTTTTGCTTCAAACACAGCACTTGCATAGTTTAATAAAATGTATGTTAAACCACTGGAGTCGCATGGAGTACTTTAATGATGTACCTTTACACCTTTCTGGGGCTTGAACGTGGTATTTGCGTGGACTGTCAATGGAGGGACGGGAAACTCTCAGATTTCATTAAAAATATCCTCATTTGTGTTGTGAAGATGAAATAAAGTCTTGCATGTTTGGAACGAGATGAGGGTAAGTAATGACATAATTTCCATTTGTAGGTGAACTAACCCTTTAGGAATAAATTTAGACACGCACCTTAAGAAACCTCACTAAATAGTCAGCTGACAGAAGAATCTTCGTTCCCTTCTTGTGGCTTTGTGATGTCGGAGGCAGGTGATGGGCAGAGATTTCCCAATCAGTTGAGTCTAAAATTAAAAACCAAGAAAACATCTACCTGTCAAATCATGAAAACAATTGGTTTGAAAACTAATTTTATTTAAGGAAAAGGAAAAGTAACTTTTGTAAAGTAATTTGACTGGACAAATTCAAAATGACTGTTATGAAACACAAAAAATCTAGTTAACGTTATACCAATTAGCAACAAAGCTATAATTTTTTAAAAATGTTTATGCACATGATTATCTCATATGTTATCTGTAAAATCTGACCCTCACCAGGTTCTAGTCTGTAACGTTACAGCCTTTAAAGACCAAGCCTGGTTAGCCTTAGCCACTTGGTCCAGCATGGAAATGCTCCTAACAAACACAAATAACACAATCAATACATTTAAACATGAAAGCATATTCAAATATCAACCAAAATTGAATCTGATAAATACATTTTCATAAACATAATCTTAAAGAAGTACTTACACATTCTAAGAAAGTTTGTTTTTCAGATAAAATGAAAGTAAAAGATAGTTTGAGGATAAACACATTATGATATTTGCACATCACAAATATTGTCATAAAACAAAATAACATTATAAAATACGTATTGTAAATGAGTTAAAACACTTACTCTGTGTTTTCACCGTTAAAAAGCAAACTCCACGTCTGCACTGCGTCACGAGTCAAAGAAGATGCAGGGCAGCAGCTAATGTTAGTCTGTGAGAAAGGTTTAGGCGCACATCACATAAATATCGTTATAAAACATTATAATGCCATGAAATACATGTTGTAAATTAGGTTAAAAACACTTAACTTACTTTGGGTGTTTTCCCTGTTGACGTTACAAGCAAACCTTCTCGTCGTCAGCTCCGTATTGAGTCAAAGATGTCGCCTTTGAGAAAGGTTTCGGCTCGTTTAAACACGCAGAACATTTAAATTTCTCTATAAATCAATATGTTATAAAATACATATTGTAAATTAGATAAAACACTTACTTTCGTAGTTTCTCTGTTTAAAAGCAACCTCATCCTGGTCTGCTCCGCATCGCGCGTCAACGAAAATGCCTTTCTGAGAACGATTTAGCCGTTCACAGCACATACATATTGTAATAAAACAATATGATGTAATAAAATTGTATAAAATGCATATATAAATGCGATAAAACACTTCATATCTGCGTTTTCCCTCCTCGTATGCCTTGCATCGCGAGTCAAAGAAAATGGCGTCTGTGAAAAAAGTTTCAGGTTGTTTCGTCACGCCCAGCGCGTAAATGTCCCGGATGTAACTAATAACACTCTCTCCGTGTAAATTTAGTAACTCTACATATTTACACCAGCCAGAGGGTGCGGTTTGCACTAGCAGTGTTAATCCCTTGAAATTCAACACCAGAAATTGAACTCTTTACTCTAAGAGTCCTTAACACCAGGATTTCAACACTGGAGATTTTGCTGTGTACTCTTCTGCACAATGGTGACCCAAAAAACAAGATTTTACAGTAAACTACTGGCAACAGTGTTGCCAGTATATACCTGTTTTATAACTTACAGTTTATTACTGTTAAAATACATTTTGTGGGTGTGACTTTTTTATCTTACACTGTTAACCCTTTCAACCCTACAGGGAAATCCACACTACAAAGAGTAAAAAGTAACACTGACGCAGTGTTGCAGTGAGATAATTAAGTGAATATGTAAGTGATTGTTGAGCATTAGTGATGAACACCTGCTGTTAGAACAGAAAATAGAGAAACACAAGAAATACAACTGACTTCCAGCCATTACACATTATTACACTTATTATTAACCAGTATGACTTTATTTCTGTCATACATCTACAGAAGTTGTTATTGAGATGTTTAATTGAAAATGTTTGGTTTGAAGTTACCATTATAGAGATCAGTGTTTGCTTTAGTTGGGATGTTGATGCTAAAGCATTAGTGTTTCTTTTGCTGCTTGAGCTGTTTTTGTGCAAGTCACACTTGTGCACACACACAGTTTATGAATGATTGTAGTTATTATGATGACAACATCATCATAACGCCTGTTCATTCACTAAGGAAATTCATTCTCACTCAGAGTTTAATCCACAATCAAAAGTGTTTCATTAGCACCACTGTGAAACCACAACAATAAATTACAATGACTCATTTTTTTTAACACATCATGCATAAACCAAAAATAACAGAGCTACACTGTCTTAATGAAACACAGAGATATTACAATTTAGCACATTAATCTCAACAGTGGTGGCAATATATATATATATTTTTTATTCATGCAGCAGTGCATGCTGGGAGCTTTATATTATCCTGGAACCCAGCATGCACTGCGACATGAAACTTTTGATTGTCACCATTGTTGAGATTCATGTGCTGATTGTTGATGTCTGTGTGTGTCTGCGTCAAGGAGGAGTTCAAAATGTTTTAAAGCACTATATGATTTTGATATTCTTCAGAAGACCTGATTACAGAAATATTGATTTCCTGTTGTAGATTCACAGATATATGCTAAATATGAAATACCCATAAATTTAAATAATATATGCAGGAAAGATCAGAGAATCAGACATGTCCAGGATGATTGTGAGATCATCACAACATCCAAAAACACAAAATTATCTTCCTCTTGGCTTTTTCTTGCCATAACTAATGTGTTTTATAAACTTACTGTTATAACAGCCAGAGAAAAATTAATGGTATGAAGTCCAAGGACAAGAGACCAACTAAAGCAAATACTGATCTCCATCATGGTGACAACAAACTTTATTATTAACTAAATCTCTGTTAATTCTCAACAAGAACTTTTGTACATGTACGAAAGAAATAATTGTAAACTGGTTTGTAAACTGGTTTCACACTCAGTGTTGATGGAAGGCAGTTGTAGTTTTTGTGTTTCTCTATTTTCTGTTCTTGTTTCTCTGTCCTTCAGTGATTCTGCTTATCAGGTGTTCATCAGTTTCTCAATTCACTCACTTCTTTTCATTCACTCTGTCAAGGGGACTATATTAGTGAACTAATGTAGGGAATAGTGAATGAGGGTATAGGGTGTGATTGGGAAAACAGCCTCTGAGTGTCGATTTTGAGCACTGTTAATTCACAGTATATTCCTGTAGGCTAGTTTTGTTTTCTACGGTATATTACTGTTTTAATGGAAAATGGTATGATATTGTCAGAATTTGGCCTTTTTTTTACAGCAAGGGTTAACAGTGTACATTACAGTCACATAGGATACATATAGTCACATTATCCAAAATGCATGTTATATAGATATGTTTTTAACTGGGTCTTGAAAGTAGCCACAGATGAGGTATTAGTGTAAGAGGTAGTGAATTCCATAATTGAGGAGCATTAACACTAAATGACCTTCCACCTACAGTAGACAACCGGAAACGAGGGATGGACAATAAACCGAGTTCAGCTAGACTAAAGTTGACTTTAACTGGAGCAAATTAGTTGATCTAACTTAAAAATTTAAATGCGATAGGTTGTCTTATTTTTTCAAGTTGGCTCAACTTGTTTTTTTTTAGTTGTCTTGACAAACAATTTTCATTTAAAACGACTTTCTGTTACTCATTAGATGAACAAAAGTATTTAAGTTGATTTTAACTGGACCGAATTAGTTGAGTTGAGTTCCCAACTTCTTAGGAGGATTTGAACACATAACGACAAACATCAACACACATAGATCTTCTCAGTTCCTCTATTTCAGCTCTGTGTTTGTTTTTCTCCAGTTCTACTCGATCCTGAAGGTACACAAAAGTGGTGTAGAAATGCTTTTTGTTCTCTTGTATCATGTTCTCCACATCCTGAAGTAGAGCTGGAACCTGTGAGCTGTTCTCCAGAACAAAACAATGACCTCCAAATGTTTGAAGAGACGTCTCAGCAGCGGAAGTATTATATAGACTTTTACTACTAATTAGTTTACTAATCATGCTCTTCTCTTGAACCATGAGGGGGTTTTTGAATATTGACCTGAATATCCTCTGGAACTCCTCCATTTCTGCTTTGTCTTCATCAGTCAGTGGAGCATCAGGAACAATGAGGAGGAAAACATGAACTCCAGGATCACAGAGAGACACACAGCGGAGAGTCTGACGTATCACTTCCTCCTCTGAGAGCCGACTGAGAGCTGGAAGCTCCACCAGACTGATCACACGTCCATGAAGCTCCAGGTTTCTCCTCACACACTCTTTCTCTTTCAGGTGTAAGGGGGGAAGAATCTTATTTTTTCCTCTTATAAGTTTTGATACGGAGGCCTTCAGTCTTCCATCACTTCCACAAAACACAGCTTCTGTTTTCTGCTCACGCATACACTTCCTTAAACCACAAGTATTATTATTATGATTATTATTAAATTAATTTAGTATGTTACATCAAAATTGATAAACTTGGCTATATTTATAAACTTACTCTTTGCTAGATAATGCTCTAGTCTGATCTCTGGATTCCTAACTGTAAAAAAAAAAGTGTCAATACATCAATATATATATATATATATATATATATATATATATATATATATATATATATATATATATATATATATAACATTGTCTCACTTGTGGGGCCACCTACAATTCTTAGTTAAACATTTAAACTCAAATTTGCTCTACATATATCTAGTATAAGATATGATACACATTGCAATAAATATATCACGATTCAATACACAATTATGCATCATGGCTGAAACTTTGTTTATCTGTTGTTTTGTTTACATGAACTGCTTCTTTATCAGTTGAAGTGTGATGATCACATGGTGCTTCTGAAACCACTGGTGGGCTTTGAGTATACCTCTGATCTATCAGGATTCAGGAATAACTAAATCAATCAAATGGCTACATAAAAATAATTGACAAGTTAGACTTGGCCTGCATTAACTGTAAGAAAGATACTGTAGTCTGTTCTTTGTCATTCAGATGTTAGGTGTGTACAGGGGCATACAACTGTCAATAATATACCAATAGTATGTCAAAATCCCTGTTTTGTGCTATGCACTCTACCCAAGTTAAATATTATATAATGTAAGTCCCTAATATTCAATAAGCCAGTGTCTGAATATGGCTGGATATGTTATTTCAAATGTAGGAATACTTACAATATGATTATGCCTTCTGCATAATCGTACAGTTCACATATGAGAAATTCTTCACTGTTTTCTCTGAGAATCTCCTCTATTCTTTCCGATATTATAGAGCACCATTCCTCTGTTTCATGGTCAAGCTGCAGATGTCCTCCTCCACATTTGGCATTTAACTGTTAACTATTAATTTATTAACATTCACAGGTGTACTTTAGCGTCGTGTGTCTCTTCATCAGTCGTAATCTCCCAAATAACACTCCCAAATAACATTATACTCCACTACTTTCCCTTCCCCCTGATAACACTAGTCCACCAACAAATTAGTCATATATATGAACAACAGAATAATGACATCCTTATATGAACATTACACTTTTTTTTCTTTTTTTATGTAACAACGTTTATCACTAGGGACTTTGGGTAGACTGCCTCCATCCCAGTGAGTTCCAGGATACATTCTTGCCCTGTGGCTGGGGAACTCAACATTTTTAGCAGATGTGCTTTTAACAGGGTCTAGAAAGAGGGAGGTCATTCCAACGTTTGGGTCCGTCACCCTTATGTTTGAATTTTGTTCTGACAACACAAAGACTATTTTGATTTTCAGATCTCAAAGATCTAGATGGATTATAAAATGCCAGCATACTTGAAAGACAAGAAGGGGCAAAATTGTATAAAACAAGTGACAGGATCTTATATGTAGGGGAGAGCGAGGAACAAAGTAACGCTTTTTGACTTTCTCAGTTTGTGTAAATCTACTACTAATTTCACACATGTCTAGTACAATTATGTGGTTTTGTTTTATTAATACAGTATATACCCCGAAAGAATGAAAGTGAAATGTGACAACATGCCCCATAGGTGGGGTACATTGTAACATGACCATATCTGATCTAATCAAACAAACATAAAAGACAAACTAAAATATTTTCTCAATAAAATACAATTATGAACTTTTTCATATAAAATAATGCCATTTTTTAATAATTAAATATAAACTCATTTTTGAGATTTGACTACGAACACAGGAAAACACAGCTATACAACATAGTTCAAAACATATTAATAATTAGTAATTTCTGAACATTGACTCTCAGTCTTTATCCCTCTGAGGTCTGAGCTGTTTTCTGGGCCCTGGAGGTGTTCTGACATGCTCTGACATTTCTGGTTATACTTGTGACATTTTCATGGCTAAAGTCTGATTACACTGTATTCAGCACAAACTCTGCTACAATAATATATCAACAGCATGTATGTAAAAGTTTGTAGTTTTGAGATAATGACATTTATGCGTGGTTTGTGAAAATACAAAAAAAAAATTCTCACTGAAATAAGGCCATGAAACCCATACTGATTATTTCTTCACAAGACTTTTGAAAATTGTATGACATAGCCTAGAATATTTGCTCTAAAACTATGTGAAAATCAACCTGACTGCTCATTCAGAGAAGACAATATATTTTTTACGACGTGTTTTGTGTGAGAAAGCTCTATGCGTGAGCTCATTAATATGTATGGCTTTTCTCACCTGAGAAAGACAAAGACCCTCCCCTAACGGCCCTATTAGGAGCTATCAGGCCCCTGTCATTCTGAGCAACCTTGCACAATACTGTAAATGAGGAGATTTAAAAAAGAATGGCTTTTAGATTGTTTGGATTTATTTACACAACATAATCCAAATAGACACAACAAATGGCAAAAAAGCACTTATTGAAAGACAGAGACCTTTGTGCCATTCCTAAAAACATTGTACATACCTTTCATTTCCAAGGTGTTTGATTTTCACTTTACCATGTTCATGTTCCAGAGACTCATGTGAATGTTGAAGTCAGCAGGACTCAGTGGCATCTGGGCCCTGGAAAAAAAAAGTGAACATACTGATATCAAGAGAAAGGCCTGCACGATTTGGGAAATAAATAATAGATTTTTCTGGTTAAAATTGCTTTTTAAAATTCACAAAATACACACACACACACACAAATGTTTCCAACAATATATAATATAATGAACACCAGGTTTGTTGTGCCTTGTAGGCATAAGCTATGCGCAGTGCTGGGTAAAATAATAATAACAATAGATAGCAGTATAAATCTTCCAAAAGATTTCAGTAACAACCAAGCTAGAGAAAAATATATTGATTATCATGTTACTTCAAATGTTTCCATTCGTTATGATGATATGAAATGAGATAATAGTAAAAACATGAAGCCGTTTGGTGTGTTTTGCTTTTCAAATTTTCAAATGATACATTCAAACGCGATCGCGCTGCAAAATCTGATACAGTACATTCAAACGCGATCGCACTCAAATATAACCATACATATCTACGTTTGACCAGATATCCACAAACACAGTAGGCCTAACAGTAAACACGGGTCTAAATATTATAATATTCCCCATATCAGAAAGAGCTTTATTGCCAAGTGTGCTTGCACCCACAAGGATTTTTTCTTGGTACTGAAGCTTCCAGTGCACATATACAAATACAAATACAACAAGAACATAGTAATACAAATTCTAAGAATAAAAATATATAAAAAATAAATAAAAATAGTATAAAAGTAAAAAAGTAGGGTCACAGTTGGGTTTAGTCTGAATAAACATTTACAGATTATGAACATATTTACAGTATTTTGAGTAGTATGAATAATATAAATATAAATATCACCTGAATTAGAGAATATTACACTAGACAGTGGGAGTCTAGCGCATGTTACAGATTATAAACATATTTACAGTATTTTGAGTAGTATGAATAATATAGATATAAATATCACCTGAGTGCACTAGACAGTGGGAGTATTGCACTTACAGGCATATGCTTTGGGGGGCATGTTAAGTGTTCAGAAGGGAAATGGCCTGTGGAAAGAAACTGTTCCTGTGCCTGGATGTTCTTGTGGCCAGTGATCTGTGTCGCCATCCTGACGGTAACAGTTCAAACAGGGGGTGTCCAGGGTGAGTGGAGTCTGTGATGATTTTACCTGCTCTCTTCCTCACTCTGGAAGAGTACAGGTCCTGGAGGGTTGGCAGGGGGGCACCAATAATCCTCTCTGCAGTCCGGACTGTCCGTTGTAGTCTCCTGATGTCCGATTTGGTAGCTGAACCAAACCAGACAGTGATGCAAGTGCTTAAAACAGACTCAATGACGGCTGAGTAGAACTGGATCAGCAGCTCCTGTGGCAGATTGAACTTCTTCAGCTGGCGAAGGAAGTACAGTCTCTGCTGGGCCTTTTTCACAATGGAGTCAATGTGATTTGCCCACTTCAGGTCCTGGGAGATGGTAGAGCCCAGGAACCTGAATGACTCCACTGCTTCCACAGTGCTGTTCATGATGGTGAGAGGAGGGAGTGCTGGGGTGTTTCTCCTGAAGTCCACGATCATCTCCACTGTTTTGAGCGTGTTCAGCTCAAGGTTGTTATAACTGCACCAGACAGCCAGCTGTTCAACCCCCAGTCTGTAAGCAGACTCGTCACCATTTTGGATGAGACCGATGACAGTGGTGTCGTCTGCAAATTTCAGGAGCTTGACAGAGGGGTCTTTAGAAGTGCAGTCATTAGTGTACAGGGAGAAGAGCAGTGGGGAGAGAACGCACCCTTGGGGGGCGCCAGTGCTGATGGTGAGGGTCCTGGATGTGAGTTTCCCCAGTCTCACTAGCTGCTGCCGGTCCGTCAGGAAGCTGGAGATCCACTGACAGATTGTGGATGGCATGGAGAGCTGAGTCAGTTTGGCTGTGAGAAGATCAGGGATGATGGTATTGAAGGCCGAACTGAAGTCCACAAATAAGATCCGTGCATAAGTCCCAGGTCTGTCAAGATGTTGCAGGATATAGTGCAGTCCCATGTTGACTGCATCATCCACAGACCTGTTTGCTCTGTAAGCAAACTGAAGGGGATCCATCAGGGGTCCAGTGATGTCCTTCAGATAGGCCAACACCAGTCTTTCAAACGACTTCATGACCACAGACGTGAGAGCGACAGGTCTGTAGTCATTAAGTCCAGTGATTTTAGTTTTTTTGGGAACCGGAATGATAGTGGAGCGTTTGAAGCAGCAGGGAACTTCACACTGCTCCAATGATCTGTTGAAGATCTGCGTGAAGACTGGGGCCAGTTGGTCAGCGCAGGCTTTTAGACAAGCAGATGAGATGCCGTCTGGGCCTGAAGCTTTCCTAGTCTTCTGTTTTTTGAAGACTCTGCTCACGTCCTCCACACAGACCTTAAGCTCAGGTTGGATGGCAGAAGGGGGGAGGAGAGGGGTTGCAGGAGGTGATGGTGGATGTGTGAAGTGCACATCAGGGCGGGTGTGAGGTGTGAGTCTGGGCTTCTCAAACCTGCAATAGAATGCATTGAGAGTGTCAGCCAGTTGTTGATTCTCCACAGATGGGGGGGATGGTGACTTGTAGTTGGTGATGTTCCTCAGGCTTCTCCAGACTGATGCCGGGTCGTTGGCTGAAAACTGGTTTTTCAGCTTTTCAGAGTAGCTTCTTTTAGCAACTCTGATCTCCTTTGTCAGTTTGTTTCTGGCCTGGTTATACAAGATTTTATCCCCACTTCTGTAAGCATCCTCTTTGGCATGACGAAGCTGTTTGAGTTTCCCAGTAAACCATGGTTTATCATTAGTGAATGATAAGAATGTCCTGGTAGGAATGCATGTATCCTCACAGAAACTGATATATGATGTTACAGTATCTGTGAGCTCATCCAGATCGGTGGCTGCAGCTTCAAAAACAGTCCAATCAGTGCAATCGAAGCAGGCCTGTAGATCCTGCTCTGCTTCGTTGGTCCATCTTTTTACAGTCCTTAATACAGGTTTAACTGATTTCAGTTTCTGCCTGTAGGTCGGTATAAGATGAACCAAACAGTGATCAGAGAGCCCCAAAGCTGGCCGTGGGACGGAGTGATACGCATTCTTTATCGTGGTGTAACAGTGGTCCAATATATTACTGTCTCTGGTAGGACATGTAACATGCTGTCTGTATTTTGGCAGTTCACGGGAGAGATTTGCTTTGTTAAAATCCCCAAGAATGATTAAACGAGAGTCTGGGTACCTTTGTTCCATTTCAGCTATATGTTCAGCCAGCTGTTGTAGCGCCGCGCTCACACACGCGTCTGGAGGAATGTAAACATTCGCGAGAATGAATGAGGAAAACTCCCGCGGCGAGTAGAAAGGTTTACAGTTTATGAAATGCGCCTCTAAATTAGGAGAGCACATCTTCTTCAGTGTTGTTACATCTGAACACCAACTTTCGTTAATGTAGAAACCCAATCCACCACCTCTCGTTTTCCCCGTTAGTTCTGCGATGCGATCCGCTCGGAACAGCTGGAAGCCCGGCAGATGTAGTGCGTTGTCCGGTATGGCTTCACTCAGCCAGGTTTCAGTGAAGCACAGAGCAGCGGAGTTTAAAAAATCCTTGTTAGTGCGGGTGAGGAGAAGAAGTTCGTCCATTTAGTTAGGAAGAGATCGGAGATGAAGAGATTCGCAAGATGAATACTGGGTAGTGCAGTGCGGAGGCCGCACTCGCGGAGTTTAACCAGCGCGCCGGCGCGCTTCCCGCGTTTGCGTCTGACCGCGTGTTTTAACAACACCGCTGCGCCTCCAACGAGAATGTCCAGTAAAACGTCTGAGTAATCAAAATCTGTAAAAAACTTGTCTGGTGTGTGTTTCCTAATGTCCAGAAGTTCGTCTTTGGTGAAACTGATAGGAAAAGAATGACTAAACGCAGAACAAATGAACAAAAACAACACAATGGCTGGAGAGCTCCACACCGAGGCAGCCATCCGCGGCGCCATCAGGATATTTGAAACAAAACAAAATATATCTAGCAACAGTTCAACTGCAATGTGACATTTATGCAACAATAACAAACTAATATGTAAGAATTTCTTACCTTAAATCTTTCTTGTCTTCAAATCGCGTTCTTCTTCTTCTGAGGTAGCCTAAATCCAATGTAAGCTCACGGTGCGCCTAACTCGACGAAAAGTGAAGTGTTTTGGTGTTTTGTTTTTGAGGTAATGAGCGCGATCGCGTTCCATGTGGAGATTTGCATGTGAATATCTTTTGCGCGAGTAGGCGTGGCCAAATTAACTGTAATGAGCAAGCGTTTGAGAAGCTGGACATCTTGTTGGTTTTATACAAATTACTTAAACAGAGAATATTTGTTTTCGTTTTGAACCCGATCGTTTTAAAAGTACACACTTAAATGTTTATAAAGGTGTATGGCTCATAAATGTGTGACAAGTATTCGCTGAGTTTTGTTTCAGTTTATAGACGTGCTCAAGAAAAAAAAGTTCACCGCGACGGAGAGGCAGAACGCACACCCTGTTTATTTTCTTTATTTTACAAAAGCACAATGTTTTGATTTGATTGTAAGTGGACACATACAAAAGTAGAAATATCACAGATTCTTTTTTCATATTTCTTTTTTCTGTATGACCATAAATGACGGAGTAATTTAAGTTTATAGTGCTACAATGTGGAGAAAATCCAGCAAAACGCGCCCGCGCGTTTGCCGACCTCAGAGAGTTATTCACCTTTTTGTCATGTTTTCTCAATAGAATTCATAAAAGTATAGAATATAATATCATTGTAAAGCAGTGACAACATGCCCCACCTACACAACTGAGATTTAAACCCTGCTAGTGTCTTCTGCTAGTTAGAAGAGCATTAAAGAACCATATCAACTGTTACATAACATTGGAGATTAATAATAATATCAGATTTGTCTAATTTAAAATAAACACAAAAAATCGAGATGAAAAATGAACTTAAGAAATTAACTTTTGCTATGGTTTAATATGGATATCTTCCAAAAAATTTTTAATTTTGGTGCAATTTTTTCTCTATATAGTGTTGATATGGTGACTAGTAAATACACTAAGTTTCGTCATGCTAGCACGTGTGGAAGTATTTAAAACAAGTGTGTTACAACTAGCCCTGCATTAGGTTGTGCCCCGCTCTCCCCTAATTCTATCTCGAACCGGCAACCATTTCAACGATTTTAAAATTGGAGTAATTGACTCTTTTGACAGACTTATTCTTGCGGCAGCATTCTGTATTTTCTGAAGAGACGCCAATGCTTTGTTGTCGATTCCAAAGTAAAGATAACTACAGCACAGTCCATTCATGAGAAGACAACTGCAGAGATTGCTATCTCAAAGTCAACAGTCGATAAAAAAGGTTTAGTTTTGGCTAAGAGACAAAGGTGAAAGAAACTAGATATGACAACCGAGTTTATTTGTTTGTCCATTTTTAAATCGGTGTCCGGAACAAACTGAGACTGATAAACGTCAGTCAGTCTGACGGCTGAGAAACCCTCAGGAGGAGTGTGTGTGTGAGACGCTCCACATGAACAGCAGATTCAGCTTGAGTTTAGATCAAACCACTGATTCTCAAACTGTGGTACGCAACATGATTCTTATTCTTACACTTTTCATTTGATTAGAAAATTGAAATTGAAAATTTGATTAGATTTGGAATACATCTGTATGCCTATATATATGTAAGTCTTGCGTTTACAATATGCATGGGATCTGAATAGTCCATGTTGTACGCTCGTGCATCTGTTTAAGTGATAGTCTGTTTAAAGCTGTGTGTGTGTGTGTGTGTGTGTGGGCCGACGTGCTTTTTGGGCCGATACATCTCATACTCATACATAATTTTTATTATTATTATTAAAAAAAATTTAACGGCCCATAAAATTTGTACATCAGCGGCCCATTCGTTTTGTTTTGTTTTGCTTAATTGGTGGCGTTTGTGCCAGTGTAACGCAGTGGTCAAAAAAAAGTCAGTGTTAGTTTTTTTTTTAGATCAGCGGCCCATTGGTTCTTTTCTTGATTGACACTGGGCTGGCCCAATCACAACTTTAAACGAGTGAGCGAGTGTGCAGCAGTGTCAGTGTGTATCTGTCAAAATAGTCTGCGAGATGGAGAAGAAACGCAAGGAATGTGCAGAGAAATAGCGTGAAAAAATAGAAACAGGCCCTTAAAACAGACACTGTAAAATGTGTCAAAATATATGTTTTCTGACCTTAATCAGCTCCTATGTGATGATGATAGTGAAGGAGGATCAGGAGAGAGATGAGAAAGTGTAGAGTCCGCGGTAAGCAGAACTACTTTCAAAACACTTATGGCGCTTTTCCACTACACAGTACCAGCTCGCCTCGCCTCGGCTCGGCTCGGCTCGACTCGACTCGACTCGGCTCTGTTTGGTTTTCCACTGTGTAAAAGTTGTACCTGTACCTGCTTCCAGGTACTTTTTTTCGTACCACCTCCGGCGAGGTTCTATCATAGACTGTAAAAAAATATGGACGTAGTGTCCGTGACGTCACCCGTAGGTTTCTGAAGAGCATTTTTGAAGCCTAAAGTGGGCGGAGCCGGCCATCGCCATCTTGGCCTTGCGTCACTCCCGGATAACAGAAAATAGGCAAACAGGCGGGGCGTGACGTGAGTGGAGCTGACTGAGGAGCCTGGCCTGGCTATCTGAAATCACCTAGCTCGACGTGATCGAGTTAGCTGATGATGTGAAGCCAATTAAACGTTCCTATTTTTGCCCTTCGAAATATTATAATAGTTAAAAGACATGGCTACAAGTGAGACTGTGTATTACATCGAGAGTGTTTGTGTGTGACAGTGATTTATGTGCATACATGTCCGTCACTCTTTCATGGTCCATCAGCGCGGCATTGCTCAAGTTCGTAGAGAGCTTATTCAGTCCATTTTAAATTCTGATTTTGGCCGTCTCTCAAATGGGTTTTAAAACCATAGATATATTGCCTTTGAAGTGGAAGTAAATGCGCTAGAAAATCCGCGCTCATTCATGTGCATTTATTGCATGGACGGAGAAAGCGCCGACGCCTGCATGATTTCATCTGACGGTACATAAGCATATTATAATCCATCTGTTCCGTGAGAGCAGAACGAACGAGTATTTATTGACGTTTTAAATTTGAAAACCCCAAAAAGCAACGAAATGGTCAGACATCCATTAGTGCAGGTTCACGGAGGAAAACAACTGAAATACAGCGCTGGTTGTTCTCTCGAACGATAACGACGGAATCCAAAGACGTGGGCTTTGTACCCAAGTATTAAATTGTATGAAATAATCCCGAAAAAAAGCACAAACACTGCAGAGATGGCAAGTTCAGCAGCAACATTTGCTGAGGTGAAGTGACGGCTAGTAACAGCAGACAAACGGCTAGCACTGACAGCGGCAATCCATCTGTCACTCAAGTGGCTTGGCCACACCCTTAAATTTAAATATTAATCAACTAAACGGACGAGTTATAAAATAATTCACCCCCCTCACAGTTGTTCTGAAGGGCAAAATTAGCTGTATAGACCAAAGCCACATAGAGATCCAGGCTGTAAACATATTTTTTTCTGCTGTAAAGTTGGTGATTTTAACATGAGGGAGATACAGATTTGACTCACTTCTGCAGCCAGGCCAAGCGGCCAGTCAATGAATTGCAGTTTAACTCACTTTCAAGAGAGAGACGGGGAGGTTGCCGCTTGGGTTCTATGCGAGCTGAGGCGATACTAAAATGTGACGTGAAATCATGGCAGACTGCTGATTGGTCAGAGAGAATCGTCACTATTCACTGCGTCATCATTGCATGCGCCAGACGCAGTATCCTGAATAAAAAACAGCAAAAACAAAAACATCCAAAAACAGCATACACTCGATTTCAGCATATTTTGCAGCGATTTTTGTGTGCACATATCAGTGAACACCCCTGACCACTCGGTGAGTTTCACGTCTTTGTAAACGAAAGTTTAATGCGTTTTAGGAAGGATTGTTCCAGTGCACCTATACACTCATTCTGGAGGTTTTGGGGAAAGCGAAAGAAACCTAAAATTCTCGGGACAGCAGCATCTGTCCAAATTTTTATCTTAACCGTTCTATTTCATCAGAAACGATCTGTAAACAGGGCTTTAAGTGTAAAATACCGAACTTGTCCTTTAACTAATTTTACGATTTTTATGAAGTAATGTTGAAATTAACATGAACAAAACTGTATACGTGCAGTTCATTATTAGTTCATGTTAACTAATGAAATGTTATTGTAAAGTGTTACCGCCAATTAAGACATTAATAAAAAAAAAGTAAAGTATAAAAGAGAATAAAGAAACAACATGAATTAAGATGTTTGTGACTGCTATCCAGATGTCATGCCTAAGGTGAGTAATCCTGAAAAATGCAGGGAAACAACAAGCATTTAATAATTTACCAACAAGTTGCACAAATGGCAAATAAACAATGGGTGCTCATTAAAATAGGTCTATTCACTATTTAAAGAACAATCTCGATGAGGCCAGTGATAAGAGAGCTAAGGTGGGTATTGGCCACAGATGATTAGCGTGATTGTTGTAGCTGAGAGAGCTGTCTGTACCTACGGCTAAAATACAACAAAACAAGTAGGCCTATCATTCTTCATTTTTGACACGATATGGGACATCTGATTATCACAGCACTTGCTTACATCACTTAGTAGTTCATAAACTATTGCTTCAACTGATCTCGAACAACTTCTGTAAACACTGAAATGAACCGATCAACTGCAGTGCACATACCTCTGCTCAGCCACGAACAGGTTCTTGGTCGAAAGCTGATGATGTAACATGCCGGTAGGCCCGCCCTCACGTGATACCGATTGGTCGATTGATAAGCTTAAATCTGATTGGCTAAATAGTACGACTGCTCTGTGTAGGAGGAGTTCGCTGCCAGGAAAGTCTCAAAAACACACACACACAAATCCAAGGCGATTCACACTTGTATGACGATTTGTACATTCACATTCAAGGATAAACTCGTACATTTTAAACATTCAAAGGTTTTTGTACACAGGTGTATATCTACGAATTGTGTTTTGCATTTGTGAAATGTATTTTATGAATATATACTTTTATTTTGCACATGTGAATTGCTTGTTGTGAATGTATATTTTTTTCACGCACGTGATTTTTTTTTGTGTGTACGTGAATTAGGTTTCATGCATGTGAAATTGTCTACGCATGTGTGAATCATGTTTTTTGCGTGAATTATAATTGAGACTATTCTGCTTCCATATGCTGGTACGCCGGAGAGAAGTTGTGGATGGCGTCCTGCAGCATGTCTCCTGGGTTCATGGTCTCCTTCAGACTGCTGGAGATGCTCATGAGAGCACAGCGACCACCTGACACACACACACACACACACAGATTTACCATTGAAACACAAAGCTGGTGTGGTAAAAATATATAGCAGAAGGACTAATCAGATAAGCAACAGCTCGAGAAAAGCATGGCTATAACATTTCACCATGTTACTCTGCTGCAGTAAATACTAAACTCCTGCACTTTATCAAAGTTATGAACAAATGTCTTTCCAGAATGTTTGTTCAAAGTCATCTGGTCCTTAATAATGTTCTCAACTTTTTTCCTCACACATTTCCTCCTTTAATTTGACGTTTGTTTAACGTGTTTTAAGTTGTTCATTGAACATCCAAAAGTAATATTGTAGTAATGTTTGAAGAATGATGAAATGGTTCTATTGTGAACAATATCAGAAACTTCTTGTGTTTATTGCCTCCTTTATGATAAATCGCTGGTATTCCTCAATTTAAGTGACTTTAGATAAAAGCATCTGCTAAATGAATAGATGTAAATGTATCCTAAAATGCAAAGCCTTTGAGTTTAATTCCCAGTGTGATGCATGAACAGGAAATTATGTCAGGCATAACATTTAATAATTTCACTCATTATTTGGTCAAACTGTCAAAAAAAAAGTTTGAGTCTAAGAAAAGATGCCATCGAAATCCACTAATTACTAATATTTAGTAAGTTTATTGTAAATTTTAACATGTTTAACATGCTATTTTTAGGGTTAAGGTTAGATCTCACATTATTGAGCGTTTCATTGGACACACATCTGTAAATGGACAAATAAGTTCATCAGTATTTAATATTCTAGATAGTCAGTGTAGAGATGAACAACATGATATCACACCATCATAAAATGAACAAAATACAATGAAAATACGTATAGACTACACAGTAAACCTACCGTACTGGCCATAGACAGGAACACAACCTGAGAGAAACAGAGATGGACACACAGTGATGATAGAGAGGAAGAAAAAGAGGAAGATCAGTTCAGAAACATTCAGAGTCTGAGACATAAAGGTATTTCAGCTTTATAAATGTGCGAAATCTTCGCCGCCACGGCGAAAGAAATCATGTTTTATCTGAGCGAAAGTCACAACAATTGTATTATTATAATTGTACAAATTAATGTATTATTAAGCATTAATTAATTAACAACTTTGAGTAAAACATGCTTGAGAAATTTAAGGCAATCAGTTTTCTTACGTTGTCTGAGTATACTTAATTACATTTTACAGTGAATATAGTAAATATACTTTTCAAATATTTTTCAATATGAAAAGTGGCAATTACTTATGTATTATTCAATATATTTTAATGTATTTAATATACACTGCTCAAAAAAATAAAGGGAACACTTAAACAACACAATGTAACTCCAAGTCAATCACACTTCTTTGAAATCAAACTGTCCACTTAGGAAGCAACACTGATTGACAATAAATTTCACATGCTGTTGTGCAAATGGAATAGACGACCGGTGGAAATTATAGGCAATTAGCAAGACACCCCCAATAAAGGAGTGGTTCTGCAGGTGGTGACCACAGACCACTTCTCAGTTCCTATGCTTCCTGGCTGATGTTTTGGTCACTTTTGAATGCTGGCGGTGCTTTCACTCTAGTGGTAGCATGAGACGGAGTCTACAACCCACACAAGTGGCTCAGGTAGTGCAGCTCCAAACTCGGCTCAGACACTCAAACTGTTCTGACTCGCGTTGCTTTATCTTTTCAGACTGATCGGACTTACGGTTTTCCTACAAATGACGATCAAAACTCGGAAAAACTCCCATTGACTTACATTGGGGAGTTCTAAAAAATTCAAATCCAGATTCAAACTCACCAACCGAACAAAAACTCGTACACTTATAAACTCTAAACTCATAAACTCTGTGTGTGTGTGTGTGTGTGTGTGTGTGTGTGTGTGTGTGTGTGTGTGTGTGTGTGTGTGTGTGTGTGTGTGTCTGAGTGAGTGTGTGAGTGAGGTAGTCTGAGTGTGTGTGTGTGTGTGTGTGTGTGTGTGTGTGTGTGTGTGTTTGTGTGTATCTATCTAACTTATTTATATATCTATCATAAACTTCAAACTACTTTAAACTACTTTAAACTTCAAACCACTTTAAACGTCTTAAGTTTAATGCTTCCAGCTCCCAAGCAACTCCATAGCAACCAAACTTGAGTACCCTAGCAACCGTTTTGCCAGACCTATATCTCTGTATCAGAACATCGTATAGAGATGAGGTTTGGCTCTTTTGACTCATGCTTGCAAACAGCACTTCCAACATGCTACACATGCTAGCAGTGAATAGCTACATGCTAATAGCAATTAGTTAAGTGTTAAATCATCACCCAAAATACCTTAGAACACTCTAGCAACACCATAGCAACCACTCAGAACACCCTAGCAACCACCCAAAATACCTTAGAACACCCTAGCAACACCATAGCAACCACCCAGAACACCCTAGCAACCACCCAAAATACCTTAGAACACCATAGCAACACCATAGCAACCACTCAGAACACCCTAGTAACCACCCAAAATACCTTAGGACACCCTAGCAACACCATAGCAACCACTCAGAACACCCTAGCAACCACCCAAAACACCTTAGAAAACCTTAGTAACACCATAGCAACCACTCAGAACACCCTAGCAACCACCGAAAATACCTTAGGACACCCTAGCAACACCATAGTAACCACTCAGAATACCCTAGCAACTGCCTAACAACCACCCAGAACACCCTAGCAACCGCCCAAAATACCCTAGCAACCACCCAAAATACCCTAGCAACCGCCTAGCAACCACCCAGAATACCCTAGCAACCACCCAAAACAGCCTAGCAACCACCCAGAATACCCTAGCAACCACCTAGCAACCACCCAAAAGACCCTAGCAACCACCAAAAATATCCTAGCAACCACCCAAAAGACCCTAGAAACCACCCAAAATATCATAGCAACCGCCTAGCAACCACCCAAAAGACCCTAGCAACCACCAGAAATATCCTAGCAACCGCCTAGCAACCACCCAGAATACCCTAGCAACCACCTAAAATACCCTAGCAACCACCCAAAAGACCCTAGCAACCACCCAAAATATCCTAGCAACCGCCTAGCAACCACCCAGAACACCCTAGTAACCACCCAGAACACCCTAGCAACCGCCTAGCAACCACCCAGAACACCCTAGCAACCACCCAAAATACCTTAGAACACCCTAGCAACACCATAGCAACCACTCAGAACACCCTAGCAACCACCCAAAATACCTTAGAACACCCTAGCAACACCATAGCAACCACTCAGAACACCCTAGCAACTGCCTAACAACCACCCAGAACACCCTAGCAACCACCCAAAATACCTTAGAACACCCTAGCAACAACATAGCAACCACCCAAAATACCTTAGAACACCATAGCAACACCATAGCAACCACTCAGAACACCCTAGCAACCACCCAAAATACCTTAGGACACCCTAGCAACACCATAGCAACCACTCAGAACACCCTAGCAACTGCCTAACAACCACCCAGAACACCCTAGCAACCACCCAAAATACCTTAGAACACCCTAGCAACACCATAGCAACCACTCAGAACACCCTAGCAACCACCCAAAATACCTTAGACCACCCAGAACACCCTAGCAACCACCCAAAATACCTTAGAACACCCTAGCAACACCATAGCAACCACCCAGAACACCCTAGCAACCACCCAAAATACCTTAGGACACCCTAGCAACACCATAGCAACCACTCAGAACACCGTAGCAACTGCCTAACAACCACCCAGAACACTCTAGCAACCACCCAAAATACCCTAGCAACCACCCAGAACACCCTAGCAACCACCCAAAATACCCTAGCAACCGCCTAGCAACCACCCAAAAGACCCTAGCAACCACCCAAAATATCTTAGCAACCACCCATAACACCCTAGCAACTGCTTAGCAACCACCCAGAACACCCTAGTAACCACCCAAAATACCCTAGCAACCGCCTAGCAACCGCCTAGCAACCACCCAAAAGACCCTAGCAACCACCCAAAACACCCTAGCAACCGCCTAGCAACCACCCAAAAGACCCTAGCAACCGCCTAGCAACCACCCAAAAGACCCTAGCAACCACCAAAAATATCCTAGCAACCACCCAGAACACCCTAGCAACCACCTAGCAACCACACAAAAGACCCTAGCAACCGCCTAGCAACCACCCAAAACACCCTAGCAACCGCCTAGCAACCACCCAGAATACCTTAGCAACCACCTAGCAACATCATAGCGACCACCCATAACATCCTAACAACCGCCTAGCAAAAAACTTTCCGGTCCAAACTTTCTCAAGCCAACTTAAAGTTTGTCTCGACGAACTTTCGCATCTAGTTATTATTATTATTCTGACCCTAAAAATTTACAACTCAAACTCCTCTTAGAGCTTTAACTCTACATACTCCAAACTCGGCTCAGACACTCAAACTGATCTGACTCGGTGTGCTCTATCTTTTCAGACTGATCGGACTTACGGTTTTCCTACAAATGACGATCAAAACTCGAAAAAACTCATTCAAAAACTCCCATTGACTTACATTGGGGAGTTCTAAGAAATTCAAACCGACAAAAATTCAAATCTAAACACCTTGAAGACTAAACCAAACTGCCGTTCTATTTATATTAGCCAATGAAACTCATTTAAACTAATAAACTCTAATCTGAGTGTGTGTGTGTGTGTGTGTGTGTGTATCTATATAACTTATTTATCTATCTCTGTCATAAACTTCAAACTACTGTAAACTTCAAACCACTATAAACTTCTTAAGTTTAAATCTTCCAGCTCCCAAGCAACTCCATAGCAACCAAACTCGAGTACCCTAGCAACCGTTTTGTAAGACCTATATCTCTGTATCAGAACATCGTATAGAGATGAGGTTTGGCTCTTTTGACTCATGCTAGCAAACAGCACTTCCAACATACTACACATGCTAGCAGTGAATAGCTACATGCTAATAGTGATTAGTTAAGTGTTAAATCATGCCAAGATCATGCTAAGAACTCTCTAAAAACTCCATAGTAACCATCTGTGACAACTACCAGCCACCTAGTAACACCATATCAACCGCCCTGAATACCTTAGCAACCGCCTATCAACACCATAGCAACCACCCATAACACCCTAGCAACCGCCTATCAACCACCCAGAACAGCCTAGCAACCACCCATAACACCCTAGCAACTGCCTAGCAACCACGCTAGTAACCACCCAAAAGACCCAAGCAACCACCCAAAAGATGCTAGCAACCGCCTAGCAACCACCCAAAAGACCCTAGCAACCACCAAAAATATCCTAGCAACCACCCAAAATACCCTAGCAACCACCCAAAAGACCCTAGCAACCACCGAAAATATCCTAGCAACCGCCTAGCAACCACCCAAAAGACCCTAGCAACTACCCAAAATATCCTAGCAACCACCTAGCAACTACCCAAAAGACCCTAGCAACCACCCAGAACACCCTAGCAACCGCCTAGCAACCACCCAGAACAAACCTAGCAACCACCCAAAAGACCCTAGCAACCACCCAAAAGACCCTAGCAACCACCCAAAAGACGCTAGCAACCGCCTAGCAACCACCCAAAAGACCCTAGCAACCACCAAAAATATCCTAGCAACCACCCAAAATACCCTAGCAACCACCCAAAAGACCCTAGCAACCACCGAAAATATCCTAGCAACCGCCTAGCAACTACCCAAAAGACCCTAGCAACCACCCAGAACACCCTAGCAACCGCCTAGCAACCACCCAGAACACCCTAGCAACCACCCAAAAGACCCTAGCAACCACCTAAAATATCCCTAGCAACCACCCAAAACACCCTAGCAACCGCCTAGCAACCACCCAAAACACCCTAGCAACCACCCAGAACACCCTAGCAACCACCTAGCAACCACCCAAAAGACCCTAGCAACCACCCAAAATATCCTAGCAACCACCCAAAACACCCTAGCAACCGCCTAGCAACCACCCAAAAGACCCTAGCAACCACCCAAAACATCCTAGCAACCACCCAAAACACCCTAGCAACCGCCTAGCAACCACCCAAAAGACCCTAGCAACCACCCAAAAGACCCTAGCAACAGCCTAGCAACCACCCAAAAGACCCTAGCAACCACCCAAAATATCCTAGCAACCACCCAAAACACCCTAGCAACCGCCTAGCAACCACCCAAAAGACCCTAGCAACCACCCAAAACATCCTGACAACTACCAGCCACCTAGTAACACCATATCAACCGCCCTGAATACCTTAGCAACCGCCTATCAACACCATAGCAACCACCCATAACACCCTAGCAACCGCCTATCAACCACCCAGAACAGCCTAGCAACCACCCATAACACCCTAGCAACTGCCTAGCAACCACGCTAGTAACCACCCAAAAGACCCAAGCAACCACCCAAAAGATGCTAGCAACCGCCTAGCAACCACCCAAAAGACCCTAGCAACCACCAAAAATATCCTAGCAACCACCCAAAATACCCTAGCAACCACCCAAAAGACCCTAGCAACCACCGAAAATATCCTAGCAACCGCCTAGCAACCACCCAAAAGACCCTAGCAACTACCCAAAATATCCTAGCAACCACCTAGCAACTACCCAAAAGACCCTAGCAACCACCCAGAACACCCTAGCAACCGCCTAGCAACCACCCAGAACAAACCTAGCAACCACCCAAAAGACCCTAGCAACCACCCAAAAGACCCTAGCAACCACCCAAAAGACGCTAGCAACCGCCTAGCAACCACCCAAAAGACCCTAGCAACCACCAAAAATATCCTAGCAACCACCCAAAATACCCTAGCAACCACCCAAAAGACCCTAGCAACCACCGAAAATATCCTAGCAACCGCCTAGCAACTACCCAAAAGACCCTAGCAACCACCCAGAACACCCTAGCAACCGCCTAGCAACCACCCAGAACACCCTAGCAACCACCCAAAAGACCCTAGCAACCACCTAAAATATCCCTAGCAACCACCCAAAACACCCTAGCAACCGCCTAGCAACCACCCAAAACACCCTAGCAACCACCCAGAACACCCTAGCAACCACCTAGCAACCACCCAAAAGACCCTAGCAACCACCCAAAATATCCTAGCAACCACCCAAAACACCCTAGCAACCGCCTAGCAACCACCCAAAAGACCCTAGCAACCACCCAAAACATCCTAGCAACCACCCAAAACACCCTAGCAACCGCCTAGCAACCACCCAAAAGACCCTAGCAACCACCCAAAAGACCCTAGCAACAGCCTAGCAACCACCCAAAAGACCCTAGCAACCACCTAAAATATCCTAGCAACCGCCTAGCAACCACCCAAAAGACCCTAGCAACCACCCAAAATATCCTAGCAACCACCCAAAACACCCTAGCAACCGCCTAGCAACCACCCAAAAGACCCTAGCAACCACCCAAAACATCCTAGCAACCACCCAAAACACCCTAGCAACCGCCTAGCAACCACCCAAAAGACCCTAGCAACCACCCAAAAGACCCTAGCAACCGCCTAGCAACCACCCAAAATATCCTAGCAACCGCCTAGCAACCGCCTAGCAACCACCCAAAAGACCCTAGCAACCACCCAAAACAGCCTAGCAACCACCCAGAAAAACCTAGCAACCGCCTAGCAACCACCCAAAACACCCTAGCAACCACCTAGAACACCCTAGCAACCACCCAAAAGACCTTAGCAACCACCCAGGACACCCTAGCAACCACCTAGCAACCACCCAGAACACCTAGCAACCGCCCAAAATACCCTAGCAACCACCCATAACATCCTAGCAACCGCCTAGCAAAAAAACGTTCTGCTCCAAACTTTCTCAAGCCAACTTAAAGTTTGTCTCGACGAACTTTCGCATCTAGTTAAGTTGGCTTGAGAGAGCCAACATATTGAAATCCTATTTAAACTTATTATTAAGTTGGCTTGAGAAAGCCAACATATTGAAATCCTATTTAAACTTATTATTATTATTCTTCTGACCCTAAAAAAATCTATATCAAACTCGTCCTAGAGCTTTAACCCTACATACTCCAAACTCGGCTCAGACACTCAAACTGATCTGACTCGGTATGCTATATCTTTTCAGACTGATCGGACTTACGGTTTTCCTAAAAATGACGATCAAAACTCGAAAAAACTCATTCAAAAACTCCATTGACTTACATTGGGGAGTTCTAAAAAATTCAAACCGACAAAAATTTAAATCTAAACACCTTGAAGACTAAACCAAACTGCCGTTCTATATACTATATGAGCCATTGAGACTCATTTAAACTAATAAACTCTAAACTATAAACACTTATAAACTAATTAACTTATAAACTCATGAATTCATAAACTTATGAACTCTTAAACTCATAAATTAATAAACTCTGAACTCTTAATCTCATTTAAACTTATAAACTCTAAACTGATTTAAACTTATAAACTCAAAACTCAAGAACTCATACACTTATAAACTCATCAATTTATACACTTATAAACTCTAAACTCAGACACACACACTGAGTTTATGAGTGAGTGTGTGAGCGAGTTAGTGGGTGTGTGTGTGTGTGTGTTTGTGTGTTTGTTTGTGTGTGTGTGTGTGTGTGTGTGTGTGTGTGTGTGTGTGTGTGTGTCTATCTAACTTATTTATCTATCTGTCAAACTTCAAACTACTGTAAACTACTGTAAACTTCAAACCACTATAAACTTCTTAAGTTTAAAGCTTCCAGCTCCCAAGCAACTCCATAGCAACCAAACTCGAGTACCCTAGCAACCGTTTTGTAAGACCTATATCTCTGTATCAGAACATCGTATAGAGATGAGGTTTGGCTCTTTTGACTCATGCTAGCAAACAGCACTTCCAACATACTACACATGCTAGCAGTGAATAGCTACATGCTAATAGTGATTAGTTAAGTGTTAAATCATGCCAAGATCATGCTAAGAACTCTCTAAAAACTCCATAGTAACCATCTGTGACAACTACCAGCCACCTAGTAACACCATATCAACCGCCCTGAATACCTTAGCAACCGCCTAGCAACACCATAGCAACCACCCATAACACCCTAGCAACCGCCTAGCAACCACCCAGAACACCCTAGCAACCACCCAAAACACCCTAGCAACCACCCAAAATATCCTAGCAACCACCCAAAACACCCTAGCAACAACCTAGCAACCACCCAGAACACCCTAGCAACCACCCAAAATACCCTAGCAACCACCCAAAACACCCTAGCAACCACCTAGCAACCACCCAAAAGACCCTAGCAACCACCCAAAAGACCCTAGCAACCACCTAGCAACCACCCAAAAGACCCTAGCAACCACCCAAAACATCCTAGCAACCACTCAAAACACCCTAGCAACTGCCTAGCAACCACCCAAGAGACCCTAGCAACCACCCAAAACATCCTAGCAACCACCCAAAACACCCTAGCAACCGCCTAGCAACCACCCAAAAGACCCTAGCAACCACCCAAAAGACCCTAGCAACTGCCTAGCAACCACCCAAAAGACCCTAGCAACCACCTAAAATATCCTAGCAACCGCCTAGCAACCACCCAAAATATCCTAGCAACCGCCTAGCAACCACCCCAAAGACCCTAGCAACCATCAGAAATATCCTAGCAACCGCCTAGCAACCACCCAGAATACCCTAGCAACCACCCAAAACAGCCTAGCAACCACCCAGAAAACCCTAGCAACCGCCTAGCAACCACCCAGAACACCCTAGCAACCACCCAAAAGACCCTAGCAACCACCCAAAAGACCCTAGCAACCACCCAGAACACCCTAGCAACCACCCAAAATACCCTAGCAACCACCCAAAACACCCTAGCAACCACCCAAAAGACCCTAGCAACCACCCAAAATATCCTAGCAACCACCCAAAACACCCTAGCAACCGCCTAGCAACCACCCAAAAGATCCTAGCAACCACCCAAAAGACCCTAGCAACCGCCTAGCAACCACCCAAAAGACCCTAGCAACCACCTAAAATATCCTAGCAACCGCCTAGCAACCACCCAAAAGACCCTAGCAACCACCCAAAATATCCTAGCAACCACTCAAAACACCCTAGCAACTGCCTAGCAAACACCCAAAAGACCCTAGCAACCACCCAAAACATCCTAGCAACCACCCAAAACACCCTAGCAACCAGTGTTGTATAAAGTACTAGAAAGCAATACTTGAGTAAAAGTACAAGTATCGTACTAGAAAAAGACTTTGGTAGAAGTGAAAGTTATCTTTTAGAATATTACTTAAGTAAAAGTCTTAAAGTATCTGATATATACTGTACTTAAGTATCAAAAGTAATTTTCTGATATTTAATGTACTTAAGTAAATGAAGTAAAAGTAAAAAAAAAATGTTTTTTTTTTTTTTGGGATTATGCGTTGAATTCAGCGATCACGGAAACGCGAAAAACTGGAGGGACTGTGTAGCCTGCTGTAGGCTACTTGTGTTATCGTTTATTTCCCACTGCATGTACCTTTAGCTGTAAAAAAAAAATTGCATCACAATAAGTGTATTGTGATTGTCACTAACATTTTTGTAATTAAACTGAATTTTATTAGGTTTAGTGACATGTTACAATGTTTAGATGGAACAATTTCTGGTAAGCTACGCTTTTTTATTATTTCAATTCAATTGTGATTTGATTTAATATTGACTCATTTGTATAAATATTAGGTAGGCTACACATCGATAGGCCTTAATTTTTCTCAAAAAACAAACAGACAATAAAAACAACTCACCTAATGCTGTAAACATACAGAGAGCCCTATCAGCTGGTAGTAGGCTATTATTTAAGGTTAAAAATACTTAAATATAAAGCGTTTTTTTATTATTATAATAAAAACTTTAATGATATAAGTAAAAATATAGTAAATATGTAATATAGAACACATATTTAGCAAAATACTCTCTATAGCTTTTTTTTTTTCTTGCCAACTGTGCTATAGGCTAGCCTATGTTTATTAAATGGCTTTCCTGAGGTAAATGTGACATAATTGTCCTTCAGCTATGTTATTGACCTATCTTCACGCTGATGAAAAACACTTATTGATCGATATTATGTATGAGGAATATCCTACATTTCGGTAAGTTGTCATAAAGTAACTTGCTTTAGTCTGTCGGTCTCCGTGTCCTCTTTGCTTCGCGATTTTTCTGTGCGTGAGAAAATGCATGTGTGGCATGAGAGTGTGTGAAAAATGTCAATTGCGTGTGTCTCACGGAGAATGCGTGAGAGTTGGCAGCTCTGGTTAAACGTGCTCCAGGTGCTTGTGCTTCCATGGCGGTTTCAGTTGTGCTTCCTTCTCCTTTGGCATGGCAACAACAAGCATTACGCTGTAATAGAGCGCGCGCCGTGCGTACTGCAATCTAGGAGCAGTGATTCGCCAAACCTCCCTTATTGTAGTCGCACACATTTCTTCTGATTTTATTTTGTAGTAACGAGTAACGAAGATGCTTAGTGGAAATATAGCGGAGTAAAAGTATACATTTTATCTAGGAAATGTAGTGGAGTAAAAGTAAAAGTTGACATAAATTTAAATAACGAAGTAAAGTACAGATACGTGAAATTTCTACTTAAGTACAGTAACGAAGTATTTGTACTCCGTTACATTACAACACTGCTAGCAACCACCCAAAACACCCTAGCAACCACCCAAAAGACCCTAGCAACCACCCAAAACACCCTAGCAACCACCCAAAATACCCTAGCAACCACCCAAAACACCCTAGCAACCACCTAGCAACCACCCAAAATACCCTAGCAACCACCTAAAATATCCTAGCAACCACCCAAAACATCCTAGCAACCACCCAAAACACCCTAGCAACCGCCTAGCAACCACCCAAAAGATCCTAGCAACCACCCAAAAGACCCTAGCAACCGCCTAGCAACCACCCAAAAGACCCTAGCAACCACCTAAAATATCCTAGCAACTGCCTAGCAACCACCCAAAAGACCCTAGCAACCACCCAAAATATCCTAGCAACCACTCAAAACACCCTAGCAACTGCCTAGCAACCACCCAAAAGACCCTAGCAACCACCCAAAACACCCTAGCAACCGCCTAGCAACCACCCAAAAGACCCTAGCAACCACCCAAAAGACCCTAGCAACTGCCTAGCAACCACCCAAAAGACCCTAGCAACCACCTAAAATATCCTAGCAACCGCCTAGCAACCACCCAAAATATCCTAGCAACCGCCTAGCAACCACCCCAAAGACCCTAGCAACCATCAGAAATATCCTAGCAACCGCCTAGCAACCACCCAGAATACCCTAGCAACCACCCAAAACAGCCTAGCAACCACCCAGAAAACCCTAGCAACCGCCTAGCAACCACCCAGAACACCCTAGCAACCACCCAAAATACCCTAGCAACCACCCAAAAGACCTTAGCAACCACCCAGGACACCCTAGCAACCACCTAGCAACCACCCAGAACACCCTAGCAACCGCCCAAAATACCCTAGCAACCACCCATAACATCCTAGCAACCGCCTAGCAAAAAACGTTCTGCTCCAAACTTTCTCAAGCCAACTTAAAGTTTGTCTCGACGAACTTTCGCATCTAGTTATTATTATTATTCTTCTTACTAAAAAATCTGACTCAAACTCGTCCTAGAGCTTTAACTCTACATACTCCAAAATCGGCTCAGACACTCAAACAGATCTGACTCGGTGTGCTATATCTTTTCAGACTGATCGGACTTACGGTTTTCCTAAAAATGACGATCAAAACTCGGAAAAACTCCCATTGACTTACATTGGGGAGTTCTAAAAAATTCAAATCCAGATTCAAACTCACCAACCGACAAAAATTCAAATCTAAATACCTTGAAGACTAAACCAAACTGCCGTTCTATATATATTAGCCAATGAAACTCATTTAAACTAATAAACTCTAATCTCATACACTTATAAACTAATTAACTTAAATTTAATAACTAATTAACTAATAAACTCATGAATTCATAGACTTATGAACTCTTAAACTCATAAATTAATAAACTCTGAACTCTAAACTCATTTAAACTTATAAACTCTAAACTCAAAAACTCGTACACTTATAAACTCTAAACTCATAAACTCTGAGTGTGTGTGTGTGTGTGTGTCTGAGTGAGTGTGTGTGTGTGTGTCTGAGTGAGTGTGTGAGCGAGGTAGTCTGAGTGTGTGTGTGTGTGTGTGTGTGTGTGTGTGTGTATCTATCTAACTTATTTATATATCTATCATAAACTTCAAACTACTTTAAACTACTGTAAACTTCAAACCACTTTAAACTTCTTAAGTTTAATGCTTCCAGCTCCCAAGCAACTCCATAGCAACCAAACTTGAGTACCCTAGCAACTGTTTTGCAAGACCTATATCTCTGTATCAGAACATCGTATAGAGATGAGTTTTGGCTCTTTTGACTCATGCTAGCAAACAGCACTTCCAACATGCTACACATGCTAGCAGTGAATAGCTACATGCTAATAGCAATTAGTTAAGTGTTAAATCATGCCAAGATCATGCTAAGAACTCTATAAAAACTCCATAGTAACCATCTGTGACAACTACCAACCACCTAGTAACACCATATCAACTGCCCTGAATACCATAGCAACCACCCAGAACACCCTAGCAACCGCCTAGCAACCACCCAGAACACCCTAGCAACCACCCAAAAGACCCTAGCAACCACCCAAAATATCCTAGCAACCACCCAAAACACCCTAGCAACCGCCTAGCAACCACCCAAAAGACCCTAGCAACCACCCAAAATATCCTAGCAACCACCCAAAACACCCTAGCAACCGCCTAGCAACCACCCAAAAGACCCTAGCAACCACCCAGAACACCCTAGCAACCGCCTAGCAACCACCCAGAAGACCCTAGCAACCACCCAAAAGACCCTAGCAACCACCCAAAATATCCTAGCAACCACCCAAAACACCCTAGCAACCGCCTAGCAACCACCCAAAAGACCCTAGCAACCACCCAGAACACCCTAGCAACCGCCTAGCAACCACCCAGAACACCCTAGCAACCACCCAAAATACCCTAGCAACCACCCAAAAGACCCTAGCAACCACCCAAAACACCCTAGCAACCACCCAAAAGACCCTAGCAACCACCCAAAATATCCTAGCAACCACCCAAAACACCCTAGCAACCGCCTAGCAACCACCCAAAAGACCCTAGCAACCACCCAAAATATCCTAGCAACCACCCAAAACACCCTAGCAACCACCCAAAACACCCTAACAACCGCCTAGCAACCACCCAAAAGACCCTAGCAACCACCCAAAATATCCTAGCAACCACCCAAAACACCCTAGCAACCGCCTAGCAACCACCCAAAAGACCCTAGCAACCACCCAGAACACCCTAGCAACCGCCTAGCAACCACCCAAAATACCCTAGCAACCACCCAAAACACCCTAGCAACCACCCAAAAGACCCTAGCAACCACCCAAAAGACCCTAGCAACCACCCAAAATATCCTAGCAACCACCCAAAACACCCTAGCAACCGCCTAGCAACCACCCAAAAGACCCTAGCAACCACCCAGAACACCCTAGCAACCGCCTAGCAACCACCCAGAACACCCTAGCAACCACCCAAAATACCCTAGCAACCACCCAAAAGACCCTAGCAACCACCCAAAACACCCTAGCAACCACCCAAAATATCCTAGCAACCACCCAAAACACCCTAGCAACCGCCTAGCAACCACCCAAAAGACCCTAGCAACCACCAAAAATATCCTAGCAACCACCCAAAATACCCTAGCAACCGCCTAGCAACCACCCAAAAGACCCTAGCAACCACCGAAAATATCCTAGCAACCGCCTAGCAACCACCCAAAAGACCCTAGCAACCACCCAGGACACCCTAGCAACCACCTAGCAACCACCCAGAACACCCTAGCAACCGCCCAAAATACCCTAGCAACACCAAAGCAACCACCCATAACATCTTAGCAACCGCCTAGCAAAAAACTTTCTGCTCCAAACTTTCTCAAGCCAACTTAAAGTTTGTCTCAACGAACTTTCGCATCTAGTTATTATTATTATTCTTCTTACTAAAAAATCTGACTCAAACTCCTCCTAGAGCTTTAACTCTACATACTCCAAAATCGGCTCAGACACTCAAACAGATCTGACTCGGTGTGCTCTATCTTTTCAGACTGATCGGACTTACGGTTTTCCTAAAAATGACGATCAAAACTCGGAAAAACTCCCATTGACTTAACATTGGGCATTCTAAAAAAATTCAAACTCACCAACCGACAAAAATTTAAATCTAAATCCCTTGAAAACTAATTCAAACTGCCATTCTATATATATTAGCCAATGAAACTCATTTAAACTAATAAACTCTAATCTCATACACTTATAAACTAATTAACTTAAATTTAATAACTAATTAACTAATAAACTCATGAATTCATAGACTTATGAACTCAAACTCATAAATTAATAAATTCTGAACTCTAAACTCATTTAAACTTATAAACTCTAAACTCAAAAACTTGTACACTTATAAACTCTAAACTCATAAACTCTGAGTGTGTGTGTGTGTGTGTGTGTGTGTGTGTGTGTGTCTGAGTGAGTGTGTGAGCGAGGTAGTCTGTGTGTGTGTGTGTGTGTGTGTGTGTGTGTGTGTGTGTGTTTGTTTGTATCTATCTAACTTATTTATATATCTATCATAAACTTCAAACTACTTTAAACTACTTTAAACTTCAAACCAATTTAAACTTCTTAAGTTTAAAGCTCCCAGCTCCCAAGCAACTCCATAGCAACCAAACTTGAGTACCCTAGCAACCGTTTTGCAAGACCTATATCTCTGTATCAGAACATCGTATAGAGATGAGGTTTGGCTCTTTTGACTCATGCTAGCAAACAGCACTTCCAACATGCTACATATGCTAGCAGTGAATAGCTACATGCTAATAGCGATTAGTTAAGTGTTAAATCATGCCAAGATCATGCTAAGAACTCTATAAAAACTCCATAGTAACCATCTGTGATAACTACCAACCACCTAGTAACACCATATCAACCGCCCTGAATACCATAGCAACCCCCCAGAACACCCTAGCAACCGCCTAGCAACCACCCAAAAGACCCTAGCAACCACCCAGAACACCGTAGCAACCACCCAAAAGACCCTAGCAACCACCCAAAAGACCCTAGCAACCGCCTAGCAACCACCCAAAAGACCCTAGCAACCACCCAAAAGACCCTAGCAACCGCCTAGCAACCACCCAAAAGACCCTAGCAACCACCAGAAATATCCTATCAACCGCCTAGCAACCACCCAAAAGACCCTAGCAACCACCAGAAATATCCTAGCAACCGCCTAGCAACCACCCAGAATATCCTAGCAACCACCCAAAACAGCCTAGCAACCACCCAGAACACCCTAGCAACCACCCAAAAGACCCTAGCAACCACCCAAAAGACCCTAGCAACCGCCTAGCAACCACCCAAAAGACCCTAGCAACCACCCAAAAGACCCTAGCAACACCATAGCAACCACCCAGAACACCCTAGCAACTGCCTAGCAACCACCCAGAACACCCTAGCAACCACCCAAAATACCCTAGCAACTGCCTAGCAACCACCTAAAAGACCCTAGCAACCACCGAAAATACCCTAGCAACTGCCTAGCAACCACCCAAAAGACCATAGCAACCACCCAAAATACCCTAGCAACCGCCTAGCAACCACCCAAAAGACCCTAGCAACCACCCAAAATATCCTAGCAACCGCCTAGCAACCACCCAGAATACCCTAGCAACCACCCAAAACAGCCTAGCAACCACCCAAAATATCCTAGCAACCGCCTAGCAACCACCCAGAACACCCTAGCAACCGCCCAAAAGACCCTAGCAACCACCCAAAATATCCTAGCAACCGCCTAGCAACCACCCAGAACACCCTAGCAACCACCTAAAATACCCTAGCAACCGCCTAGCAACCACCCAGAACACCATAGTAACCACCCAAAATACCCTAGCAACCACCCAAAACATCCTAGTAACCACTCATAACACCCTAGCAACCACCCAGAACACCCTAGCAACCGCCCAAAATACCCTAACAACACCATAGCAACCACCCATAACATCCTAGCAACCACCTAGCAAAAAAGATTCTGCTCCAAACTTTCTCAAGCCAACTTAAAGTTTGTCTCGACGAACTTTCGCATCTAGTTATTATTATTATTCTTCTTACTAAAAAATCTGACTCAAACTCCTCCTAGAGCTTTAACTCTACATACTCCAAAATCGGCTCAGACACTCAAACAGATCTGACTCGGTGTGCTCTATCTTTTCAGACTGATCGGACTTACGGTTTTCCTACAAATGACGATCAAAACTCGGAAAAACTCCCATTGACTTAACATTGGGCATTCTAAAAAAATTCAAACTCACCAACCGACAAAAATTTAAATCTAAATCCCTTGAAAACTAATTCAAACTGCCATTCTATATATATTAGCCAATGAAACTCATTTAAACTAATAAACTCTAATCTCATACACTTATAAACTAATTAACTTAAATTTAATAACTAATTAACTAATAAACTCATGAATTCATAGACTTATGAACTCTTAAACTCATAAATTAATAAATTCTGAACTCTAAACTCATTTAAACTTATAAACTCTAAACTCAAAAACTTGTACACTTATAAACTCTAAACTCATAAACTCTGAGTGTGTGTGTGTGTGTGTGTGTGTGTGTCTGAGTGAGTGTGTGAGCGAGGTAGTCTGTGTGTGTGTGTGTGTGTGTGTGTGTTTGTTTGTATCTATCTAACTTATTTATATATCTATCATAAACTTCAAACTACTTTAAACTACTTTAAACTTCAAACCAATTTAAACTTCTTAAGTTTAAAGCTCCCAGCTCCCAAGCAACTCCATAGCAACCAAACTTGAGTACCCTAGCAACCGTTTTGCAAGACCTATATCTCTGTATCAGAACATCGTATAGAGATGAGGTTTGGCTCTTTTGACTCATGCTAGCAAACAGCACTTCCAACATGCTACATATGCTAGCAGTGAATAGCTACATGCTAATAGCGATTAGTTAAGTGTTAAATCATGCCAAGATCATGCTAAGAACTCTATAAAAACTCCATAGTAACCATCTGTGATAACTACCAACCACCTAGTAACACCATATCAACCGCCCTGAATACCATAGCAACCCCCCAGAACACCCTAGCAACCGCCTAGCAACCACCCAAAAGACCCTAGCAACCACCCAGAACACCGTAGCAACCACCCAAAAGACCCTAGCAACCACCCAAAAGACCCTAGCAACCGCCTAGCAACCACCCAAAAGACCCTAGCAACCACCCAAAAGACCCTAGCAACCGCCTAGCAACCACCCAAAAGACCCTAGCAACCACCCAAAAGACCCTAGCAACCACCCAGAATACCCTAGCAACCACCCAAAACAGCCTAGCAACCACCCAGAACACCCTGGCCACCACCTAGCAACCACCCAGAATACCTTAGCAACGCCTAGCAACACCATAGCAACCACCCATAACACCCTAGCAACTGCCTAGCAACACCTAGTAACACCATATCAACCGCCCTGAATACCATAGCAACCCCCCAGAACACCCTAGCAACCGCCTAGCAACCACCCAAAAGACCCTAGCAACCACCCAGAACACCGTAGCAACCACCCAAAAGACCCTAGCAACCACCCAAAAGACCCTAGCAACCGCCTAGCAACCACCCAAAAGACCCTAGCAACCACCCAAAAGACCCTAGCAACCGCCTAGCAACCACCCAAAAGACCCTAGCAACCACCCAAAAGACCCTAGCAACCACCCAGAATACCCTAGCAACCACCCAAAACAGCCTAGCAACCACCCAGAACACCCTGGCCACCACCTAGCAACCACCCAGAATACCTTAGCAACGCCTAGCAACACCATAGCAACCACCCAGAACACCCTAGCAACCACCCAAAAGACCCTAGCAACCGCCCAAAAGACCCTAGCAACCGCCTAGCAACCACCCAAAAGACCCTAGCAACCACCCAAAATATCCTAGCAACCGCCTAGCAACCACCCAAAAGACCCTAGCAACCACCCAAAAGACCCTAGCAACCGCCTAGCAACCACCCAAAAGACCCTAGCAACCACCAAAAATATCCTAGCAACCACCCAGAACACCCTAGCAACCACCTAGCAACCACACAAAAGACCCTAGCAACCGCCTAGCAACCACCCAAAACACCCTAGCAACCACCCAAAACACCCTAGCAACCACCCAAAATACCCTAGCAACCGCCTAGCAACCACCCAGAATACCTTAGCAACCGCCTAGCAACACCATAGTGACCACCCATAACATCCTAACAACCGCCTAGCAAAAAACTTTCCGGTCCAAACTTTCTCAAGCCAACTTAAAGTTTGTCTCGACGAACTTTCGCATCTAGTTATTATTATTCTTCTTACTAAAAAATCTGACTCAAACTCGTCCTAGAGCTTTAACTCTACATACTCCAAAATCGGCTCAGACACTCAAACTGATCTGACCAAGTGTGCTATATCTTTTCAGACTGATCGGACTTACGGTTTTCCTACAAATGACGATCAAAACTCGGAAAAACTCCCATTGACTTAACATTGGGCATTCTAAAAAAATTCAAACTCACCAACCGACAAAAATTTAAATCTAAATCCCTTGAAAACTAATTCAAACTGCCATTCTATATATATTAGCCAATGAAACTCATTTAAACTAATAAACTCTAATCTCATACACTTATAAACTAATTAACTTAAATTTAATAACTAATTAACTAATAAACTCATGAATTCATAGACTTATGAACTCTTAAACTCATAAATTAATAAATTCTGAACTCTAAACTCATTTAAACTTATAAACTCTAAACTCAAAAACTTGTACACTTATAAACTCTAAACTCATGAACTCTGAGTGTGTGTGTGTGTGTGTGTGTGTCTGAGTGAGTGTGTGTGTGTGTGTGTGTGTGTGTGTGTGTGTGTGTGTGTGTGTGTGTGTGTGTGTGTGTTTGTTTGTATCTATCTAACTTATTTATATATCTATCATAAACTTCAAACTACTTTAAACTACTTTAAACTTCAAACCAATTTAAACTTCTTAAGTTTAAAGCTCCCAGCTCCCAAGCAACTCCATAGCAACCAAACTTGAGTACCCTAGCAACCGTTTTGCAAGACCTATATCTCTGTATCAGAACATCGTATAGAGATGAGGTTTGGCTCTTTTGACTCATGCTAGCAAACAGCACTTCCAACATGCTACATATGCTAGCAGTGAATAGCTACATGCTAATAGCGATTAGTTAAGTGTTAAATCATGCCAAGATCATGCTAAGAACTCTATAAAAACTCCATAGTAACCATCTGTGATAACTACCAACCACCTAGTAACACCATATCAACCGCCCTGAATACCATAGCAACCCCCCAGAACACCCTAGCAACCGCCTAGCAACCACCCAAAAGACCCTAGCAACCACCCAGAACACCGTAGCAACCACCCAAAAGACCCTAGCAACCACCCAAAAGACCCTAGCAACCGCCTAGCAACCACCCAAAAGACCCTAGCAACCACCCAAAAGACCCTAGCAACCACCCAAAAGACCCTAGCAACCACCCAGAATACCCTAGCAACCACCCAAAACAGCCTAGCAACCACCCAGAACACCCTGGCCACCACCTAGCAACCACCCAGAATACCTTAGCAACGCCTAGCAACACCATAGCAACCACCCATAACACCCTAGCAACTGCCTAGCAACCACCCAGAACACCCTAGCAACCACCCAAAATACCCTAGCAACCGCCTAGCAACCACCCAAAACCGCCTAGCAACCACCCAAAACACCCTAGCAACCGCCTAGCAACCACCCAGAATACCCTAGCAACCACCTAGCAACAGCATAGCAACCACCCAAAATATCCTAGCAACCACCCAGAACACCCTAGCAACCGCCTAGCAACCACCCAAAAGACCCTAGCAACCACCCAGAATACCCTAGCAACCACCCAAAACAGCCTAGCAACCACCCAGAACACCCTGGCCACCACCTAGCAACCACCCAGAATACCTTAGCAACGCCTAGCAACACCATAGCAACCACCCATAACACCCTAGCAACTGCCTAGCAACCACCCAGAACACCCTAGCAACCACCCAAAATACCCTAGCAACCGCCTAGCAACCACCCAAAACCGCCTAGCAACCACCCAAAACACCCTAGCAACCGCCTAGCAACAACCCAAAATACCCTAGCAACCACCCAAAAGACCCTAGCAACCACCCAAAATATCCTAGCAACCACCCAGAACACCCTAGCAACCGCCTAGCAACCACACAAAAGACCCTGGCAACCGCCTAGCAACCACCCAAAATACCCTAGCAACCGCCTAGCAACCACCCAGAATATCCTAGCAACTGCCTAGCAACACCATAGCAACCACCCAGAACACCCTAGCAACCGTCTAGTAACCCTAGCAACACCCTAGCAACACCCTAGCAACCACCCCGAACACCCTAGCAACCGCCTAGCAAAAAACTTTCCGGTCCAAACTTTCTCAAGCCAACTTAAAGTTTGTCTCGACGAACTTTCGCATCTAGTTATTATTATTATTCTTCTTACTAAAAAATCTGACTCAAACTCCTCCTAGAGCTTTAACTCTACATACTCCAAAATCGGCTCAGACACTCAAACAGATCTGACTCGGTGTGCTCTATCTTTTCAGACTGATCGGACTTACGGTTTTCCTAAAAATGACGATCAAAACTCGGAAAAACTCCCATTGACTTAACATTGGGCATTCTAAAAAAATTCAAATCCAAGCCGACGTTTTCACACACACAGACACAAAGGGCCTGACACCCCTGCGTTTCTCTCCCTCTCTCTCTCCCTCAGAGGATTTATATTATCGAGCAGCCAATAAGTAATGGCCTAAAATCTCCATAGCAACCACCCAGGACACCCTAGCAACCACCTAGCAACCACCCAGAACACCCTAGCAACCACCTAAAATACCCTAGCAACCACCCAAAAAGACCCTAGCAACCACCCAAAATATCCTAGCAACCGCCTAGCAACCACCCAGACCATCCTAGCAACCACCCAGAACACCCTAGCAACCACCCAGAATACCTTAGCAACCGCCTAGCAACACCATAGCAACCACCCAGAACACCCTAGCAACTGCCTAGCAACCACCGAGAACACCCTAGCAACCACCCAAAATACCCTAGCAACTGCCTAGCAACCACCCAAAAGCCCCTAGCAACCACCGAAAATACCCTAGCAACCGCCTAGCAAAAACCCAAAAGACCCTAGCAACCATCAGAAATATCCTAGCAACCGCCTAGCAACTACCCAGAATATCCTAGCAACCACCCAAAAGACCCTAGCAACGCCTAGCAACCACCCAGAACACCCTAGCAACCACCCAAAAGACCCTAGCAACCGCCCAAAAGACCCTAGCAACCGCCTAGCAACCACCCAAAACACCCTAGCAACCGCCTAGCAACCACCCAAAAGACCCTAGCAACCACCCAAAATATCCTAGCAACCGCCTAGCAACCACCCAAAAGACCCTAGCAACCACCCAAAAGACCCTAGCAACCGCCTAGCAACCACCCAAAAGACCCTAGCAACCACCAAAAATATCCTAGCAACCACCCAGAACACCCTAGCAACCACCTAGCAACCACACAAAAGACCCTAGCAACCGCCTAGCAACCACCCAAAACACCCTAGCAACCACCCAAAATACCCTAGCAACCACCCAAAATACCCTAGCAACCGCCTAGCAACCACCCAGAATACCTTAGCAACCGCCTAGCAACACCATAGTGACCACCCATAACATCCTAACAACCGCCTAGCAAAAAACTTTCCGGTCCAAACTTTCTCAAGCCAACTTAAAGTTTGTCTCGACGAACTTTCGCATCTAGTTAAGTTGGCTTGAGAGAGCCAACATATTGAAATCCTATTTAAACTTATTATTATTATTATTATTCTTCTTACCAAAAAATTCCACTCAAACTCGTCCTAGAGCTTTAACTCTACATACTCCAAACTCGGCTCAGACACTCAAACTGTTCTGACTCGAGTTGCTTTATCTTTTCAGACTGATCGGACTTACGGTTTTCCTACAAATGACGATCAAAACTCGGAAAAACTCCCATTGACTTACATTGGGGAGTTCTAAAAAATTCAAATCCAGATTCAAACTCACCAACCGACAAAAATTCAAATCTAAACACCTTGAAGACTAAACCAAACTGCCGTTCTATATATATTAGCCAATGAAACTCATTTAAACTAATAAACTCTAATCTCATACACTTATAAACTAATTAACTTAAATTTAATAACTAATTAACTAATAAACTCATGAATTCATAGACTTATGAACTCTTAAACTCATAAATTAATAAACTCTGAACTCTAAACTCATTTAAACTTATAAACTCTAAACTCAAAAACTCGTACACTTATAAACTCTAAACTCATAAACTCTGAGTGTGTGTGTGTGTGTGTGTCTGAGTGAGTGTGTGTGTGTGTGTCTGAGTGAGTGTGTGAGCGAGGTAGTCTGAGTGTGTGTGTGTGTGTGTGTGTGTGTGTGTATCTATCTAACTTATTTATATATCTATCATAAACTTCAAACTACTTTAAACTACTGTAAACTTCAAACCACTTTAAACTTCTTAAGTTTAATGCTTCCAGCTCCCAAGCAACTCCATAGCAACCAAACTTGAGTACCCTAGCAACTGTTTTGCAAGACCTATATCTCTGTATCAGAACATCGTATAGAGATGAGTTTTGGCTCTTTTGACTCATGCTAGCAAACAGCACTTCCAACATGCTACACATGCTAGCAGTGAATAGCTACATGCTAATAGCAATTAGTTAAGTGTTAAATCATGCCAAGATCATGCTAAGAACTCTATAAAAACTCCATAGTAACCATCTGTGACAACTACCAACCACCTAGTAACACCATATCAACTGCCCTGAATACCATAGCAACCACCCAGAACACCCTAGCAACCGCCTAGCAACCACCCAGAACACCCTAGCAACCACCCAAAAGACCCTAGCAACCACCCAAAATATCCTAGCAACCACCCAAAACACCCTAGCAACCGCCTAGCAACCACCCAAAAGACCCTAGCAACCACCCAAAATATCCTAGCAACCACCCAAAACACCCTAGCAACCGCCTAGCAACCACCCAAAAGACCCTAGCAACCACCCAGAACACCCTAGCAACCGCCTAGCAACCACCCAGAACACCCTAGCAACCACCCAAAATACCCTAGCAACCACCCAAAACACCCTAGCAACCACCCAAAAGACCCTAGCAACCACCCAAAAGACCCTAGCAACCACCCAAAATATCCTAGCAACCACCCAAAACACCCTAGCAACCGCCTAGCAACCACCCAAAAGACCCTAGCAACCACCCAGAACACCCTAGCAACCGCCTAGCAACCACCCAGAACACCCTAGCAACCACCCAAAATACCCTAGCAACCACCCAAAAGACCCTAGCAACCACCCAAAACACCCTAGCAACCACCCAAAAGACCCTAGCAACCACCCAAAATATCCTAGCAACCACCCAAAACACCCTAGCAACCGCCTAGCAACCACCCAAAAGACCCTAGCAACCACCCAAAATATCCTAGCAACCACCCAAAACACCCTAGCAACCACCCAAAACACCCTAACAACCGCCTAGCAACCACCCAAAAGACCCTAGCAACCACCCAAAATATCCTAGCAACCACCCAAAACACCCTAGCAACCGCCTAGCAACCACCCAAAAGACCCTAGCAACCACCCAGAACACCCTAGCAACCGCCTAGCAACCACCCAAAATACCCTAGCAACCACCCAAAACACCCTAGCAACCACCCAAAAGACCCTAGCAACCACCCAAAAGACCCTAGCAACCACCCAAAATATCCTAGCAACCACCCAAAACACCCTAGCAACCGCCTAGCAACCACCCAAAAGACCCTAGCAACCACCCAGAACACCCTAGCAACCGCCTAGCAACCACCCAGAACACCCTAGCAACCACCCAAAATACCCTAGCAACCACCCAAAAGACCCTAGCAACCACCCAAAACACCCTAGCAACCACCCAAAATATCCTAGCAACCACCCAAAACACCCTAGCAACCGCCTAGCAACCACCCAAAAGACCCTAGCAACCACCAAAAATATCCTAGCAACCACCCAAAATACCCTAGCAACCGCCTAGCAACCACCCAAAAGACCCTAGCAACCACCGAAAATATCCTAGCAACCGCCTAGCAACCACCCAAAAGACCCTAGCAACCACCCAGGACACCCTAGCAACCACCTAGCAACCACCCAGAACACCCTAGCAACCGCCCAAAATACCCTAGCAACACCAAAGCAACCACCCATAACATCTTAGCAACCGCCTAGCAAAAAACTTTCTGCTCCAAACTTTCTCAAGCCAACTTAAAGTTTGTCTCAACGAACTTTCGCATCTAGTTATTATTATTATTCTTCTTACTAAAAAATCTGACTCAAACTCCTCCTAGAGCTTTAACTCTACATACTCCAAAATCGGCTCAGACACTCAAACAGATCTGACTCGGTGTGCTCTATCTTTTCAGACTGATCGGACTTACGGTTTTCCTAAAAATGACGATCAAAACTCGGAAAAACTCCCATTGACTTAACATTGGGCATTCTAAAAAAATTCAAACTCACCAACCGACAAAAATTTAAATCTAAATCCCTTGAAAACTAATTCAAACTGCCATTCTATATATATTAGCCAATGAAACTCATTTAAACTAATAAACTCTAATCTCATACACTTATAAACTAATTAACTTAAATTTAATAACTAATTAACTAATAAACTCATGAATTCATAGACTTATGAACTCAAACTCATAAATTAATAAATTCTGAACTCTAAACTCATTTAAACTTATAAACTCTAAACTCAAAAACTTGTACACTTATAAACTCTAAACTCATAAACTCTGAGTGTGTGTGTGTGTGTGTGTGTGTGTGTGTGTGTGTGTGTCTGAGTGAGTGTGTGAGCGAGGTAGTTTGTGTGTGTGTGTGTGTGTGTGTGTGTGTGTGTGTGTGTTTGTTTGTATCTATCTAACTTATTTATATATCTATCATAAACTTCAAACTACTTTAAACTACTTTAAACTTCAAACCAATTTAAACTTCTTAAGTTTAAAGCTCCCAGCTCCCAAGCAACTCCATAGCAACCAAACTTGAGTACCCTAGCAACCGTTTTGCAAGACCTATATCTCTGTATCAGAACATCGTATAGAGATGAGGTTTGGCTCTTTTGACTCATGCTAGCAAACAGCACTTCCAACATGCTACATATGCTAGCAGTGAATAGCTACATGCTAATAGCGATTAGTTAAGTGTTAAATCATGCCAAGATCATGCTAAGAACTCTATAAAAACTCCATAGTAACCATCTGTGATAACTACCAACCACCTAGTAACACCATATCAACCGCCCTGAATACCATAGCAACCCCCCAGAACACCCTAGCAACCGCCTAGCAACCACCCAAAAGACCCTAGCAACCACCCAGAACACCGTAGCAACCACCCAAAAGACCCTAGCAACCACCCAAAAGACCCTAGCAACCGCCTAGCAACCACCCAAAAGACCCTAGCAACCACCCAAAAGACCCTAGCAACCGCCTAGCAACCACCCAAAAGACCCTAGCAACCACCAGAAATATCCTATCAACCGCCTAGCAACCACCCAAAAGACCCTAGCAACCACCAGAAATATCCTAGCAACCGCCTAGCAACCACCCAGAATATCCTAGCAACCACCCAAAACAGCCTAGCAACCACCCAGAACACCCTAGCAACCACCCAAAAGACCCTAGCAACCACCCAAAAGACCCTAGCAACCGCCTAGCAACCACCCAAAAGACCCTAGCAACCACCCAAAAGACCCTAGCAACACCATAGCAACCACCCAGAACACCCTAGCAACTGCCTAGCAACCACCCAGAACACCCTAGCAACCACCCAAAATACCCTAGCAACTGCCTAGCAACCACCTAAAAGACCCTAGCAACCACCGAAAATACCCTAGCAACTGCCTAGCAACCACCCAAAAGACCATAGCAACCACCCAAAATACCCTAGCAACCGCCTAGCAACCACCCAAAAGACCCTAGCAACCACCCAAAATATCCTAGCAACCGCCTAGCAACCACCCAGAATACCCTAGCAACCACCCAAAACAGCCTAGCAACCACCCAAAATATCCTAGCAACCGCCTAGCAACCACCCAGAACACCCTAGCAACCGCCCAAAAGACCCTAGCAACCACCCAAAATATCCTAGCAACCGCCTAGCAACCACCCAGAACACCCTAGCAACCACCTAAAATACCCTAGCAACCGCCTAGCAACCACCCAGAACACCATAGTAACCACCCAAAATACCCTAGCAACCACCCAAAACATCCTAGTAACCACTCATAACACCCTAGCAACCACCCAGAACACCCTAGCAACCGCCCAAAATACCCTAACAACACCATAGCAACCACCCATAACATCCTAGCAACCACCTAGCAAAAAAGATTCTGCTCCAAACTTTCTCAAGCCAACTTAAAGTTTGTCTCGACGAACTTTCGCATCTAGTTATTATTATTATTCTTCTTACTAAAAAATCTGACTCAAACTCCTCCTAGAGCTTTAACTCTACATACTCCAAAATCGGCTCAGACACTCAAACAGATCTGACTCGGTGTGCTCTATCTTTTCAGACTGATCGGACTTACGGTTTTCCTACAAATGACGATCAAAACTCGGAAAAACTCCCATTGACTTAACATTGGGCATTCTAAAAAAATTCAAACTCACCAACCGACAAAAATTTAAATCTAAATCCCTTGAAAACTAATTCAAACTGCCATTCTATATATATTAGCCAATGAAACTCATTTAAACTAATAAACTCTAATCTCATACACTTATAAACTAATTAACTTAAATTTAATAACTAATTAACTAATAAACTCATGAATTCATAGACTTATGAACTCTTAAACTCATAAATTAATAAATTCTGAACTCTAAACTCATTTAAACTTATAAACTCTAAACTCAAAAACTTGTACACTTATAAACTCTAAACTCATGAACTCTGAGTGTGTGTGTGTGTGTGTGTGTGTCTGAGTGAGTGTGTGTGTGTGTGTGTGTGTGTGTGTGTGTGTGTGTGTGTGTGTGTGTGTGTGTTTGTTTGTATCTATCTAACTTATTTATATATCTATCATAAACTTCAAACTACTTTAAACTACTTTAAACTTCAAACCAATTTAAACTTCTTAAGTTTAAAGCTCCCAGCTCCCAAGCAACTCCATAGCAACCAAACTTGAGTACCCTAGCAACCGTTTTGCAAGACCTATATCTCTGTATCAGAACATCGTATAGAGATGAGGTTTGGCTCTTTTGACTCATGCTAGCAAACAGCACTTCCAACATGCTACATATGCTAGCAGTGAATAGCTACATGCTAATAGCGATTAGTTAAGTGTTAAATCATGCCAAGATCATGCTAAGAACTCTATAAAAACTCCATAGTAACCATCTGTGATAACTACCAACCACCTAGTAACACCATATCAACCGCCCTGAATACCATAGCAACCCCCCAGAACACCCTAGCAACCGCCTAGCAACCACCCAAAAGACCCTAGCAACCACCCAGAACACCGTAGCAACCACCCAAAAGACCCTAGCAACCACCCAAAAGACCCTAGCAACCGCCTAGCAACCACCCAAAAGACCCTAGCAACCACCCAAAAGACCCTAGCAACCACCCAAAAGACCCTAGCAACCACCCAGAATACCCTAGCAACCACCCAAAACAGCCTAGCAACCACCCAGAACACCCTGGCCACCACCTAGCAACCACCCAGAATACCTTAGCAACGCCTAGCAACACCATAGCAACCACCCATAACACCCTAGCAACTGCCTAGCAACCACCCAGAACACCCTAGCAACCACCCAAAATACCCTAGCAACCGCCTAGCAACCACCCAAAACCGCCTAGCAACCACCCAAAACACCCTAGCAACCGCCTAGCAACCACCCAGAATACCCTAGCAACCACCTAGCAACAGCATAGCAACCACCCAAAATATCCTAGCAACCACCCAGAACACCCTAGCAACCGCCTAGCAACCACCCAAAAGACCCTAGCAACCACCCAGAATACCCTAGCAACCACCCAAAACAGCCTAGCAACCACCCAGAACACCCTGGCCACCACCTAGCAACCACCCAGAATACCTTAGCAACGCCTAGCAACACCATAGCAACCACCCATAACACCCTAGCAACTGCCTAGCAACCACCCAGAACACCCTAGCAACCACCCAAAATACCCTAGCAACCGCCTAGCAACCACCCAAAACCGCCTAGCAACCACCCAAAACACCCTAGCAACCGCCTAGCAACAACCCAAAATACCCTAGCAACCACCCAAAAGACCCTAGCAACCACCCAAAATATCCTAGCAACCACCCAGAACACCCTAGCAACCGCCTAGCAACCACACAAAAGACCCTGGCAACCGCCTAGCAACCACCCAAAATACCCTAGCAACCGCCTAGCAACCACCCAGAATATCCTAGCAACTGCCTAGCAACACCATAGCAACCACCCAGAACACCCTAGCAACCGTCTAGTAACCCTAGCAACACCCTAGCAACACCCTAGCAACCACCCCGAACACCCTAGCAACCGCCTAGCAAAAAACTTTCCGGTCCAAACTTTCTCAAGCCAACTTAAAGTTTGTCTCGACGAACTTTCGCATCTAGTTATTATTATTATTCTTCTTACTAAAAAATCTGACTCAAACTCCTCCTAGAGCTTTAACTCTACATACTCCAAAATCGGCTCAGACACTCAAACAGATCTGACTCGGTGTGCTCTATCTTTTCAGACTGATCGGACTTACGGTTTTCCTAAAAATGACGATCAAAACTCGGAAAAACTCCCATTGACTTAACATTGGGCATTCTAAAAAAATTCAAATCCAAGCCGACGTTTTCACACACACAGACACAAAGGGCCTGACACCCCTGCGTTTCTCTCCCTCTCTCTCTCCCTCAGAGGATTTATATTATCGAGCAGCCAATAAGTAATGGCCTAAAATCTCCATAGCAACCACCCAGGACACCCTAGCAACCACCTAGCAACCACCCAGAACACCCTAGCAACCACCTAAAATACCCTAGCAACCACCCAAAAAGACCCTAGCAACCACCCAAAATATCCTAGCAACCGCCTAGCAACCACCCAGACCATCCTAGCAACCACCCAGAACACCCTAGCAACCACCCAGAATACCTTAGCAACCGCCTAGCAACACCATAGCAACCACCCAGAACACCCTAGCAACTGCCTAGCAACCACCGAGAACACCCTAGCAACCACCCAAAATACCCTAGCAACTGCCTAGCAACCACCCAAAAGCCCCTAGCAACCACCGAAAATACCCTAGCAACCGCCTAGCAACCACCCAAAAGACCCTAGCAACCATCAGAAATATCCTAGCAACCGCCTAGCAACTACCCAGAATATCCTAGCAACCACCCAAAAGACCCTAGCAACGCCTAGCAACCACCCAGAACACCCTAGCAACCACCCAAAAGACCCTAGCAACCGCCCAAAAGACCCTAGCAACCGCCTAGCAACCACCCAAAACACCCTAGCAACCGCCTAGCAACCACCCAAAAGACCCTAGCAACCACCCAAAATATCCTAGCAACCGCCTAGCAACCACCCAAAAGACCCTAGCAACCACCCAAAAGACCCTAGCAACCGCCTAGCAACCACCCAAAAGACCCTAGCAACCACCAAAAATATCCTAGCAACCACCCAGAACACCCTAGCAACCACCTAGCAACCACACAAAAGACCCTAGCAACCGCCTAGCAACCACCCAAAACACCCTAGCAACCACCCAAAATACCCTAGCAACCGCCTAGCAACCACCCAGAATACCTTAGCAACCGCCTAGCAACACCATAGTGACCACCCATAACATCCTAACAACCGCCTAGCAAAAAACTTTCCGGTCCAAACTTTCTCAAGCCAACTTAAAGTTTGTCTCGACGAACTTTCGCATCTAGTTAAGTTGGCTTGAGAGAGCCAACATATTGAAATCCTATTTAAACTTATTATTATTATTATTATTCTTCTTACCAAAAAATTCCACTCAAACTCGTCCTAGAGCTTTAACTCTACATACTCCAAACTCGGCTCAGACACTCAAACTGTTCTGACTCGAGTTGCTTTATCTTTTCAGACTGATCGGACTTACGGTTTTCCTACAAATGACGATCAAAACTCGGAAAAACTCCCATTGACTTACATTGGGGAGTTCTAAAAAATTCAAATCCAGATTCAAACTCACCAACCGACAAAAATTCAAATCTAAACACCTTGAAGACTAAACCAAACTGCCGTTCTATATATATTAGCCAATGAAACTCATTTAAACTAATAAACTCTAATCTCATACACTTATAAACTAATTAACTTAAATTTAATAACTAATTAACTAATAAACTCATGAATTCATAGACTTATGAACTCTTAAACTCATAAATTAATAAACTCTGAACTCTAAACTCATTTAAACTTATAAACTCTAAACTCAAAAACTCGTACACTTATAAACTCTAAACTCATAAACTCTGAGTGAGTGAGTGTGTCTGAGTGAGTGTGTGAGCGAGGTAGTCTGAGTGAGTGTGTGTGTGTGTGTGTGTGTGTGTGTGTGTGTGTGTGTGTGTGTGTGTGTGTGTGTGTGTGTGTGTGTGTTTTTGTGTGTGTATCTATCTAACTTATTTATATATCTATCATAAACTTCAAACTACTTTAAACTACTTTAAACTTCAAACCACTTTAAACTTCTTAAGTTTAATGCTTCCAGCTCCCAAGCAACTCCATAGCAACCAAACTTGAGTACCCTAGCAACCGTTTTGCAAGACCTATATCTCTGTATCAGAACATCGTATAGAGATGAGTTTTGGCTCTTTTGACTCATGCTAGCAAACAGCACTTCCAACATGCTACACATGCTAGCAGTGAATAGCTACATGCTAATAGCAATTAGTTAAGTGTTGAATCATGCCAAGATCATGCTAAGAACTCTATAAAAACTCCATAGTAACCATCTGTGACAACTACCAACCACCTAGTAACACCATATCAACCGCCCTCAATACCATAGCAACCCCCCAGAACACCCTAGCAACCGCCTAGCAACCACCCAGAACACCCTAGCAACCACCCAAAATAACCTAGCAACCGCCTAGCAACCACCCAAAAGACCCTAACAACCGCCTAGCAACCACCCAAAATACCCTAGCAACCACCCAAAAGACCCTAGCAACCACCCAAAATACCCTAGCAACCACCCAAAACACCCTAGCAACCACCCAGAACACCCTAGCAACCACCTAGCAACCACCCAAAAGACCCTAGCAACCACCCAAAACACCCTAGCAACCGCCTAGCAACCACCCAAAAGACCTTAGCAACCACCCAAAATATCCTAGCAACCACCCAAAACACCCTAGCAACCGCCTAGCAACCACCCAAAACACCCTAGCAACCACCCAAAACACCCTAGCAACTGCCTAGCAACCACTCAAAAGACCCTAGCAACCACCCAAAAGACCCTAGCAACCACCAAAAGACCCTAGCAACCACCCAAAACACCCTAGCAACTGCCTAGCAACCACCCAAAAGACCCTAGCAACCACCCAAAACATCCTAGCAACCACCCAAAACACCCTAGCAACTGCCTAGCAACCACTCAAAAGACCCTAGCAACCACCCAAAAGACCCTAGCAACCACCCAGAAAACCCTAGCAACCGCCTAGCAACCACCCAGAATACCCTAGCAACCACCTAGAACACCCTAGCAACCACCCAAAATACCCTAGCAACCACCCAAAAGACCTTAACAACCACCCAGGACACCCTAGCAACCACCTAGCAACCACCCAGAAACCACCCAGAACACCCTAGCAACCGCCCAAAATACCCTAAAAAATACATTAGGAACCACCCAGAACACCCTAGCAACCTTTGCGGCCCAAACTTTCTCAAGCCAACTTAAAGTTTGTCTCGACGAACTTTCGCATCTAGTTATTATTATTAATCTCATAAACTCTGAGTGTGTGTGTGTGTGTGTGTCTGAGTGAGTGTGTGAGCGAGGTAGTCTGAGTGTGTGTGTGTGTGTGTGTGTGTGTGTGTTTTTGTGTGTGTATCTATCTAACTTATTTATATATCTATCATAAACTTCAAACTACTTTAAACTACTTTAAACTTCAAACCACTTTAAACTTCTTAAGTTTAATGCTTCCAGCTCCCAAGCAACTCCATAGCAACCAAACTTGAGTACCCTAGCAACCGTTTTGCAAGACCTATATCTCTGTATCAGAACATCGTATAGAGATGAGTTTTGGCTCTTTTGACTCATGCTAGCAAACAGCACTTCCAACATGCTACACATGCTAGCAGTGAATAGCTACATGCTAATAGCAATTAGTTAAGTGTTGAATCATGCCAAGATCATGCTAAGAACTCTATAAAAACTCCATAGTAACCATCTGTGACAACTACCAACCACCTAGTAACACCATATCAACCGCCCTCAATACCATAGCAACCCCCCAGAACACCCTAGCAAACGCCTAGCAACCACCCAGAACACCCTAGAAACCACCCAAAATACCCTAGCAACCGCCTAGCAACCACCCAAAAGACCCTAACAACCGCCTAGCAACCACCCAAAAGACCCTAGCAACCACCCAGAACACCCTAGCAACCGCTTAGCAACCACCCAGAACACCCTAGCAACCACCCAAAATACCCTAGCAACCACCCAAAAGACCCTAGCAACCACCCAAAATACCCTAGCAACCACCCAAAACACCCTAGCAACCACCCAGAACACCCTAGCAACCACCTAGCAACCACCCAAAAGACCCTAGCAACCACCCAAAACACCCTAGCAACCGCCTAGCAACCACCCAAAAGACCCTAGCAACCGCCTAGCAACCACCCAAAACACCCTAGCAACCACCCAAAACACCCTAGCAACTGCCTAGCAACCACTCAAAAGACCCTAGCAACCACCCAAAAGACCCTAGCAACCACCCAAAAGACCCTAGCAACCACCCAAAACACCCTAGCAACTGCCTAGCAACCACCCAAAAGACCCTAGCAACCACCCAAAACATCCTAGCAACCACCCAAAACACCCTAGCAACTGCCTAGCAACCACTCAAAAGACCCTAGCAACCACCCAAAAGACCCTAGCAACCACCCAGAAAACCCTAGCAACCGCCTAGCAACCACCCAGAATACCCTAGCAACCACCTAGAACACCCTAGCAACCACCCAAAATACCCTAGCAACCACCCAAAAGACCTTAACAACCACCCAGGACACCCTAGCAACCACCTAGCAACCACCCAGAAACCACCCAGAACACCCTAGCAACCGCCCAAAATACCCTAAAAAATACATTAGGAACCACCCAGAACACCCTAGCAACCTTTGCGGCCCAAACTTTCTCAAGCCAACTTAAAGTTTGTCTCGACGAACTTTCGCATCTAGTTATTATTATTAATCTTCTGTGAAAAACTGTTGACTCAAACTCGCCCTAGAGCTTTAACTCTACATACTCCAAACTCGGCTCAGACACTCAAACTGATCTGAAGTTAGTTGCTATATCTTTTCAGACTGATCGGACTTACGGTTTTCCGACAAATGACGATCAAAACTCGGAAAAACTCCCATTGACTTACATTGGGGAGTTCTAAAAAATTCAAATCCAGATTCAAACTCACCAACCGACAAAAATTCTAATCTAAACACCTTGAAGACTAAACCAAACTGCCGTTCTATATATATTAGCCAATGAAACTCATTTAAACTAATAAACTCTAATCTCATACACTTATAAACTAATTAACTTAAATTTAATAACTAATTAACTAATAAACTCATGAATTCATAGACTTATGAACTCTTAAACTCATAAATTAATAAACTCTGAACTCTAAACTCATTTAAACTTATAAACTCTAAACTCATAAACTCTGAGTGAGTGAGTGTGTCTGAGTGAGTGTGTGAGCGAGGTAGTCTGAGTGAGTGTGTGTGTGTGTGTGTGTGTGTGTGTGTGTGTGTGTGTGTGTGTGTGTGTGTGTGTGTGTGTGTGTGTGTTTTTGTGTGTGTATCTATCTAACTTATTTATATATCTATCATAAACTTCAAACTACTTTAAACTACTTTAAACTTCAAACCACTTTAAACTTCTTAAGTTTAATGCTTCCAGCTCCCAAGCAACTCCATAGCAACCAAACTTGAGTACCCTAGCAACCGTTTTGCAAGACCTATATCTCTGTATCAGAACATCGTATAGAGATGAGTTTTGGCTCTTTTGACTCATGCTAGCAAACAGCACTTCCAACATGCTACACATGCTAGCAGTGAATAGCTACATGCTAATAGCAATTAGTTAAGTGTTGAATCATGCCAAGATCATGCTAAGAACTCTATAAAAACTCCATAGTAACCATCTGTGACAACTACCAACCACCTAGTAACACCATATCAACCGCCCTCAATACCATAGCAACCCCCCAGAACACCCTAGCAACCGCCTAGCAACCACCCAGAACACCCTAGCAACCACCCAAAATACCCTAGCAACCGCCTAGCAACCACCCAAAAGACCCTAACAACCGCCTAGCAACCACCCAAAAGACCCTAGCAACCACCCAGAACACCCTAGCAACCGCTTAGCAACCACCCAGAACACCCTAGCAACCACCCAAAATACCCTAGCAACCACCCAAAAGACCCTAGCAACCACCCAAAACACCCTAGCAACCACCCAGAACACCCTAGCAACCACCTAGCAACCACCCAAAAGACCCTAGCAACCACCCAAAACACCCTAGCAACCGCCTAGCAACCACCCAAAAGACCCTAGCAACCACCCAAAATATCCTAGCAACCACCCAAAACACCCTAGCAACCGCCTAGCAACCACCCAAAACACCCTAGCAACCACCCAAAACACCCTAGCAACTGCCTAGCAACCACTCAAAAGACCCTAGCAACCACCCAAAAGACCCTAGCAACCACCCAAAAGACCCTAGCAACCACCCAAAACACCCTAGCAACTGCCTAGCAACCACCCAAAAGACCCTAGCAACCACCCAAAACATCCTAGCAACCACCCAAAACACCCTAGCAACTGCCTAGCAACCACTCAAAAGACCCTAGCAACCACCCAAAAGACCCTAGCAACCACCCAGAAAACCCTAGCAACCGCCTAGCAACCACCCAGAATACCCTAGCAACCACCTAGAACACCCTAGCAACCACCCAAAATACCCTAGCAACCACCCAAAAGACCTTAACAACCACCCAGGACACCCTAGCAACCACCTAGCAACCACCCAGAAACCACCCAGAACAAGCTAGCAACCGCCCAAAATACCCTAAAAAATACATTAGGAACCACCCAGAACACCCTAGCAACCTTTGCGGCCCAAACTTTCTCAAGCCAACTTAAAGTTTGTCTCGACGAACTTTCGCATCTAGTTATTATTATTAATCTTCTGTGAAAAACTGTTGACTCAAACTCGCCCTAGAGCTTTAACTCTACATACTCCAAACTCGGCTCAGACACTCAAACTGATCTGAAGTTAGTTGCTATATCTTTTCAGACTGATCGGACTTACGGTTTTCCTACAAATGACGATCAAAACTCGGAAAAACTCCCATTGACTTACATTGGGGAGTTCTAAAAAATTCAAATCCAGATTCAAACTCACCAACCGACAAAAATTCAAATCTAAACACCTTGAAGACTAAACCAAACTGCCGTTCTATATATATTAGCCAATGAAACTCATTTAAACTAATAAACTCTAATCTCATACACTTATAAACTAATTAACTTAAATTTAATAACTAATTAACTAATAAACTCATGAATTCATAGACTTATGAACTCTTAAACTCATAAATTAATAAACTCTGAACTCTTAAACTCATTTAAACTTATAAACTCAAAACTCATTTAAACTTATACACTAAACTCAAAAACTTGTACACTTATAAACTCATCCATTTATACACTTATAAACTCTAAACTCATAAACTCTGAGTGTGTGTGTGTGTGTGTGTGTGTGTGTGTGTGTGTGTGTTCACACACACACACACACACACACACACACACACACACACTAAACTCATTTAAACTTAAACTCTAAACTCATTTAAACTTATTAACTCAAAACTCTAAAACTCGTAAACTACTTTAAACTTCAAACCACTTTAAACTTCTTAAGTTTAAAGCTTCCAGCTCCCAAGCAACTCCATAGCAACCAAACTTGAGTACCCTAGCAACCGTTTTGCAAGACCTATATCTCTGTATCAGAACATCGTATAGAGATGAGTTTTGGCTCTTTTGACTCATGCTAGCAAACAGCACTTCCAACATGCTACACATGCTAGCAGTGAATAGCTACATGCTAATAGCAATTAGTTAAGTGTTAAATCATGCCAAGATCATGCTAAGATCTCTATAAAAACTCCATAGTAACCATCTGTGACAACTACCAACCACCTAGTAACACCATATCAACCGCCCTGAATACCATAGCAACCACCCAGAACACCCTAGCAACCGCCTAGCAACCACCCAGAACACCCTAGAAACCACCCAAAATACCCTAGCAACCACCCAAAATATCCTAGCAACCACTCAAAACACCCTAGCAACCGCCTAGCAACCACCCAAAAGACCCTAGCAACCACCCAAAATATCCTAGCAACCACCCAAAACACCCTAGCAACCGCCTAGCAACCACCCAAAAGACCCTAGCAACCACCAAAAATATCCTAGCAACCACCGAAAATATCCTAGCAACCGCCTAGCAACCACCCAAAAGACCCTAGCAACTACCCAAAATATCCTAGCAACCGCCTAGCAACTGCCCAAAAGACCCTAGCAACCACCCAGAACACCCTAGCAACCGCCTAGCAACCAACCAGAACACCCTAGCAACCACCCAAAATACCCTAGCAACCACCCAAAATATCCTAGCAACCACCCAAAAGACCCTAGCAACCGCCTAGCAACCACCCAAAAGACCCTAGCAACCACCGAAAACATCCTAGCAACCGCCTAGCAACCACCCAAAAGACCCTAGCAACCACCCAGAACACCCTAGCAACCGCCTAGCAACCAACCAGAACACCCTAGCAACCACCCAAAATATCCTAGCAACCACCCAAAAGACCCTAGCAACCGCCTAGCAACCACCCAAAAGACCCTAGCAACCACCGAAAATATCCTAGCAACCGCCTAGCAACCACCCAAAAGACCCTAGCAACTACCCAAAATATCCTAGCAACCGCCTAGCAACTACCCAAAAGACCCTAGCAACCACCCAGAACACCCTAGCAACCGCCTAGCAACCAACCAGAACACCCTAGCAACCACCCAAAATACCCTAGCAACCACCCAAAAGACCCTAGCAACCACCCAAAATATCCTAGCAACCAGCCAGAACACCCTAGCAACCGCCTAGCAACCACCCAGAATACCCTAGCAACACCATAGCAACCAACCAGAATACCCTAGCAACCACCTAGCAACACAATAGCAACCACCCAGAATACCCTAGCAACTGCCTAGCAACAACATAGCAACGACCCAGAACACCCTAGCAACAGCCTAGCAACTTTTTTAACTTTAAACTACTTGAAACTTTAAACTACTTTAAACTTCAAACTAATTTAAATTTTAAACTACTTTGAACTTCAAACTACTTTAAACGTCGAAGTACTTTAAACTTCAAACTACTTTCAACTACTTTAAACTTAAAACTAATTCAAACTTTAAACTACTTTAAACTACTTTAACCTTTAAACTGCTTTAAACTTCAAACTACTTTAAACTTCAAACTACTTTCAACTTTAAACTAATTTAAACTTCAAACTACTTTAAACTTCAAACTTCTTCAAACTCTCTGGTCCAGCTTTCTCAAGCCAACTTAAAGTTTGTCTCGACGAACTTTTTTTTCTAGTTATTATTATTAATCTTCTGTGAAAAACTGTTGACTCAAACTCGCCCTAGAGCTTTAACTCTACATACTCCAAACTCGGCTCAGACACTCAAACTGATCTGAAGTTAGTTGCTATATCTTTTCAGACTGATCGGACTTACGGTTTTCCTACAAATGACGATCAAAACTCGGAAAAACTCCCATTGACTTACATTGGGGAGTTCTAAAAAATTCAAATCCAGATTCAAACTCACCAACCGACAAAAATTCAAATCTAAACACCTTGAAGACTAAACCAAACTGCCGTTCTATATATATTAGCCAATGAAACTCATTTAAACTAATAAACTCTAATCTTATACACTTATAAACTAATTAACTTAAATTTAATAACTAATTAACTAATAAACTCATGAATTCATAGACTTATGAACTCTTAAACTCATAAATTAATAAACTCTGAACTCTTAAACTCATTTAAACTTATAAACTCAAAACTCATTTAAACTTATACACTAAACTCAAAAACTTGTACACTTATAAACTCATCCATTTATACACTTATAAACTCTAAACTCATAAACTCTGAGTGTGTGTGTGTGTGTGTGTGTGTGTGTGTGTGTGTGTTCACACACACACACACACACACACACACACACACACACACACACACACACTCTAAACTCATTTAAACTTAAACTCTAAACTCATTTAAACTTATTAACTCAAAACTCTAAAACTCGTAAACTACTTTAAACTTCAAACCACTTTAAACTTCTTAAGTTTAAAGCTTCCAGCTCCCAAGCAACTCCATAGCAACCAAACTTGAGTACCCTAGCAACCGTTTTGCAAGACCTATATCTCTGTATCAGAACATCGTATAGAGATGAGTTTTGGCTCTTTTGACTCATGCTAGCAAACAGCACTTCCAACATGCTACACATGCTAGCAGTGAATAGCTACATGCTAATAGCAATTAGTTAAGTGTTAAATCATGCCAAGATCATGCTAAGATCTCTATAAAAACTCCATAGTAACCATCTGTGACAACTACCAACCACCTAGTAACACCATATCAACCGCCCTGAATACCATAGCAACCACCCAGAACACCCTAGCAACCGCCTAGCAACCACCCAGAACACCCTAGAAACCACCCAAAATACCCTAGCAACCACCCAAAATATCCTAGCAACCACTCAAAACACCCTAGCAACCGCCTAGCAACCACCCAAAAGACCCTAGCAACCACCCAAAATATCCTAGCAACCACCCAAAACACCCTAGCAACCGCCTAGCAACCACCCAAAAGACCCTAGCAACCACCAAAAATATCCTAGCAACCACCGAAAATATCCTAGCAACCGCCTAGCAACCACCCAAAAGACCCTAGCAACTACCCAAAATATCCTAGCAACCGCCTAGCAACTGCCCAAAAGACCCTAGCAACCACCCAGAACACCCTAGCAACCGCCTAGCAACCAACCAGAACACCCTAGCAACCACCCAAAATACCCTAGCAACCACCCAAAATATCCTAGCAACCACCCAAAAGACCCTAGCAACCGCCTAGCAACCACCCAAAAGACCCTAGCAACCACCAAAAATATCCTAGCAACCGCCTAGCAACCACCCAAAAGACCCTAGCAACTACCCAAAATATCCTAGCAACCGCCTAGCAACTACCCAAAAGACCCTAGCAACCACCCAGAACACCCTAGCAACCGCCTAGCAACCAACCAGAACACCCTAGCAACCACCCAAAATACCCTAGCAACCACCCAAAAGACCCTAGCAACCACCCAAAATATCCTAGCAACCACCCAGAACACCCTAGCAACCGCCTAGCAACCACCCAGAATACCCTAGCAACACCATAGCAACCAACCAGAATACCCTAGCAACCACCTAGCAACACAATAGCAACCACCCAGAATACCCTAGCAACTGCCTAGCAACAACATAGCAACGACCCAGAACACCCTAGCAACAGCCTAGCAACTTTTTTAACTTTAAACTACTTGAAACTTTAAACTACTTTAAACTTCAAACTAATTTAAATTTTAAACTACTTTGAACTTCAAACTACTTTAAACGTCGAAGTACTTTAAACTTCAAACTACTTTCAACTACTTTAAACTTAAAACTAATTCAAACTTTAAACTACTTTAACCTTTAAACTGCTTTAAACTTCAAACTACTTTAAACTTCAAACTACTTTCAACTTTAAACTAATTTAAACTTCAAACTACTTTAAACTTCAAACTTCTTCAAACTCTCTGGTCCAGCTTTCTCAAGCCAACTTAAAGTTTGTCTCGACAAACTTTTTTTTCTAGTTAAGTTGGCTTGAGAAAGCCAACATATTGAAATCCTATTTAAACTTATTATTATTAAGTTGGCTTGAGAGAGCCAACTTACTGAAATCCTATTTAAACTTATTATTATTATTATTATTATTATTCTTCTGTTAAAAACTGTTGACTCAAACTCGTCCTAGAGCTTTAACTCTACATACTCCAAACTCGGCTCACACACTCAAACTGATCTGAAGTTAGTTGCTTTATCTTTTCAGACTGATCGGACTTACGGTTTTCCTACAAATGACGATCAAAACTCGGAAAAACTCCCATTGACTTAACATTGGGCATTCTAAAAAAATTCAAACTCACCAACCGACAAAAATTTAAATCTAAATCCCTTGAAAACTAATTCAAACTGCCATTCTATATATATTAGCCAATGAAACTCATTTAAACTAATAAACTCTAATCTCATACACTTATAAACTAATTAACTTAAATTTAATAACTAATTAACTAATAAACTCATGAATTCATAGACTTATGAACTCTTAAACTCATAAATTAATACATTCTGAACTCTAAACTCATTTAAACTTATAAACTCTAAACTCAAAAACTTGTACACTTATAAACTCTAAACTCATAAACTCTGAGTGTGTGTGTGTGTCTGAGTGAGTGTGTGAGCGAGGTAGTCTGTGTGAGTGTGTGTGTGTGTGTGTGTGTGTGTGTGTGTGTGTGTGTGTGTGTGTGTGTGTGTTTGTTTGTTTGTATCTATCTAACTTATTTATATATCTATCATAAACTTCAAACTACTTTAAACTACTTTAAACTTCAAACCAATTTAAACTTCTTAAGTTTAAAGCTCCCAGCTCCCAAGCAACTCCATAGCAACCAAACTTGAGTACCCTAGCAACCGTTTTGCAAGACCTATATCTCTGTATCAGAACATCGTATAGAGATGAGGTTTGGCTCTTTTGACTCATGCTAGCAAACAGCACTTCCAACATGCTACATATGCTAGCAGTGAATAGCTACATGCTAATAGCGATTAGTTAAGTGTTAAATCATGCCAAGATCATGCTAAGAACTCTATAAAAACTCCATAGTAACCATCTGTGACAACTACCAACCACCTAGTAACACCATATCAACCGCCCTGAATACCATAGCAACCCCCCAGAACACCCTAGCAACCGCCTAGCAACCACCCAAAAGACCCTAGCAACCACCCAGAACACCGTAGCAACCACCCAAAAGACCCTAGCAACCACCCAAAAGACCCTAGCAACCGCCTAGCAACCACCCAAAAGACCCTAGCAACCACCCAGAACACCGTAGCAACCACCCAAAAGACCCTAGCAACCACCCAAAAGACCCTAGCAACCGCCTAGCAACCACCCAAAAGACCCTAGCAACCACCCAGAATACCCTAGCAACCACCCAAAACAGCCTAGCAACCACCCAGAACACCCTGACCACCACCTAGCAACCACCCAGAATACCTTAGCAACGCCTAGCAACACCATAGCAACCACCCATAACACCCTAGCAACTGCCTAGCAACCACCCAGAACACCCTAGCAACCACCCAAAATACCCTAGCAACTGCCTAGCAACCACCCAAAACCGCCTAGCAACCACCCAAAACACCCTAGCAACGCCTAGCAACACCATAGCAACCACCCATAACACCCTAGCAACTGCCTAGCAACCACCCAGAACACCCTAGCAACCACCCAAAATACCCTAGCAACCGCCTAGCAACCACCCAAAACACCCTAGCAACCGCCTAGCAACCACCCAAAATACCCTAGCAACCACCCAAAAGACCCTAGCAACCACCCAAAATATCCTAGCAACCACCCAGAACACCCTAGCAACCGCCTAGCAACCACACAAAAGACCCTGGCAACCGCCTAGCAACCACCCAAAACACCCTAGCAACCACCCAAAACACCCTAGCAACCACCCAAAATACCCTAGCAACCGCCTAGCAACCACCCAGAATACCTTAGCAACCGCCTAGCAACACCATAGCGACCACCCATAACATCCTAACAACCGCCTAGCAAAAAACTTTCCGGTCCAAACTTTCTCAAGCCAACTTAAAGTTTGTCTCGACGAACTTTCGCATCTAGTTATTATTATTCTTCTGAGCGGAAAAAAATCTGAGACTAACTCCTCCTAGAGCTTTAACGCTACATACTCCAAACTCGGCTCAGACACTCAAACTGATCTGACTCGAGTTGCTTTATCTTTTCAGACTGATCGGACTTACGGTTTTCCTAAAAATGACGATCAAAACTCGAAAAAACTCATTCAAAAACTCCATTGACTTACATTGGGGAGTTCTAAAAAATTCAAACCGACAAAAATTTAAATCTAAACACCTTGAAGACTAAACCAAACTGCCATTCTATATACTATATGAGCCATTGAGACTCATTTAAACTAATAAACTCTAAACTATAAACACTTATAAACTAATTAACTTATAAACTAATGAATTCATAAACTTATGAACTCTTAAGCTCTTAAATTAATAAACTCTGAACTCTGAATCTCATTTAAACTTATAAACTCTAAACTGATTTAAACTTATAAACTCAAAACTCAAGAACTCATACACTTATAAACTCATCAATTTATACACTTATAAACTCTAAACTCAGACACACACACTGAGTTTATGAGTGAGTGTGTGAGCGAGTTAGTGTGTGTGTGTGTGTGTGTGTGTGTGTCTATCTAACTTATTTATCTATCTGTCAAACTTCAAACTACTGTAAACTACTGTAAACTTCAAACCACTATAAACTTCTTAAGTTTAAATCTTCCAGCTCCCAAGCAACTCCATAGCAACCAAACTCGAGTACCCTAGCAACCGTTTTGTAAGACCTATATCTCTGTATCAGAACATCGTATAGAGATGAGGTTTGGCTCTTTTGACTCATGCTAGCAAACAGCACTTCCAACATGCTACACATGCTAGCAGTGAATAGCTACATGCTAATAGTGATTAGTTAAGTGTTAAATCATGCCAAGATCATGCTAAGAACTCTATAAAAACTACATAGTAACCATCTGTGACAACTACCAGCCACCTAGTAACACCATATCAACCGCCCTGAATACCTTAGCAACCGCCTAGCAACACCATAGCAACCACCCATAACACCCTAGCAACCGCCTAGCAACCACCCATAACACCCTAGCAACCACCTAGCAACCACCCAAAAGACCCTAGCAACCACCCAAAAGACCCTAGCAACCACCTAGCAACCACCCAAAAGACCCTAGCAACCACCGAAAATATCCTAGCAACCGCCTAGCAACCACCCAAAAGACCCTAGCAACTACCCAAAATATCCTAGCAACCGCCTAGCAACTACCCAAAAGACCCTAGCAACCACCCAGAACACCCTAGCAACCGCCTAGCAACCAACCAGAACACCCTAGCAACCACCCAAAATACCCTAGCAACCACCCAAAAGACCCTAGCAACCACCCAAAATATCCTAGCAACCACCCAGAACACCCTAGCAACCGCCTAGCAACCACCCAGAATACCCTAGCAACACCATAGCAACCAACCAGAATACCCTAGCAACCACCTAGCAACACAATAGCAACCACCCAGAATACCCTAGCAACTGCCTAGCAACAACATAGCAACGACCCAGAACACCCTAGCAACAGCCTAGCAACTTTTTTAACTTTAAACTACTTGAAACTTTAAACTACTTTAAACTTCAAACTAATTTAAATTTTAAACTACTTTGAACTTCAAACTACTTTAAACGTCGAAGTACTTTAAACTTCAAACTACTTTCAACTACTTTAAACTTAAAACTAATTCAAACTTTAAACTACTTTAAACTTTAAACTACTTTAACCTTTAAACTGCTTTAAACTTCAAACTACTTTAAGCTTCAAACTACTTTCAACTTTAAACTAATTTAAACTTCAAACTACTTTAAACTTCAAACTTCTTCAAACTCTCTGGTCCAGCTTTCTCAAGCCAACTTAAAGTTTGTCTCGACAAACTTTTTTTTCTAGTTAAGTTGGCTTGAGAAAGCCAACATATTGAAATCCTATTTAAACTTATTATTATTATTATTATTCTTCTGAGCGGAAAAAAATCTGAGACTAACTCCTCCTAGAGCTTTAACTCTACATACTCCAAACTCGGCTCAGACACTCAAACTGATCTGACTCGGTATGCTATATCTTTTCAGACTGATCGGACTTACGGTTTTCCTAAAAATGACGATCAAAACTCGAAAAAACTCATTCAAAAACTCCCATTGACTTACATTGGGGAGTTCTAAAAAATTCAAACCGACAAAAATTTAAATCTAAACACCTTGAAGACTAAACCAAACTGCCGTTCTATATACTATATGAGCCATTGAGACTCATTTAAACTAATAAACTCTAAACTATAAACACTTATAAACTAATTAACTTATAAACTCATGAATTCATAAACTTATGAACTCTGATGGTGCGTTCACACCAAACGCGAATAGCGCGTCAGGCGCGAGTGATTTCAAAGTTAAGTCAATGCAAAGACGCGTTTCGCGCGTAAAAAATTCCTGCGGCGCGAATGAGGCGTTTAGCGCGGCGCGGTAGACGCGAATACGCCTCATTCGCGCGTCAAGTTCGCGCGAATAGCGCGAATTGAGCGTCTGGCGCGTTAAGCGCGTTACGCGCGAATGATTTTATTAGTGCTTTTTGTGCATTCACGCGTTTGACGCGAATTCGCGTCTGCCGCTCAAGTTGAAAAATCTGAACTTCTGCGTCAATTCGCGCCGCGTTAACCAATAGGAGCCTTGCTGCTGTCACGTGGTGAAGTGACGAGATAAACTCCCGCGTGGAGTTTCATTCATTTAAAATGGAGGAAAAATTAATTTTAGCCGTGAGCAGTCACCCAGAGCTATACGATAGCAGTTCTTATTTTTACCGAGACAGGAATAAAAAGGACCTTGCTTGGAAAAGGGTCAGTGAGGAGATAGGGCAAACTGGTGAGTTGTAAACATGTACACATTTCACTTTTAAATCACGTTATTGACCTTGCCGCTATATTCCCGCTATACAGCTACTTTTCGCTAACAAGATAATGTTTATTCAGAGGAAGTTTGCAGGAAAAAATGGAAAAGCCTCAGGGACACGTACCTGAAGGAGAAGAGGAAGGAGATGGAGAAGAGGAGTGGATCAGCAGCAGGGTCTGTGAAGAGGTGGAAATTCTCTCAGATCTTGGGATTCCTCGACCCCTTCGTCACCCCACGGGAGACGAGTGGTAACATGGAGGGGGTCGAGGCCCAGATCGAAGAGGACTACCACCTCGAGGACCAGGGACAGCCTGAAGAGATATCAGGGGAGACAGTGACAGGTGTGTTTCCAGTCAAGGCATTTATGATGCCATGTTTACAGATGAAGAAAATGTAATCTATCTATGACTATTGTTACCAATGTGTTTAACATAATAACATTTAAATGTTTAAAATAACATTTAATATTGTCTTGACAGAGGTAAATTATCAAAGAGGGGATCATCAAAGATCCCCTGCCTCTCCTCCTGTCTCCCCAGTCCCTGGTCCCTCAGTCCCTGCTGCTGAACCCACAGGTGAGTGAAGGCAATCGTACAAACAATATTTCAACATGTTACGAGCTCTAGTCCCCTTACTAATAATCATTGTATTTGTAAATGCAGACACAAATCCATTGCAATGTATGGAACCAATCATCTGCATACATACTTTATAGCTACTGTTCATTTGCATGTTTATCTATGTATATGTCTGAAGTATATTTATTTATTAATTTATTAATTAAAGGATAGCCTCTAACTTGTAACTTTAATTAAAGCCTATAACTTTAATTACTTAATATATGTTAAAGCAAGTTAAAAACAGTATCACATTTGCATTTAAATAAAAAAAAATTAAACCTTCACTGTGAACATGAAAATCAGGGATCATCTTTCTGCCTTCTCATTGCAGTGCTGTGTTGTATTTTTTTATTTCACAGGCCAACAGAGGAGGAGAGCCCGCCGGCGGCCCCGTGAGCGGTCCCAGGATGGTCCGTCGGAGGTGGAGCAGGCGCTGATGGAGCTTCTGTCACAACCTCCGGCGCGACCTCCAGCCCCACCGCCACTGACCGCCGATGAGCACTTCCTCCTCAGCCTTCTGCCTTTTCTGCAGAGCATGCCGCCTCATATAAAAGAAAATGTTAAATTCCAAATATATAAATTGACAATGGAAAACAGCACCACTGTGTTAAATTTGGAGCAATATGACCCCCCACAGTAGGTTTTAAAAAAAATGAGGCAGCAGGCTCTGCAGGAAACGCAGAATGCCCTCCTTCCTTTTCTCCTACATGTTGTTCCCTGTGGTTTTTCCACCTTCCAAGCGAGGTCCTTTTTATTCCTGTCTCTTTGTAAATAGTTTGTACGTTCAGTTTTTTTATTTTTAAAATCTGTTCATATTGTTAAATATAAATGTTCTATATTCATTTTATTTAAACCAATAAATTATTTTACAATCTGACTAAATGCCTGGTGTGGTTCTATGCACAACAAAGCAAATCTTGTATCACATAACTTGTTTTTTTAATATACGAGATGTATTAATTTAGTATTTAATGTTATTTATTCCATATCTAAATATAGATTATATGAAACATCATTGTAATATAAAGACAACCAACAACAACAAAAAAGAAAGGTTCATTACTTTTGGAGGCTGGCTCCATTTATTTATTAAAAAATAAATAAATAATTTTACCTTGTATACAAACATGGAAAACCTGTAATTTTGAAAAGGTTAGTCAGAGTTTAAACTTAATGCATGTGCATGTTGTGGACCTGACAGACTGGAACTGAGGCTGACAACCTGGAAAAAATACTACATATTATAATGGAGGAAAACTGTTTTTAGAAAGACATGTTCTTTATAGGTTTGTGGGTGGCTCTTAAAAGAGCCGTTGTGGGAAGTCATGAGGAGGACTTCAAATGCTACTCCGTCGGCTGCCATGGTACTGCTCCCTCCGCCGAGAAGTGTTCCATGAAAACCTCCCTCGCCTGGAGTGCCTCTCTGGAGGAGTTGTTGGCTGCAACTCGACCCAGACCTGGCAGTGGCTCATCTCCAGCATGCCCCGCGCCCCTCACAGCAGGTGCCTCTCTCCCTTCCGAATACCGCATGAAGTTGTGGAGAACACACGTCGCCTTCACACACTTCTCCGCAACTTCAGGGTGGACCTCGATGAGGCGGCGGTACATCCTCCACTGTGAGGAGAGGATGCCAAAGGCGTTCTCCACCACCAGCCTGGCTCTGGAGAGACGGTAGTTGAAAACACGCCTTTCTGGAGGAAGCGTGCGTCCAGGGAAGGGCCGCATGAGGTTCCTCCGCAGCGGGAACGCCTCATCAGCCACGAAGACATGGGGCTGGGGTCCTCTCTCTTCCGCACCAGGTAGAGGGTGGTCAGGAGGCAGATGAAGAGTGCCAGCCCGGAGAGCCTGTCCAAAGGCAGAGTTTGCCAGGATCCCACCGTCACTGGTCCTGCCATACCCCCCAACATCGATCACCCGGAAGCGATACTTCGCATCCACAACTGCAAGCAGAACGATGGAGAACGTTCCCTTGTAGTTGTGGAACTGGGATCCTGAGTTGGGGGGTGCCTTCAGCACCACATGCTTCCCATCCACCGCTCCAATGCACAGAGGGAAGTTCCACCGCTCCTGAAATCCCTCTGCGATGGACCTCCAGTCATCGTTGGTGGCAGGGGCGGATTAAGGTGGTCAGGGGCCCCTAGGCTGCTCTTTGTGTGAGGCCCCCCCCCCCACACTAAAAATGTATTTAGTGCCATACATGGCCATACGCAACTACAGTGAACTGGCATACACACACATTGAGACAGCCAAAGTGTTTTCTTTACATTCCTTCAAGTGGTGGACCACAACAGTAAGACAATTACCACCACACCACATAGGTAAAATGAAAAATTGAACATTACAAACAAACCACAAATACAAACAAGACCCAGTGCTTAGAATCAACCATTTAATTATGATCAAGAAACACTGGCAGTAAAACCAAAACTAACTTAATAAACAGAGGTGTAATTGTTAGAGGTTTTTTGTTTGCGCCAGGCACGGCGTTATGGGTGGGCCTGACGGGCTTAGGCCCACCCACTTTTCAACAGGCCCATCCAAAAATTTCCTTCAAAACAAAAAACAAAAAAAACAACCTTTTAATATATTCTAATTTTGGCAGAAATTATAAAAAATCGACAAAAGCTCATAATTTGTGCTAAAATAGTGTAAATATTTAGTTTTAAAAACAATTTTAAAAAGCTGGTTATGTCTATTTTGATGTTTCTGCGCAAGTTCGGCAGACAGTGAGGTTCGGGTTTGTTCCGATCAGAGCTCGTGAGCGGAGAGCGCATTTCTGAATATTCCGCTCCGCTCGCTCTTTCCGCAGGGTCGCTCGCTCAACCCAGAATGGCCTGAGACTGGTTCGAAAATATGTGGAATAAGGGCTGCCTCAGACTAAATTTTTTTCTAGTCAACTAGAAGTTGTTCATTTAAGCCTTCGTGGAAAATTCGCCCCTTTATATTAATTTAATTACTTAGGCTATAATGAGCGTTTACGTAGGCCTAATATAGCTGCACTCAAGCGCACGACCGCATGCATAAAGCTTGCCACAAAGAACCGGTAAAAGTAATGATTATGAATGTGTCTAAAATAGCAAGGAGACATTTAATTATTTATTAATAAACTGGTGTTTTCTGTGTCGCTGCAAAGATGAAGTTGACGATGCGGTCTCGCCATGAACGCCAGAGAGAAATGCACATTTCATATGGATTACATATTCAGAGAGTAGCCTATTTGTTTTGAATATTTTCGTTTAGAAGTAGACATTTCAAGCTTTCTATAATAGATAGCCTATATTTCTCAAATCTGTGAGGCACAAGCTGAGTTTCGGCGCCCTCCAGTTCACGTGCAATGCAAGTGATCGTGTCAGCCCCTTATTACATTGTCTGTTATATATTTGCTTCTTATTTATTAAATACAGGCAATTGGATGATAAAACATTGATCAAAATTAAGATACAATTTATACAAAACGAAAATCTTTTAAAAAAGAGACTACAAAACAAAAATTAATGAAGTGGTCAAAATGTTTTACCCATGTCTCCAGACATATTGCTCATCTCATGATGTATCATATCTCTCTCATGCTGCATGCTCACTTTCATACAGAAGAGGATTAGGGCCAAGCAATAATAAAAAAATAAAACCATCTCGAGATTAAAGTCATTATAATGCGAGATTAAACTCGTTAAATTTCGAGAAAAAAAGTCGAAATACAATCTTTAGAATAAACTCATTAAATATCGAGAATAAAGTCGTTGTGTTTCGAAAAAAAAAATCGTTAAATTTCGAGAGAAAAAAAACTCGAAATACAATCTTGAGAATAAACTCATTAAATTTCGAGAATAAAGTGGTTGTGTTTCGAGAAAAAAACTCGTTAAATATCGAGAAAAAAAGTCGAAATAATCGTGAGAATAAACTCATTAAATTTCGAGAGTAAAGTCGAAATGAAATGTAGAGAATAACGCATTCGATCAGTGTTCATTGCATAGCCTACTGATAGAGGACATGGCAGAGTTGGATCACTTAGTCAAGCTATATTTTAGACTTTCTTTCAGTAACAAAGCCGTCTAGGTCGGCTAGAGGAGGAGCTGTACTTTCATGGAATAATGTCCACTTTAATGCACCCAATAGGCGGGTGAGAAACAGCGCCATGAATTATGCAGAAAATGCAAGACTGCTCTTTGCGCATTGTGTAATGTGTCAAGTTCAAAGTTTCATAAAACAATAATTCCACAGTAAAAACTGCTTAAAATTTGGATTTCGTTAGACAACAGCTCTTCTATAATGGGATAATGTCCACTTTAACGCACCCTCTGATGCGGCCTAGAAAATGCACAACTATAGGAATGATGGCGCAATAAGGCGACTCTGAATTTGTTTGTCCCATTTAAAACTTTAACGGTCCATAAAAAAAAATTAAAAAAAAAACGATAGCCTACAGAAATTTGTGCCAATATTTCGGTTTCCACTAGATCAATATATGCTCTATTACTCCCTTTAGTCGGATTTAACGCGCCCTTACATATGGCTGAGAAATGCAGAATTTCTTCATTCATTTCTAACAGAGCTTGTTGCGAGCAATGCCATACACACAGGGTGCTTAAGGAAGCGTCGCGTCATTTAAAGGGGAGGTCCGCGCGTCAATAGCCTAACAAACGAATAAGTAACTGGATTCAGCCTCGTATGCAATGAACTCTGGTCGAATGCGTTATTCTCTACATTTCATTTCGACTTTTTTTCTCGAAACACAACGACTTTAATCTCGAAATGTAATGAGTTTATTCTCAAGATTGTATTTCGACTTTTTTCTCGAAATTTAACGAGTTTAATCTCGCATTATAATGACTTTAATCTCGAGATGGTTTTATTTTTTTATTATTGCTTGGCCCTAATACTCTTCCGTACTTTCATAATCAACATTAATTAAATTAAAAAACAATGACGTCACATATTTTCCAACCCAGCCCTCACCCCTGTTGCAACAGTCGTTGTTTAGGTAGGCTAACTTAAACGCGCACGTACAGTCTCGGAGTCATCGCTGCAACCAGGAGATGAAGGAGAGCTGAGATCCACATCACCTAGCACATCTTCGTCTCTGCCACCCCAGGGTGCTAGCGCGGCAAGCGCAGCTAGCGCTACCAGCGCCGTTGCTAGGAGGGCGCCAGCGCCTCTGCCTCGCGAGTGGATGATAGCCCTGAAGACGCCTAGCAATGGTGTACCTTTAGTGGTAGTATACCTTTAGTTAAGTTAAGAGTCTTCGTAGCGCGCTAAGAGACAACATTATCAGGAAACGCAGCCCAGGTATGATGCGTAATGGAGATTCCAAAGCGCTCTTCTTTGGTCAGAACCATGGAGAGCGATTGCGGATAGGTCCGTCCTATGCACCGGACTTTTTTACAATGCAACAAAATATTTAAAGAGCATCAAGCTATTATGTATACTCACAGATAATTTAACAGTATATTAGTCAGTAATTTTTATTAGGTTAAACAGTGATTGGATAACGTTTTTAATTTAACGTTCACAATTGGTCTGGCCCATCCAAACTGGACTCCTAGCTCCGTCCCCTGCCTGGTTCGCGCTTAAGTAAATATATATATAATAAAAAATATATAGGGGAGCGCGGGGCACAACCTAACGCGGGGTTAGTTGTAACGCGCTTGTTTTAAATACTTCCGCACATGCTTGGATGACGAAACTTTGTGTATTTACTAGTTGCCATATCAACACTATATAGAAAAAAAAAAATCCGCTAAATTTTTTTTTTTTTGGAAGATATCCATAGACATTTATTAAACCATAGCAAAAGTAAATTTCTTACTTAAGTTAATTTTTCATCTCTATTTTTTGTGTTTATTTAAAATAAGACAAATCTGATATTATTTTAATCTCCAATATGTTATTTAACAGTTGAGATAGTTATTTAATGCTTCACTAACTAGCAGAAGACACTAGCAGGGTTTAAATCCCAGTTGTGCAGGCGAGGGCATGTTGTAACACTGCGTTACAATGTGCCCCTATTAGAAATATGCTATTCTATTCTATACTTGTATTAATTTTATTGAGAAAACGTGAGAAAAAAGGTGAATAAAGACTGAGAGTCAATGTTCAGAAATTACTAATTATTTATTTGTTTTGAACTATGTTGTATAGCTGTGTTTTCATGTGTTTGTAGTCAAAACTCAAAAATGAGTTTATATTTAATTATTAAAAATTGCCATTATTTTATATGAAAAAGGTTTTTAATTGTATTTTATTTAGAAAATATTTTAGTTTGTTTTGTATATATTTTTTATTAGATCAGATAACATTTTAAGCTGTCATATGCAGGGGCGAAAATTTCATCTAAATGTTGGGGGGGACAATAAACATAACATTTTTCAAGAACAATTTTTGAAGGGGACACCAATAATACAGGCAAAATTGTACTTGCAAGGAAATGTGTACAGAGAGAAAAGCCTTACTCTACTATAGTGTAGCATGGAGACCATTCCACTATCCCAAAGTTTCTTTCTGGTTCAATGGAAAAGCTAACTAAATTGACCAAAAAAAATCTTCAAAATCATAAAAAAATGTATTGCAATGTTTTTTTTAAGTTGTTTGCACAGTCAACCCACCAAAATACAATGAAATTTGAACTCAACTTCAACATGTATTTATTTATATATCACATTTAATAGCAACATTGTTGCTTTACAGTTATAATTAAAACATACAAAAACACTTACCATGCCTTGCAAATAAAGGCATGACTACACTCTTTTAGAAATACACCCTCACACAACTATATAGTGAGATCAGTATAGACAAAAAAGAGAGGGAAAAAAATAAAATAAAAATAAGTTATTACTTCAAATTTTTATTTCAAACTTAACTTTAAAAGTAATGAAAAACATCAATATTGTAAAAGTATCCCTATATTAAACAAATCAAATTATTTTGTAACAAATAAAATTATTAGGTTATAGACACTGCTCTATATGTAGTAATAAAACATAGCTGTAATTTAAATGAAACTTGCATGACAGGAAAGGCACTAAACAAAAGTACCAAATGTATTTTTCCTGGTATCACTGGGCCCCACAAACTCTTGGCATATCTTGTTTATGTTAAGGCTGTCCAGCCTGTCTTTGTGCACATTGCACACTAAAAGACTGTTGAGTCTGTCTTGGCCCATTGTAGCCCTTAGCCACGTCTTCAGTCTCCGCAGTGCACTGAAGCTCCTCTCAGCTTCACATGAGGACACTGGCACCACCAACAAAATTCTGACCAGGACCTCAACTTGGTCAAACAACCCCCGAACCTCCACTGGCATTCCCCTTAGGACCTCTGCTGCCTCTCCACTGCTGCTACAGGGATATTTCTGCCGAAAGAGGGGCAACTGTACTGAGAGAGAACCTCTATGCAATTCAGGATACTCAACTATTGCATCCGTTAACACCCCGGTCAAAAGGACACTCTCTAAGTTTTGCAGAGTCTTTAGACTGTCTTGATTGAAACGGTCACCAAACTGACCCTCCACACAATCCAATACTTTAAAGAACTCTGCCCTGTAATGATCCACTGCTTTGCCAGCAAAGCGCCTTGAATTTGCCGTCTCAATAGAGTCAACTGATTCAGTGGAGTCAACCAATGCTGTAGCTTTCTCATACAGTTCAAGATAGTTCTTGTCATTTCTCTTTCCCTGAAGAGAGGATCGGACACAATCTACTGCAGCCTGCATACCAGAGACAGTCTGGGTCTTCTTCTGCAGTGAAATGTTTAGGCACTCAAGCTCTCCAACAACAGCAGAAGCAAGTGTGAGGCCCAACACAGTCTTACCTTTGCTGAAGTGCTCAAATAAACCACTGGCAGTTGAAGCTGTCCTAGATGCACTTTTTGCCATCTCCTCTAGGCTGCCAAGTACCCGCTCATACTGCCCTAGCACAGCTAATATAGCAGAATTGCGCACAGTCCACCTGGTTGGACAAAGGGGTTTCAGTGTGGTAATGGGAACATTTTCAGAGGTAACTATGTTTTCAAACATTCTCTTAAATTTTCCTGACTGGCTAAAAAGGATGCCTAACTGGTGGACCCAAGAAAGGCAGTCCCGAATCATTGGTGAGGCTGAGCAGCCAGCCTGTGTGATTAGACTGACACAGTGGGCACCGCAATGCACATAGAGGGCTAATGGCTGCTGTTCCTTCACTATTGCCTGTGCACCGCTGTACTTTCCTGCCATGTTTGAAGCGCCATCGTAACTCTGCCCACGTAAAGCAGACATGGGCAGATTGAGCCTCAACAGCACATCAGTTACCATCTTGGCAATGCCCTGGCCTGTTGTCTCTGATAAACTGTATAATCCAATAAATTCCTCATGTGGAACAAGGTCATGGTCCACATAGCGCAGACATACACTTTCCTGCTCAACACCAGAAATATCCTGGGTACCATCAACTACTACAGAAAACTGTACAAGGGCTGGAGACCTAATCTCACTTGCAATGCCTCGGATTATTGTATTGGCCATAATTTTCAGGATTTCATTCTGTGATTTAGGGCTTGTGTATGCAATGGTGCGATCTGTTAACCATTTCAATAAAATGGGATCATCCTCTTCTGCCCTAAGTTTCAGGAGCTGATACAGATTCCCACTTTCATCAGTATGGCCTCTTAAAGATTGTCCCTGCCTTGCCACATGCCGTACAGAGCTAACAACTCTCTTCAAGCAATGTCTTGCCACCTCCTGCTGTTTACCCCATGCACTGGATAACTGGGCACTGATTGGGTTTGACTGATGTGCACTCACAGTCACATAATGTCGGTGGGCTTGGGAGGTCTGGTGTGCTGTACATTTTTCAATGGCTTTTTTCCAATTTCTAAAGCCTGTACTAATGAAAGCCGCATCAGCTCTATGACCTAAAGGGTACTGATTAGAAACACCTTTGCTGCAGTAAAAACACAAGACCCCTCTTACTGATGGACTGTAATGTAGCCATGGAAAGTCTTGGTACCATTTATCTTGAAATGCCAATGACTTGTTCTGAAGTATTTGTTTCTCGATACACTGGGGGTGTGGTTGGTACGGCTTTGTGCAGTCACTGAGATCTGAAATAAAGACTGTGTTCCTGTCCCCTGTGCTAGTGCTGGCAATATTGTCTCCTTGTGCTGCTTTCTCTGGCTCTCTCCCTGGTTCTGACCCTTCCTCTACTCTCACTGTCTCAGGAAAGTCTGACTCCTGGAACAGAAGATGTGTTGCATACTCCTAATAACTACCTCATCCAACCCAATAGCAAGACTTCTAAATAAAGACTCTTTTTTTTTTTCTTAACACTTTGGCTGAATTGGCTGATCATACTATAAATTGTTGAGCCAGTGGTGCTCATCTGCTAAACAGACACACCTCCAAAAAACATTAACAAAAGCTCAACACACTTACCTGAGATTCTAAACCTGACTGTCCCTGGTCTCCCTGTCCCTCAGTACTTTCTGTATCCTTTGCCTGTGACACTGTGACGTTAGTATTTCCATAAGCACCCATTTTTATAATGATGTATTGCCTTAATTTTGTACTTACTTGGCGTTTTGGTGCACTGAAAAATGATCTTATGTCCGTTTTTCTTTTCTCTGTCATTTTCTCCGGCTAACAACACAAAGCAATTGTTGTTTAAATATGCGTTTAAATATGTAGGGTTTCATAGGTTCACCACACGGTAATATAATAATTATTAAATTATCTTGCGTCCTTCACATTGTATTTTAGGTTTCATCTGGGACAGACCTTTTACCTTTTATACATTCATTTTTAAACCTAATTATGCATGCATCATCTTTTGTGTAAATTTCATAAATGTAATCAAATTAAATTATAATAAGACAAAAGGACTGTATCAACAAAATATTTGCAATGTAGAGGAAACACAGAAGCTGCATTTGAAGTGGCATTTAGATGCTTTTACACAAACATAAATATTTTGTTGTTTTAAAAATATTTTATTAATATTTATATTTGAAATGATTTAAAATATGAAAATATACTTTTGATGTAAAATTAAAACCGCCAGTAGGAGGCAGCATCAAGTCACTGTTAATGAGTGAGTCATTGAGATTAAACTGATTCATTCAGTAGGAAACTCAGCGTTTCTCAGAGACGCAATTACAGTGCTCTGGCTTAGTTTTCAACTATTTTCGTTGGTGAAAGAGCTAAACACAGGCAAAGTGTTCTCTAAAATGTACATGACTTAATATTAACTTCTTGTTTATTAAACTTATAAAATCAAAATCACATTTGTTATCATGCTAATAGGCCTATCTGGAGAAAAACTGCACTGAAGAAAGAAAAACGAAGAAAACTGAAGAATGAGAAATGAAGAAAATCTTCATGTGATATTATATTAGATGAACTATATTAAATTATATAAACCGAGTAACCGACTAAATCACAGTGAAAGCGTGAAAATCTAAATCCGCACCCGCACTAGTCTAATCTACAAGACTAAAGGGCCTTACACACCAGGACGAATATCGGCGCGCGTTATTCGCCAGCGTTTTTCAACGCGTTTTTTGTGTTCACACCCAAGCGATTTTCGCTGACGATGAGCCGAGTGAACATGCAAATTCATTCCCTGACATTAGATGGCGCGATTGTCAAACGTTCGTGGAAAAAAGTTACAAGCCTATGTACATGAAAGACAAAATGAAACTCACCATCAAGGCCCATTTGCTCTGCAACACCACTCCAAAACAGTTCTCTTTTATCAAGATTTTTGTAGTCGCGTTTGTCATATAGTTCTTTATGTTCCGACACCAACGAGGCCAGCAGCTCTACATTCATCTTGCCTTGCATCTTCCTCGTCTTATTTCTTCCCAGCAGTGTAGACGCTATCTTCTTCGCCTGTATGTGTGCTCGGCAAGACCGTTTTGTGTTTGAGCGCCCCCAAGTTGTGTTTTACTGTAACTTCAGAAGCTCCAGACATGTGAGCAAAAGCGCCAATCTCATTGGTCGGATAGTTTTTGACGCGGCGCGTCAAACCAAAAAAACGAACCCGAGGCGTTTTTTAAAAAATGACGCTTTTACGCGTGGCGTTTTTCGCGTCGGTGTGCACACTCACATTGGCGCCCTTTGTTTAGTCACGAGGCGTTAAACGTCGGCGAATATCGCGCGCGAAATTCGTCCCGGTGTGAACAGGCCTTAACGTTACGTTAACTGTTAACACGTAGTGTATGCGTACACTCTATGGGGGTGTGTGAGAGATATAGCTGCTACCGGTATTAAACAAGCTAGGAAAACGCATAGCAGCTAGACTGTAACGTTATAAAACGGGTAAACGCTATTACGTTAATTGCTAACATGGCAGACTACATCGGTGACAAAAGTACATACACAAGTACACAATCATAATTTTTGTTTAGATGATTTATTAATGACTCAGCATCATCTATATTAAAGAGAAAATAATCACTTCATCCATTGTTTAAAGTGAATAAAATAACATTGACTTACTGAAGTTTCACAACTATTCAAAAACTTTGTTCTCTCCGACCGGACTGTGTGTGTGTCGGTGGTGAGGTAAAAGCAGGGTAAAAGTGGCGCTGTCAGTGGACCAAACCACTGTGAGGCAAGGGAGGGGGTAATCAAAATGTTTAAAACGTATTTTTTTTTTTTTGCTCCGTTTGCATTGCATTTGTATTGTTTTACTTCTTACACAACTATTTTAAGTATAAATCATTAAATTATTTTCAATACACATATTTTAATGATATTTTAGGGGGGGACAACCCTCAGATAGGGGGGGTCCTGACCCCCCCGACCCCCCCGCGATTTCCGCCCCTGGTCATATGGTCATGTTACAATGTGCCCCTCGACATGTTACAATGTACCCCACCTATGGGGCATGTTGTCACATTTCACTTCCATTCTTTCGGGGTATATCAAGAAAAAAGTATATACTGTATTAATAAAACAAAAACACATAATTGTAGTAGACATGTGGGAAATTAATGTGGGAAAAAAAAAATACTCTGAACCATAAGTAGATTTACACAAACTGAGAAAGTCAAAAAGCGTTACTTTGTGCCCCGCTCTCCCCTATAAAAAAAATTGTCTGGCCAATCCGAGGCCCCCTGCACACGTGGGGCCCCTAGGCTGCAGCCTAGGCAAGCCTGTGCATTAATCCGCGCCAGGTTGGTGGGCACAGCCATGTAGTCCTCCACAAGGCAGTCCCAGATGGCAGTCACTACCTGGGCGACGATCTGGCACACGGTGGAGACACCAACACGGTAGCTGGACGCTATCGTCCTGAATGAGTCCCCAGTGGCAAGAAACCTAGAAAACATTGTTATAAATATTATTACAAGTACACTTGTAGTTACATATTAAACTATACAATCAATACAATACTATTAAATGGTTTATGGTATATTAAAATGCCAATAATCAAGCACTACATATTGCTTACAGATAGAGATATTTAATTTCTAGGTTAATGTCTAGGTTATAGCAGTTAACTCAGTATCACTAGAAAGATTACTGTGTTTATACAGAGAAACATGACAGTATCACGTCTGCCAAGAGAATATTTTAATGTCTAGGTTATAGCAGTTAACTCAGTATCACTAGAAAGATTACTGTGTTTATACAGAGAAACATGACAGTATCACGTCTGCCAAGAGAATATTTTAATGTCTAGGTTATAGCAGTTAACTCAGTATCACTAGAAAGATTACTGTGTTTATACAGAGAAACATGACAGTATCACGTCTGCCAAGAGAATAGTATCACTAGAAAGAGCGCCAACGGTGGTATCCGTACCACAGTTTAAAAAAAACATTGATAGTATGTTAACATAGTTAACATATTGAATACACTGTATTTAAAATATCATATACATTTACTAACCGAAGACAAAAATTTAAATCTAAACACCTTGAAGACTAAACCAAACTGCCATTCTATATACTATATGAGCCATTGAGACTCATTTAAACTAATAAACTCTAAACTATAAACACTTATAAACTAATTAACTTATAAACTAATGAATTCATAAACTTATGAACTCTTAAGCTCTTAAATTAATAAACTCTGAACTCTGAATCTCATTTAAACTTATAAACTCTAAACTGATTTAAACTTATAAACTCAAAACTCAAGAACTCATACACTTATAAACTCATCAATTTATACACTTATAAACTCTAAACTCAGACACACACACTGAGTTTATGAGTGAGTGTGTGAGCGAGTTAGTGTGTGTGTGTGTGTGTGTGTGTGTGTGTGTGTGTGTGTGTGTGTGTGTGTGTGTGTGTGTGTGTGTGTGTGTGTGTGTGTGTGTGTGTCTATCTAACTTATTTATCTATCTGTCAAACTTCAAACTACTGTAAACTACTGTAAACTTCAAACCACTATAAACTTCTTAAGTTTAAATCTTCCAGCTCCCAAGCAACTCCATAGCAACCAAACTCGAGTACCCTAGCAACCGTTTTGTAAGACCTATATCTCTGTATCAGAACATCGTATAGAGATGAGGTTTGGCTCTTTTGACTCATGCTAGCAAACAGCACTTCCAACATGCTACATATGCTAGCAGTGAATAGCTACATGCTAATAGCGATTAGTTAAGTGTTAAATCATGCCAAGATCATGCTAAGAACTCTATAAAAACTCCATAGTAACCATCTGTGACAACTACCAGCCACCTAGTAACACCATATCAACCACCCTGAATACCTTAGCAACTGCCTAGCAACACCTAGCAACCACCCATAACACCCTAGCAACCACCTAGCAACCACCCAAAAGACCCTAGCAACCACCTAGCAACCACCCAAAATATCCTAGCAACCACCCAAAATACCCTAGCAACCGCCTAGCAACCACCCAAAAGACCCCTAGCAACCACCGAAAATATCCTAGCAACCACCCAAAAGACCCTAGCAACCACCCAAAACACCCTAGCAACCGCCTAGCAACCACCCAAAAGACCCTAGCAACCACCCAAAATATCCTAGCAACCACCCAAAACACCCTAGCAACCGCCTAGCAACCACCCAAAAGACCCTAGCAACCACCCAAAATATCCTAGCAACCACCCAAAAGACCTTAGCAACCACCCAAAACATCCTAGCAACCACCCAAAACACCCTAGCAACCGCCTAGCAACCACCTAGCAACCACCCAAAAGACCCTAGCAACCACCTAAAATATCATAGCAACCGCCTAGCAACCACCCAAAAGACCCTAGCAACTACCGAAAATATCCTAGCAACCGCCTAGCAACTACCCAAAAGACCCTAGCAACCACCCAGAACACCCTAGCAACCGCCTAGCAACCACCCAGAACACCCTAGCAACCACCCAAAATACACTAGCAACCACCCAAAAGACCCTAGCAACCACCCAAAATATCCTAGCAACCACCCAAAACACCCTAGCAACCGCCTAGCAACCACCCAGAATACCCTAGTAACCACCTAGCAACCACCTAGAACACCCTAGCAACCACCCAACATACCCTAGCAACCACCCAGGACACCCTAGCAACCACCTAGCAACCACCCAGAACACCCTAGCAACCGCCCAAAATACCCTAGCAACACCATAGCAACCACCCATAATATCTTAGCAACCGCCTAGCAAAAAACAGTCTGCTTCAAACTTTCTCAAGCCAACTTAAAGTTTGTCTCGACGAACTTTCGCATCTAGTTAAGTTGGCTTGAGAAAGCCAACATATTGAAATCCTATTTAAACTTATTATTATTTTTCTTCTGACCCTAAAAAAATCTATATCAAACTCCTCCTAGAGCTTTAACTCTACATACTCCAAACTCGGCTCAGACACTCAAACTGATCTGACTCGGTATGCTATATCTTTTCAGACTGATCGGACTTACGGTTTTCCTAAAAATGACGATCAAAACTCGGAAAAACTCATTCAAAAACTCCCATTGACTTACATTGGGGAGTTCTAAAAAATTCAAACCGACAAAAATTCAAATCTAAATACCTTGAAGACTAAACCAAACTGCCGTTCTATATATGTGACCCTGGACCACAAAACCAGTCGTATGTCGCACGGGTATATTTTTAGCAATAACCAACAATACATTGTATGGGTCAAAATTATCTATTTTTTTTTTTATGCCAAAATCATTAGGATATTAAGTAAAGATCATGTTCCATGAAGATATTTTTTAAATTTCCTACCGTAAATGTATAAAAAAAATATTTTTGTGAGTGGATGCAGCAAAATCGCGCAAAAAAATGTCCGGAAACACCCCTTCAAACTTTGCTCGCTGCTGACCGCTCTTTGGGAATTACCCACTCAAGTTTGGTATCTATGTAAAGCTTAGATTTCCCGCTTTCAGGTTTATAACTCTCCACAACGTCATTACAGCATTAAGCCAATAGAGAGCGTTAAAACAAACCCTTCTCGTGTAAACAAAACTGTTTTCTTCTTAGCAACGGCCTGCTACTGCGCCTCTGATTGGCTGGCGACTTCTCCGCGTGCACAGTGTACACAATCCGCGATGGTTGCGGTACAATCCATTGATTCTGAGATCGCGCGTTTGCTCAATCTAAACTTTAATGACAGCAATAATTTAACGAACATAGTAAACGATTTTTTCGCAAATGATTGGGAAGATGATACAGAATGTCCAGAGACCGGCTTGGCAAAGGAGGATGCCCTGGAAGATGATGAATTCGATCAATGTGTGGATCTCTTTGACTCCGTTATGGAAAATGCCGCCATGGAAGAATACAAAGTTTTCACTGCGGACACTGAATTCGATCAGGTTGAGTGGGAAAATGCCTCAAAGTTCAGGTGAGTCAGTCAGAAACATTCTTAAATGCCTTCTCTACAAAAATAGTGGTTTTCATGAGTTGTTTATGTCACAGCTATAGCATATTTTGCTTTGACAAAATGTAGGCTTATCAAAACACCAGCTTAGCTGAGGATGTCATGAGGGTGTGTATGATGATTATTTGCCGTAGCCAGCTCCTATATTCAACAAAGTGATATTGTTTTGTTTTCAGCTGTAATTGTCAGTACAATGATGGGCAGCCGTGCTATCGCCTCTTCACCCCAGAGGAAATGATACATAGGAGAGCAGCCATGAGAGAACTGACATCCAGTTAGTATGCCAGGAGTAAAAAAAAAAAAAAAAAATCATGAAAATTGTACAGACAGGTCACTAAGTGCTAAGATTTCAACAAGTTTAATCAGTTTTCTAACTGTTCCTTCATTAACAAGCATGATGACAGAAATATAGAATAGAATAGAATAGAATAGAATAGAATAGAATAGATTTTTTTTGTCATTGTCCAGTGAAATCAATGAAATACAATAATGTAATTCTTTCCCTGGCAAAATCCAGAACCATAAAATTCAGTTGTTTAGCTAGTTTTAAAGTTGCCGTTTCATTTTCAGGGGACCAAATGCTTATCCTCCTGGGGAAGATTTCATGTTCAATCAACAACTCTGAGACCACAAACTTAACAAAAAGGAAGGAACAAACTCCTCGTCAGCGACAGAGGACTTACTATTGGATGGAAGGAAAGCGGTTATGCCGCAATACTTTCAAATTTCTGCACATGTAAGTAAACTAGGAATGACCCACCACTTACAGTTTTGTAACAAAAAGCTCAATGCTGCTTCCAATCTGTACACATAGGATTGTGTAGTATTTTATAGACACTTAAGATTTTCTTTCCTGAGATGTACAAAGACATTCTGTGTGCAGAAAATATTGAAAACGAGTTGTGTTGGTCTGAATGCGTTTTTTTTATTTTTATTATTATTATTTTTAATATATTTATATATATTCCAGGCTAAGCCAAGATCGCCTCACAGGTCTACTTTTGCATTATAAAGAGCATGGATTGGAGTCAAAGGAAAAGAAATCTGGAGGAAGAAAAAACAATACACGATCACTAGAATTTGAAGATTTACAGCGAGCTGTAAGGTTCCTGACAAATTATGCATCAGAAAATGCATTGGTCCTTCCTGGGAGGGTTCCTGGTTTCAAGAGGGATGACATGCAGCTTCTGCCTTCATCTCACACAAAGATTTTGGTCTACAACTGCTACAGACAAGGTCTTGAAAATACAGGTAAATAATTATTATTGAAATTGGTATTATAGAGAGAGCACAAACATTTCAAGCCTTTGGAATACTTTAGAAAATTACTTGATCAGATTCTTGTATTTGTTGCTTTCAGGACACAGAATAATGGGAGACAGCAACTTTTTCAAGCTTTGGAAGAAAGTCTGCCCTTTTATTATCACGGCCAAGCCAATGACGGATTTGTGTTGGGTTTGTCAGGAGAATAATACTCTCATCTTCCGTAGTGCGAACTTGACAGACGTCCAGAAAATAGACCGCGTTGCACAACAAAACAAGCATCTATTAATTGTTAAAACTGAGAGGTCCCTGTACAATAACATGGTCACAGAGGCCAAGAAAGTGTGTGCTGAGAATGACATCAAAGACCTAAGCAGCAACCAGCCATGTAGTCGCAACATCACTATGCACTACTCATTTGACTATGCCCAGCAAGTCCACCTGCCAAGTAACCCCTTGCAGCCAGGACCAATTTATTTTCTAGTTCCAAGGAAGTATGGGTTGTTTGGTGTCTGCTGTGAGGGGATTCCTCGGCAGGTGAACTTCCTGGTTGATGAAGCACATCTCATTAGTAAAGGCTCAAATGCAGTGATTTCATACCTCCATTTTTTCTTCAGCAATTATGGCATTGGAGAAACAGATGTGCATCTCCACTGTGATAATTGCTCAGGGCAAAACAAAAACCGTTTTGTCCTTTGGTTTTGTGCCTGGAGAGTCGCAATGGGTTTGCACAGGAGCATAACCTTGAACTTCCTTATTGCCGGGCACACCAAATTTGCGCCTGACTGGTGTTTTGGGCTTCTCAAGAGAGCATTCAAACGTCATGTGGTGCCTTCACAGAGTGTGCTGGAGAAAGTTGTAAATGATAGCTCCACTGTTAACATCGCCCAGGTCATTGGAAGGGAGGATGGTACAACAGAAGTCCCAGTGTGTGACTGGCAGACCTTCTTCGCTGGATCCTGTAAACCAGTTCTTGGAATGAAAAAGTATCAACACTTTAGGTAAGTGTGCAACTTATCTAAGTAAAATGGCATGTACATTGTATTTATATTAAGCAAACCACTACCACAATCTGCATGTAGGAACTTTGCTTTAGTTGACTTTTTAATGACCCTTTTTTATAAGCAATAAGCAAGATGAATCTGACCAGAAAGGATAGATTTTTGTGTTGATGTCAAGACACCTTCAGAACAGCCATCTTACTTGCTATGTTTATGAGCACTAAAATTGTCATTGTCTCATTATTTTTTCAGGTTTGATGCTGAGCATCCTGGAATGGTTTTTGTCAAGAAAGAGGCAGGCAGTGACGAATTACCTTTCCAGATCCTTCTGCAAGGCATGGATTTCCCAGATGGAGAACCGGTTATCCTGACTCCTCCTGGATTATCACTCCAGAGGCAACAGTACCTGTATAAGAACATCCGCCCTTTCGTTGATTATCCCTACAAGGATACTGTTTGTCCAAGGCCCGAGGTCCTACCAGTTGATGATTCTGACGACAAAAGTGCTCGAGAAATGGACCTTGTGGTGAACTTGGTCTTGGAGCAAACTAAGGATGCTGAACTGGGTCGGGGTCGGGGTCGGGGTCGGGGTCGGGGTCGGGGTCGAGGCCGTGGCCGTGAGTGTGGTCAGCCACTGAGATACAGGAGTCGAAGCCCTCACTAGGCAACTGGGACAATGGCCCAAAAAAAAAGAACACTTTGTGGACTGTTCAAGGTCAGATGTGACTTAAGATATAGACCGTAACCTCATCCCTGATTGAGAGCATATGAAAATGAATGGCAAAATTGATGAAAAATGGCAAAAAGTCAAGTGTAAAATATTATATGTTCCTGATGAAATATTTTAATGAAATTTTGTGTGTATAAAGGTTTAGTTGTGGTAAATCAATGGTGTAAATTTCATTTATTTCCCTTCATTAGTAATATGTGTAGCTAAGGACATAATTTGGACAACTTTAAAGGCGATTTTCTCAATATTTCGATTTTTCTGCCCCATCAGATTCCAGATTTTCAAATAGTTGTATCTCGGCCAAATATTGTCCTATCCTAACAAACCATACATCAATGGAAAGATTATTTATTCAGCTTTCAGATGATGTATAAATCTCAATTTTGAAAAAAATACCCATAAGACTGGTTTTGTGGTCCAGGGTCACATATATTAGCCAATGAAACTCATTTAAACTAATAAACTCTAATCTCATACATTTATAAACTAATTAACTTAAATTTAATAACTAATTAACTAATAAACTCATGAATTCATAGACTTATGAACTCTTAAACTCATAAATTAATAAACTCTGAACTCTAAACTCATTTAAACTTATAAACTCTAAACTCAAAAACTCATACACTTATAAACTCATCAGTTTATACACTTATAAACTCTAAACTCATAAACTCTGAGTGTGTGTGTGTGTGTGTGTGTGTGTGTCTGAGTGAGTGTGTGAGCGAGGTAGTCTGTGTGAGTGTGTGTGTGTGTGTGTGTGTGTGTGTGTGTGTGTATCTATCTAACTTATTTATCTATCTATCTCTCTGTCATAAACTTCAAACTACTTTAAACTTTAAACCAATTTAAACTTCTTAAGTTTAAAGCTCCCAGCTCCCAAGCAACTCCATAGCAACCAAACTTGAGTACCCTAGCAACCATTTTGCAAGACCTATATCTCTGTATCAGAACATCGTATAGAGATGAGGTTTGGCTCTTTTGACTCATGCTAGCAAACAGCACTTCCAACATGCTACATATGCTAGCAGTGAATAGCTACATGCTAATAGCGATTAGTTAAGTGTTAAATCATGCCAAGATCATGCTAAGAACTCTATAAAAACTCCATAGTAACCATCTGTGACAACTACCAACCACCTAGTAACACCATATCAACCGCCCTGAATACCATAGCAACCCCCCAGAACACCCTAGCAACCGCCTAGCAACCACCCAAAAGACCCTAGCAACCACCCAGAACACCGTAGCAACCACCCAAAAGACCCTAGCAACCACCCAGAAACCCTAGCAACCGCCTAGCAACCACCCAAAACACCCTAGCAACCACCCAAAACACCCTAGCAACCGCCTAGCAACCACCCAAAAGACCCTAGCAACCACCCAAAACACCCTAGCAACCGCCTAGCAACCACCCAAAAGACCCTAGCAACCATCCAAAAGACCCTAGCAACCGCCTAGCAACCACCCAAAATATCCTAGCAACCACCCAAAACACCCTAGCAACCGCCTAGCAACCACCCAAAAGACCCTAGCAACCACCCAAAACAGCCTAGCAACCATCCAAAAGACCCTAGCAACCGCCTAGCAACCACCCAAAATATCCTAGCAACCACCCAAAACAGCCTAGCAACCACCCAGAACACCCTAGCCACCACCTAGCAACCACCCAGAATACCTTAGCAACGCCTAGCAACACCATAGCAACCACCCATAACACCCTTGCAACTGCCTAGCAACCACCCAGAATACCTTAGCAACACCTAGCAACACCATAGCAACCACCCATAACACCCTAGCAACCGCCTAGCAACCACCCAGAACACCCTAGCAACCACCCAAAATATCCTAGCAACCACCCAAAACACCCTAGCAACCGCCTAGCAACCACCCAAAAGACCCTAGCAACCGCCTAGCAACCACCCAAAAGACCCTAGCAACCACCAAAAATATCCTAGCAACCACCCAGAACACCCTAGCAACCGCCTAGCAACCACACAAAAGACCCTAGCAACCACCCAAAACACCCTAGCAACCACCCAGAACACCCTAGCAACCACCCAAAATACCCTAGCAACCGCCTAGCAACCACCCAGAATACCTTAGCAACCGGCTAGCAACACCATAGCGACCATCCATAACATCCTAACAACCGCCTAGCAAAAAACTTTCCGGTCCAAACTTTCTCAAGCCAACTTAAAGTTTGTCTCGACGAACTTTCGCATCTAGTTAAGTTGGCTTGAGAGAGCCAACATATTGAAATCCTATTTAAACTTATTATTATTATTATTCTTCTTACCAAAAAATTACACTCAATCTCGTCCTAGAGCTTTAACTCTACATACTCCAAACTCGGCTCAGACCTTCAAACTGTTCTGACTCGAGTTGCTTTATCTTTTCAGACTGATCGGACTTAGGGTTTTCCTACTAATGACGATCAAAACTCGGAAAAACTCCCATTGACTTACATTGGGGAGTTCTAAAAAATTCAAATCCAGATTCAAACTCACCAACCGACAAAAATTCAAATCTAAACACCTTGAAGACTAAACCAAACTGCCGTTCTATATATATTAGCCAATGAAACTCATTTAAACTAATAAACTCTAATCTCATACATTTATAAACTAATTAACTTAAATTTAATAACTAATTAACTAATAAACTCATGAATTCATAGACTTATGAACTCTTAAACTCATAAATTAATAAACTCTGAACTCTAAACTCATTTAAACTTATAAACTCTAAACTCAAAAACTCGTACACTTATAAACTCTAAACTCATAAACTCTGAGTGTGTGTGTGTGTGTGTGTCTGAGTGAGTGTGTGAGCGAGGTAGTCTGAGTGTGTGTGTGTGTGTGTGTGTGTGTGTGTGTGTGTGTGTGTGTGTGTTTGTGTGTATCTATCTAACTTATTTATATATCTATCATAAACTTCAAACTACTTTAAACTACTTTAAACTTCAAACCACTTTAAACTTCTTAAGTTTAATGCTTCCAGCTCCCAAGCAACTCCATAGCAACCAAACTTGAGTACCCTAGCAACCGTTTTGCAAGACCTATATCTCTGTATCAGAACATCGTATAGAGATGAGTTTTGGCTCTTTTGACTCATGCTAGCAAACAGCACTTCCAACATGCTACACATGCAAGCAGTGAATAGCTACATGCTAATAGCAATTAGTTAAGTGTTAAATCATGCCAAGATCATGCTAAGAACTCTATAAAAACTCCATAGTAACCATCTGTGACAACTACCAACCACCTAGTAACACCATATCAACCGCCCTGAATACCATAGCAACCACCCAGAACACCCTAGCAACCACCCAAAATATCCTAGCAACCACCCAAAATACCCTAGCAACCGCCTAGCAACCACCCAAAAGACCCTAGCAACCACCGAAAATATCCTAGCAACCGCCTAGCAACCACCCAAAAGACCCTAGCAACTACCCAAAATATCCTAGCAACAGCCTTGCAACTACCCAAAAGACCCTAGCAACCACCCAGAACACCCTAGCAACCGCCTAGCAACCACCCAGAACACCCTAGCAACCACCCAAAATACCCTAGCAACCACCCAAAAGACCTTAGCAACCACCCAAAATATCCAAGCAACCACCCAAAACACCCTAGCAACCGCCTAGCAACCACCCAGAACACCCTAGCAACCACCCAAAATACCCTAGCAACCACCCAAAAGACCCTAGCAACCACCCAAAACACCCTAGCAACCGCCTAGCAACCACCCAAAAGACCCTAGCAACCACCCAAAACATCCTAGCAACCACCCAAAACACCCTAGCAACCGCCTAGCAACCACCCAAAAGACCCTAGCAACCACCCAAAAGACCCTAGCAACCGCCTAGCAACCACCCAAAAGACCCTAGCAACCACCTAAAATATCCTAGCAACCGCCTAGCAACCACCCAGAATACCCTAGCAACCACCTAGAACACCCTAGCAACCACCCAAAATACCCTAGCAACCACCCAAAAGACCTTAGCAACCACCCAGGACACCCTAGCAACCACCTAGCAACCACCCAGAACACCCTAGCAACCGCCCAAAATACCCTAGCAACACCATAGCAACCACCCATAACTTCCTAGCAACCGCCTAGCAAAAAACATTCTGCTCCAAACTTTCTCAAGCCAACTTAAAGTTTGTCTCGACGAACTTTCGCATCTAGTTAAGTTGGCTTGAGAGAGCCAACATATTGAAATCCTATTTAAACTTATTATTATTATTATTATTATTCTTCTGAGCGGAAAAAAATCTGAGACTAACTCCTCCTAGAGCTTTAACGCTACATACTCCAAACTCGGCTCAGACACTCAAACTGATCTGACTCGAGTTGCTTTATCTTTTCAGACTGATCGGACTTACGGTTTTCCTAAAAATGACGATCAAAACTCGAAAAAACTCATTCAAAAACTCCATTGACTTACATTGGGGAGTTCTAAAAAATTCAAACCGACAAAAATTTAAATCTAAACACCTTGAAGACTAAACCAAACTGCCGTTCTATATACTATATGAGCCATTGAGACTCATTTAAACTAATAAACTCTAAACTATAAACACTTATAAACTAATTAACTTATAAACTAATGAATTCATAAACTTATGAACTCTTAAGCTCTTAAATTAATAAACTCTAAACTCTTAATCTCATTTAAACTTATAAACTCTAAACTGATTTAAACTTATAAACTCAAAACTCAAGAACTCATACACTTATAAACTCATCAATTTATACACTTATAAACTCTAAACTCAGACACACACACTGAGTTTATGAGTGAGTGTGTGAGCGAGTTAGTGTGTGTGTGTGTGTGTGTGTGTGTGTGTGTCTGTGTGTGTGTGTGTGTCTGTCTATCTAACTTATTTATCTATCTGTCAAACTTCAAACTACTGTAAACTTCAAACCACTATAAACTTCTTAAGTTTAAATCTTCCAGCTCCCAAGCAACTCCATAGCAACCAAACTCGAGTACCCTAGCAACCGTTTTGTAAGACCTATATCTCTGTATCAGAACATCGTATAGAGATGAGGTTTGGCTCTTTTGACTCATGCTAGCAAACAGCACTTCCAACATACTACACATGCTAGCAGTGAATAGCTACATGCTAATAGTGATTAGTTAAGTGTTAAATCATGCCAGGATCATGCTAAGAACTCTATAAAGACTCCATAGTAACCATCTGTGACAACTACCAGCCACCTAGTAACACCATATCAACCGCCCTGAATACCTTAGCAACCGCCTAGCAACACCATAGCAACCACCCATAACACCCTAGCAACCACCCAAAAGACCCTAGCAACCACCCAAAATATCATAGCAACCACCCAAAATACCCTAGCAACCGCCTAGCAACCACCCAAAAGACCCTAGCAACCACCAAAATATCCTAGCAACTGCCTAGCAACCACCCAAAAGACCCTAGCAACCACCCAGAACACCCTAGCAACGACCCAAAAGACCCTAGCAACCACCCAAAATATCAATATAAATTTAAATCTAAACACCTTGAAGACTAAACCAATGTGTGTGTGTGAGAGAGTGTGTGTGTGTGTGAGAGAGAGAGAGAGAGTGTGTGTCTCTATGTGTGAGTGTGTGTGTGTGTAAACTCAAAAACTCAGAAAGACAAAATCAAGTAATTATGCTTCAAAAATTATTTTATTTAGTTAATGCCCATTTGGATCGCACTTAGTCTGGAACCTCACCCTTAAGTAAATCAAACTGGAGTAAAAAGCTCCAGAATTACTCACTCTTGGGATCACTGGAACACACAAGCCTTCCCACCACGTCAAGGTGGCGATCCATGGAAAAGGACATTCACTCTCCATCCATTCCTTATCTAACAAACAAACAAACAAACATACAAACAAACAAACAAACAGTCTATATGTAACACATTCACACACACATGCACACAAGAAGTAGACAATGTGAACAGTTCTGTAGTATAAATTTATTTGTATTAGTATTTTTTTCTTGAAATAAAGATGTTATCTTACAGCAGTGTTGACTGTGTGATGCAGATTAGTGATATATTTGATGTTTCTACTCTAAAACACAATATACCGGATCATGATAGCTGTAATACGTCTGTAGAACTCCTGCTCTGACGTTTGAGTGTGTGCCACTTATGAACACAGGATCTAGAAGAGTGTTTTTTTCTGTTGTCCCGGTGCTGATTACCTGCGTGTATCCTTTATCTTCAAACAAATTCAGAATAGGTTTGTTGCAACGAGAAAGCTGATCTTCATTGAAGTCACCACAAACGATTAGAGGCCTGAAATCAATGATCTCCAGAGATGTCAAGAGGGCGTTCAGGTGTGCCAAAAACTCTGCCAAATTATAACTTGGTGGTCTGTAGATTACAGCAAGAAGTGCTTGTTTGGGGGCTTCTATCTTCAAAACCAAATATTCCAAGTCAGTAACATTCTGCATGTACATCAGAGGAGAAACTTGAAAGTTGTTCTTCACATAAATAGCCACTCCACCACCATTTTTGTTTGCCAAAAGTGCATAGTTTGTGTAGGATGCATGCCTGTTGCGTTTGTACATGGTGTATCCATCCAGATGTAGATGTGCAGGAACAGCTGAGCCTGACAGGTGTGTTTCAGTGAGGCACAAAACATCAGCCAATAGAAGCTCATGGTGGCATTTTAAATCCTCCATATGACACTCCAGTCCCTCTGTGTTATGATGAATGATTTTAAGAGCGGAATTCAGGTTGGAATCCTGTACAATATTTAGGATGGGCTGGATACTTTGAAAATCCGCTCTTGGCATGTTCTCCAAGGAGGCACTTATTTCTGGATTACAGAAGACTTTCTTTTCATCAAAGTCATTAATGTGCAATCCACTGAGTGATGTTGTTCTGCTGAGTGCAACGTATGCCATGCCTGATTCGAATATGTGCTTCAGAGATACAACAGCGCGGTCAGTCGTCATTCCTTGGACTTTATGGATGGTACATGCGAAAGCAAGCTTCATGGGAAATTGTCTTCGAATTGTTCCTTTTCTTTTCAGTGGTTCCTCTGACCTCTCAATATAGACAATGTTGTCATCTCCACCAGGTGCTTTGTTGCGATGTTTCTGTCCAGCAGTCATATTATCTAAATGAAGACCAATTAATTGAACAAATCCATCTCGGGTCTGAGTTGTTATTTTTGCCACCTTGCCAAAAGTGCCATTAACCAGTCCATCTTCCACATCAATATTTCTGGTTAGCATCACTCGTGCACCAATAGCAATCTGTAGTGTGTCAATAAGGTCACGATTGTCTCCTTTAAATGGTACTGCTTGTCTTTTCATTTCTCCTGTTCGGGGATCTTTTTTGTAATCATGTGCATTTATGGTAATGACATTTGAAAAGCGTGAGGATATGGCTTCACTGTTGTGATTGTCTACCTCTTTATTGGTTGCATAGATGTGTAATGCATCAGTGGGACACTCTTCAGGGGAGGATCTTATGACAGTTTCTAACATGCACCTGTCTGCATCAGTTAGTTTCTCGTGCTTCCTTTTTACTCTCAGTCTGTTGAGCAGCTCAGCGTATGCAAGATCATCTCTCTGTCTCATGATCTGAGTCATAGTTATCATTTGAAAATGATCTGTCCAGAAGTCCAGCACATGGTCCTCATACACACAGAGTGGTTTTGCTCTTCCCACAGGTGGTAACTGATAATAATCTCCCACAGCTAATACAGATAAGCCACCAAAAGGTTTCTGGTTTCCTTTAATCTGTTGCAGTCTCCAGTTCACATAGGAAAACAACTGTTTTGACACCATTGATATTTCGTCGATAATTAAAATGTGTGCATTAGAAAGGTCTGCCCTGATTTCATCCAAGCTGTTTCCCAGGCCTTGGTATGGAGGCTTCAAGCTTCTCGGGAGTTTCAGAAGACAGTGCAGTGTTTTACCTGAGATGTCTTATATACTGATTGACTCTCCTCTCCCTCCTCACACCTGCCTCCATTTTGTTATTTGCAATACTATAATGTTCATTTGCACTGCTGACTGTTATTACAGTAACAACTGTTTACATATGCATCTTGCACTACTACCTTGACTGGAATATGCTCATTTGCACTGCCGACTGTTATTTACAGTACCGACTGTTATATATACATTGCAATATCGTACCTTATCTGTAATATGCAATTACTTTCCACTGCACTCACTCGGATAGCTTCTGTCCAAACTTTATTTGCACTACTTTAAATCCATTGTTATACTGCTCATTAGCCTAACTTATACATATATCTATTTGTAAAATTCTGTTTATAGTAATATCCATCTGTATATTATGCTCACATTCTGTTTATAGTAACAGCCATCTGTATATATATTCATAGTACATATCTATCTGTAAAATTATGTTTATAGTAACAGCCATCTGTATATTATATTCAGTACATATCTATCTGTAAACATTCTGTTTATAGTAACAGCCATCTGTATATTATATTCAGTACATATCTATCTGTAAACATTCTGTTTATAGTAATAGCCATCTGTATATTATTATATTCAGTACATATCTAGCTGTAAATTCTGTTCACAGTAATAGTTATCTGTATATTATATTCATAGGACAATCTATCTGTAAATTTTTGTTTATAATAGTATTCAACTCTATATTTATTCAGTACATATCCATGTTCTGCACTTATGAACCACTGTATATCCTGCACTTGCTGCTATTGCACTTCTGGTTAGACCTAAACTGCATTTCGTTGCCTTGTACCTGTACTTGTGTAATGACAATAAAGTTGAATCTAATCTAATCTAATCTAAAGGCTGCAGTTCCTGTGAATGCTGTTAAAAGAACGGTTGGCTTGGAAATGTCAGTATGCTCTTGTATGCATGGAAGCCTGCGCAAAATCTTGGTTGCTTCTGCATAAATAGATTTGATGACGTGCGATTTACCAACTCCTGCTCCTCCATTCAAGAAATACAGAAACTGTTGTGGGTTTTCACCAGAGACACATCTTTTGCACCAGTCTCGGACTGCATAAAATATGGAAGCTTGTGTTTGATTCAAGCTCTGGTACATTTTGCGAATCTGTGCATGATTTTGTTGGGTAGCTTCCAGGAGTGGCATAGCGGTGTTACTGACAGAGGTAGATGCTGTGTATTCAGGAATATCGTCCTGCTCGTTCACGTCATTAGGATCAGTGGGTTCACGTTCTGATATGCTCTCCAAACGGATCAGTTCATTTGCTGGAGCCAATGTAGTCCATGCATCTTCAACGGGACCATTCTGTTCAAAATCCTCAATTGCCTTTTCTATAGCCTCATTATGTTTTTCATATTTCTCACGGTTTTCGTTCACAATATTGCACACGCGCTGCAGTTCATCAGTTCCTGGTAGTTTTACTGAAGCGAATGCATAAAATGATTCGTATGTCTGGAATCTTGTGGACTTCAGCTGCTCATCTGAGCGATATGGCAAGTAAAGCTTTAGAAAAGTTCCATAGAATTTTTCTGGGTTTTTCTGCTGTGAAAACCGGGCAAATCTGATGACAGCAGGTTTTCCTCTTGTTCTTTTCTGTATGTGTCCCAAGTTTTTTTGAAGTGGCAAAACATTTTTACCTTTTGTCTTTCCTGCATAAACAATGCGGTATTCACTTGCAAATTCAGCCATGCACATGTTCTCAAATTCAGGTCTGTTTGGTCTGGCTTTGTACTTTTCTGGCAATCCTGTCATCCACACATTCTCTATGTCATCATCCATGCTCTCCAAGCACCTCATTGGTAAACTCATCTTTACAGCGTTGTCATCAGTAGGTATGAATATGACAGCACGTGATGATGATTTTAATTTCAGACTGCATGTGCGAGCGACTGCCTCCTGAGCACTGACTTCTCTGTTCTTTGAATATGCATTCATGACCTGCTTCATGCACTCACGTTCAGACAGGTTATCATGGCTTGAGTCTTTTATCACTTTTTTAAGATAATCACTCATCTCATGCTCAGCTTTTGAAATGTACGAGACAATACACATGATGCAGCTGTAGGGGTTCAGAATGAACTGTATGTCCATGTTTGCATCCCAGGCTCTTAACAGCATTGGATTATAACCATTAACCCAGCAGTCCTGTGGTCGTCTCTCCATGAATATTGAACTTGATGTAGAAATAGTATCGATATGTTTCTCGTAGTCTTCATAAGTCATGTTTACTTTATGAAGTAGCTGTGTAATGCTATCAAAACTCTGAGTTGAGTCATTCAGTAGATCCCACACCTTCTGCAGCTGTTCTTTTGCGAAACTGGCATCATTTCTTTCCTCTGCTTCATTACCTTCATCATCATTCTCTACAGGAGGAGGCCTGGGGCGTGATATCATTGTTCTTTTAATGGGTGGTTTAGGAAATCCAAACCGGCAGTGCTTCTTGTTCTTTCTACAGGATTTTGAGTGGTTACGACTGTGCATCTGTACTTCACTTACAATTTTATGTAGTTCTGGGTCTTTGTCTGGGTCTGGTAATTTGCATGAGATGTATTTATCAATGAAATCACACACATCCTGATCTTCATCTTTTTCAAACTCTGGAGCATCTTTAACCCAAAATAAGCAGTGAATGTGTGGAGAGCCACGTAGCTGGAACTCTACTCTGTAAAAAAAGTCAATTACCTCACCGATAGGTCGAGCAGGGGAATTGATCAAATCTCTCATCAAGGCTTCAACTCGCTTTTCAAAAATTCTCATCGCCGTCACAGGGTTACTTCTGAGGATTTCACATTTTTCGGACCAGTCTAATTCAGCAAAGTTCACAGTTTCACCTTGTTGTGCTTTAATAGCAGTAATCACATCAGGCCATCTCATCTCAGCAGCACTAAACGTACAGAAAAATGTTGGAGTGCCGAGCTGTCTTAGCATAGCAAACAGATCACGGAGAGATTTCTCCCAGTATGCTGGAGTCCCTCTTAATGGTTGCATGAATCGTGTAGCTTCCTTATTTATTATAAGCTTTTCTAACTCCTGTTTGTCCTGCAGCAGTGAGCAGTTTATTCTGCGTCCATCACGGGTCATGGGTTTTCCTTTCCGTAGTTGGATAGACATACTTGATGTAGCCATGTTTACTTCAGTTACAAACTGCGCAAAGAAGATATAGTTGGTATCCTTCGCACAACGATTGTCAATAGAGAATAGTCTAGAGTTAAAGTATCTGCTGGGGGAAACATGTTTTGCTCTACCAGGTTCATCAAATGTGTTCGTGCCATCAGGAAACTGCACTGGAAACGCCATAGACTCAAGTTTAGGAATTTTGAAAGTGTTTACAGGAGTGTTTCTCTCTGCAGGGGCAATGCAAAATATTCCATCATCATAAGACAACAGCTGCTGGCCGAGATCTGGGGGCTGAAGACATGTGTCCAAGGCAAGGCCTCTCGATTGCTCTTCTGCAGTGTCATCGTTAGAATCATTGTGTTCATTCTCATTGCTCTGTTCTTCAGTGTTCTCACTTTGTCTACTGTTCTCAATATCCATTTCCTCATCAGGAGCATTGATGTCATTTTCACACTCTTCATGCTCATTAAACATTTCTTCTTCAGAAGCATTGATGTCATCGGCACACTCTTCATGCTCATTAAACATTTCTTCTTCAGACGCATTGATGTCATCGGCACACTCTTCATGCTCATTAAACATTTCTTCTTCAGAGAGTTCTGCATTAATGACGATATCTTTATATTCTGAATGGATATCTTTTAGCTTTCTTAAAGCAGACAAAACCTTTTGCATGTTCACAGTCTGAAACTGATAGTGGCCTTGGTAACACAGACGTCTTTTGAGTTTCACTGTAAGCAGTTGTGATTCACTTCTTGGTCTGGGTAAACAATTTACTGTTGTTTCTACTTCAGATGCAACAGAAATCACAGCACCTTTAATAGCTCTTTGCTGGCCTTTCGGTAGTGTAACAATCTTAGCAAAGGGAATGTACTTTGCAATAATGTGTCTTTCAAGAACATTCAAATCGCAGAGTTCTGGAGGAATGGCAGCGAACTGAAGATTATTGGCTAAAGCAATGTCTGGCATCAGACCTCTCAATAGTGTATTATGGCAGCAGTGACAGATCCACTCGGTTTTCCTGTTCTCCAAGGCACATTGATCAGGGCAGTCAGAGCAGACATGAACATAGTTCCCAGTCAAGCAAACTGAAGCAACTGTCGGATTCTTCTGATAGCGCTCACGATCACATGATTTGACTTGATTTGAGAAGAGTGCTCTGGCACAGCATGTGCAGACATAAGTTGGCCCCTGTTTTATAACGTCTCTGAAAACATTTAAGGCTCTTAACACAGTCGGATCTTGTACTGCGTCAGGCTGGTTATTTTGTACAGTGTCTCTCTGCTGGCGCATCAGATTCATGTTTTTGTATTTGCGCTGTATTTCTTGTGCACAGTGTACTTTGTGAAGTATCTTGAGTGCAGATATTTTGTTTTTAGATTTGAATAAATTATATTCTTTCTGCCGAGCCCTAAAATGTGCATCACAGTGATAACGTTGTTTAAAGTTGTTCTTCCTTTTTTCATAGAAGTTAGGATCATTTTTGCATCGGTTTGTGTAATGCTCTATTTGCCTTTGTCTAAAAATTGGATCCTTTAAATATCTATCAACAAGGTATTTCATATGCTGCTCCTTATATTTAGCATTGTTCCTATAATTTCTCAATATATAATTCTTCTGTTTCTCCCTGAATTGTGCATCATTCCTGTAATTTTTAATTATATAATTCTTCTGTTTCTCCCTGAATTGTGCATCATTCCTGTAATTTTTAATTATATAATTCTTCTGTTTCTCCCTGAATTGTGCATCATTCCTGTAATTTTTAATTATATAATTCTTTTGTTTCTCCCTGAATTGTGCATCATTCCTGTAATTTTTAATTATATGATTCTTTTGTTTCTTTCTGAATTGTTCAATATTTCTGTACTTGCTAATTACATAAGCCTTTTTTCGCTCTCTGTATTCATTGATATTTTTATAATTGTTTTTCATTGCTTGTTTGTGTTCTTCTCTGTAAATCATACTATTCCAATACTTGTTCTTCATGGTTTGGTTATGTCTTTGCCTGGATTCACTGCTTCTTTTATAATCATAGACTTTACGTACAGCCTGTTTTTTGTCATTAACACCTTGGCTCTGAACCATTTCTTTGTGCCATTTTTTAGAGTAAGCCTTTTGCTTCTGAGTCTTGTTCAGTTTTTCTGTCTGCTTAATTGTCGATTGTGAATATTGGTGATTTGGAGCTGACAATCGCAATTGATCCTGTGACAGCATTCCATGAGAAAGTTCACTGAATGGTACATTTTTATTACTGTCTTGATTCTGAGTGACAGAAGTTATAACATTCATTTTATCTTGCAAAGTCAAGTGGGCTTGATCATTAGTTGATGTGGCTCCATTAACGGTAGTCTCAGATGGTTGTTCAACCGGATCTTGGACACACTGTTGTGAGACATCAGCAGACATGCATTGTTCTTTGTTTGACAGAACTTCGTTCTCAAAAGAGGTGGATGGTTGCACATCTTGGACTTGAACATACAGTTGTGAGACATCAGTAGACCTGCATTGTTCTTTGTTTGACAGAGCCTCGTTTTCAGAAGAGGTGGATGGTTGTACATCACGTTCAAGCACACAGCAGTTCAGGGAGACTTCAGGACGTACACTGCTTTCAGTTATCCGGTTAATGAACGATACAGGTAGCAGATCAAATTGTTGCTGGTCTCTCAAATCGAAACACCCTTGAAACAATAGCATCAGCCTCTCGATCATGTCTTCTAGACGGAAGAAGGTCAACATCACGGCCGTACCAGTGCTTTCTTCCTCAGGCATTCCATATGCTGATCTGCAGTGAGAATCAAAATAACCAAACCTCCCTGAGCGATCTCTGAATACGGCGATACATGTGGTTCCAATCAGCAGCAACGCGTCACTCACATCAGCTCTGAGGCACTGCAGAGTATTCTCAAGGTTATCATACTCGCCCAGGACAGGTGAATCTTTCAGAAATCCAACTCTCTGCGGATGTTTCAGGATGTTGTAGCAGGCAGAATTGGTTTTAACTGTGCTTGGCAGCTCATCAAAGTTTAAAAAATTAGCCACAAATTGTGCTTTGCTCTGCAGTGTTTTTTTGACACTAGTGTAAACTGCATCACCTTTCTGCAAAATGCGGTCTAAATCGAAACTGCGCAACTCATTACGTTCATTATGGACAGCTAGGAACATTAATGCATTGCAAGTACACTGACGGCTTCTGGAGTAAATGTTGTACCTGGAATCGTTTTGACAGTGGGATGCTGTAACAGACAGAACATAAGCATTTTCATCAATCATACCTGATACACAGGCACTACTGGTGCCACATGAAGCTTCTAGGTTTCTGCGCTGTTTCTGAGATTGACTCCTCTTTCCTTTTCTTGGCATGGTGATGTTTCAGCACTGGCAATCAAGCAAATATGTTTGAGTAATGGGTAAAAATATTGATATTTACTGTTACTTGAAAAACACACACACAAAGATAATGCCTTATATGTGATCAGATATACAGAAAAAAATTATATTTGATATATAACAGGAGTATATATATATATATATATATATATATATATATATATAAAAAAAACAGTAATACAACAGTTGATATATAACAACAGTAAATTAATTAATATGAAGTTAGGTTGATCAAAAAATGATTGTGTATTTTACAAGAGTTGATATTCCACTTTCTTGAATCTGCAGTTGTTTTTTCTCACTTGGGTTCGATAGTCAAGTTTTTCACAGTCAAGCTTTTCACAGTCAAGTCGATCTTTTTAGTCAAGTGTTCAGAGTTTTTGGTGTTCAAAGCGTTTTTTGGTTTTCAAAGCGTTTTCAGGGTAAAACTTGTGGTGGTTCTGGCTCTTTATTTTTAAAGATGCGCAAGCTTGCATGTGCGGTTTGGATTTATGCGTTTTGGTTTTTGCATTTTTGAGATTGCGTTTGGGGTGCAAGCAAGCGAAGCAGCAAGCAATGCAGCAGCGTTTTTGGATAGCGGCCAGTTAGTTTTTGGTTTGAAGAGAAAGAACAGAATGGGCAAGAGGTAGAGGTTTAAGCGAGATAAAAGTTTGAGTGAAAATGGCCATAAAGGACAGGACAGTAAAGGACACACACACACACACACACGCACGCACGCACACACACACACACACAAAAAACAAGTTAATTACATTCTTTACAGAAAACATTAATACACAATTGCACTTAATTAAAACTTCACTTTACAGTTAAGTGGGCAAATATAATAATAATAATAATAATAATAATAATAATAATAATAGTAAAACAAGAATAATTTCTAAAATTATTACTTACTCTATAGAGGTGGGAAAATGTAATAAATAAATACAGATTGCAATAATCAACATATTTTCAACACATGACTGAATTATAATTGTATGAAATTACGTGCATTTTTTGGGGTTATGATGCTACGCCATTAAATGTAAAACAGTTCTTACATAAATGGAAATAGAGATGTCCAATCTACTGCAGGGCGAGAGAAAAAGAGACACATCTCACACAAATCAAGCTGTTCATTTAAGCTAAAAAAAACTTGTTTTTACTCAGCATATTTACATGTCCAACAAACAAATACATTTACCTTTACTCTAATTTCTACCAATGGCTAAATGTTTAAATATCACAATGTTATATATACAGTAAAGACTAAGACAGCAATGTCTATGTGGACCCTACAGGACCTGTAGAATTGTGCATTAAAGGGATACTCCACCGTTTTTTCATATTAAACTATGTTATTCCTTAACTAAGACGAGTTGATACATACCTCTCTCGTCTCAGTGCGTGCACTAAATCGCTCTGTCTTGCGGCGAAACTTTGTTAGCACTTAGCTTAGCCCAGTTCATTCAATATGGGCCAAGCAGAGAAGCTACCAAACACCTCCACGTTTTCCCTATTTAAATACAGTTACTCACGTAGTGTAACTCGACCTAGGACGGTGACACAAAACAAAACATTGCGCTTTTCTAAGCGTGTAAAATGGATAACTATATTGTATGGCGGAATACCATAGCAAGTGCTTGTAAGCACTTCGACTTGGCGCAGTAATATCTTCACTCGTGAAAAATCCTCTCACCGGCCCCCGCTCCCTCTAGTGAAGATATTACTGCGCCAAGTCGAAGTGCTTACAAGCACTTGAGAGAGAGGTATGTATCAACTCATCTTAGTTAAGGGAATAACAGTTTAATATGAAAAAACGGTGGAGTATCCCTTTAATCAATATAAATATAAGACTAATGATTAATATGTGGTGTGTGTTACTTGCATAGACAGCCAAAGCAGCCTCCACCCTATGGATAAATGAAAGTAAATCAAAAAAACAAACAGCTAGTGATAGTGAATAGAAATGGCTGTTCATGCGTTTGTTACGTCTCTGCTAGATTAATGCAATTCATTATTTTGCTGTATATCCAAGTCTCAAATTGCTTGTCTTCAGCTAGTCCAAAACGCTGCGGCCAAACTTCTTCATAAGTGTCGTAAATTTGAACAAATCTCTCCTATTCTCAGCGAATAGACTTTAAAGGACCATGACTTTAGGGCCACGACTCTGGAACTCTTAACTCTAGATATTAGAACGGCCCCTTCTCTGTCTGCTTTCAAGTCTCTGTTTGCTTTCAAGTCTCTGTTTTTGGTTCTTCTGTTTTATGGTTACTCTCATTTTTTATTTATATTTTGTTATGCCTGTAATATCTACTTTTAATCTTGTTTTTCTGTAAAGCATTTTGTCAGCTGTTGTAAATGTGCTATATAAATAAAATTGAACTTGAACTATTAATGAGGTGAATGTGAATAAATGAATTACCTTAAAATGAAGGTGCTGATGGCAGTTGGCAGTGGGCACGAGGCAGTGGAGCAGACACAAAATCTAATCGATATATTAAATAAGTAATCTTGATCTAATACGCAAACATGTTATTCAAAATGTTAAGTACAAAAGAGATTATTACATGTTGTGAAATATGGTATAGATTGCTATTCCATATTTATTTCATATGCAAATACTAAGAATGTGTCAGACAGTCAGCTAAAAAGATTACTTACCGCAATGGATGCAATGAACTCAAGATTTCTCGTTTATACAGACATTGATTCACATAAAGGGAAAGGGAGAAACATAAGAAATGACATATGATTCACTAATATACGAGTCAGATATTACAGAGTTCTGTATGGATGGACATGTACAGAAGAACTGTCAAGTCTTACAAAATATTATTGATTTTATTGGTGTTATATTTATTTACCACAAGGTTAGATGGCATTAAAGGTGAATGTAATACAACATTACAATTATGTCTACGATCTTCATGTATGCAATCAATTCTGCTGTTATACAATTTAATACAATGCTGTTTTACAAAAGGCAGGTTTTTCTCATGATAAATGCAAATACTGAGAATCTGTCAAGCTGTCACTCAAATACTAGCGAATTACCTTGAAATGAAGGTGCTGATGGTAGTTGGCAGTGGCTACAAGGCAGTGGAGGAGATCCGAAACCTAATGAGTAAATGCAATGAGTAATCTTGATTCCAAAAATGTTATTCAAATCTTAAGTGCTTAATAAAAGAGGTTATTACATGTTGTGAAATACGCTCATGTAGATTGCTATTCCATTGTAAATGCAAATACTGAGATTGTGACAGTCAGTTAAAAAGATTACTCACCGCAATGGATGCAATGAACTGGTAAGATTTTTTCAGACATGTATTCACATAATGGGAAAAAAAAAATGAAGAAAAATAAGAAATCACATATAATTCACTATTTTACAAGTAAAATATTGCACAGGCCTGCATGGATGAACATGTACAGAAGAACAGTAAAATCTTAAACATTTCATTGACTAATCTGAATCATATGAATATATGTAAATTCGAAATCGATGTACAAATTTGTATTATTTATTTACCACAAAAGTTAGATGGCCACAAAGTAAGGTGAATGTAAGAAAAAAAAACATGTTTCCCTTTATGTCTATGTTCTTCATCTCTGTAATCTGCCAATCATTCTGCTGTTATACAATTTATCAGTGATCAAGAGGGGGTAACATTAGGTTTTTACCATAACTAATAGCAAATGCTGAGAATCTGTCAGGATATCAATCAAATTCAAATACTTACACAACAGCAACAACGACCTGTTAACACTCAAACAAAATGGGGAAATAGGTCAGATAATACACGGGTATGGATGAATGGACATAATAAAAGTACCGTTAGCATTATTAGTTTGGTAATAAATGAATGCAACCGATAGGTTTAAGTCAAGTCAAGTATATTTGTATCTAAAGTTAGCGCTTTTCACAATTCAGATTGTGTTTACCATAAACTTATCTCACGGCGCCCTATATTTCATATAAACAGGAACAAAAAGCCCAATGTCATACCAAAATAACGAATACTTATATCTTAAGTGAATATTTTTAACAAAACAAATCAAGTTAACTTAGACGAAAGACAGATCTTCGCACAATCTCCTCACGAGACACATGATTATTGTAAGTTAATGCTTAATGGAAATTATGTTTCAGCAATTATAAACAGTTATAATCAAATAGGTTTAACTGCATTCAAATCGTTGACCCACACACATTTTAATTACCTCAGACAAATTTTCTTACTCACCCGACGCAGGCCTAGAAAAATCCAGAATGGCCGCGCATTAGTTATGCAGCATTCAACATTTTAATTGGCCAGCCGTTATATTCGTTTAAATACTAAACCCTGATACACTTATAATCAAGTTTAATTAGTCAAAATACATTTAAAAGTCATTACAAGTAAAAAAAAATGACAATAAATAAAAATAACAAGTTAAAAATATTTATCAAAACGCGCCCGCGAACACACAGACCGTGCAGGAGATGCGCGCACCCTAGCGGAGTCAGTTAATAAAAACGGAAATGTTTAATTAATACATTAGGCATCAACAAGACAAGAGAGAAGTCAGCAAAAAGGGTAATAGGAAATAGGGTCATCCATTAATAATTTAATTAAACAATTGCAGGCAAAACAGATTTAATATGGATTTATTTTTAATTCATTACAAGTTAAAAAATATTAATCAAAGCGAGCTCGCACACATAGAGCAGGAGATCCGCCAGAGAATATTAAATAAAATTGATTTCAAGTTAAAAATATTTATTATAATACATAAAATGAATTATAAGTTTAAAAAAAAATATTACAATAGATAAAAATAATTACAAGTTAAAAAATATTTAATTAAAAACACGCCCACGCACACACAGGAGATGCTAATAATATCATAAATAACAAATAATATCACAAAGAATATAAATAAAATTCATTATCAGTTAAAAACATTAAAAACATGCACACGCCCGCGGGCACACACACAAAGGGTGCGCGCAGCAGATGTCCTTAAAAGACGTGCACAGCCCCCTGTCTTCTTCAGTGCGCAGCAGTTCTCCACCGCTTACCAGAGAAGGCGCTATTGTTCCCCTGCTGAATTTTAAGGTGAGATGGAAGATATAACATGTAATGATGTATTTGAAACACTATGCATTTATAAATGTTAATTTATACATAAATAAATAAGAATAAAATTAAATAAAATAAAAAGTCAGAAACTAGCTGACAGGAAAGTTTATTTTCTGAGGTAAATCTTTACTTCATTATAAATTTTATCAATGACTTTCAATATATAAATCAACTACATGAATAAATAAATCAATTCCTGTGAAATATAAAGTAAAAAAAGATAGAAATCCTGTCAGAGTATGAAGTTTAAAAAAATTATCCTGTCAGAGGCTGCTCTTTTTCCACTTCCAGGCAGGAAATGTAATTTTCAGAGATACATTTTTACGTCACAAGAAACATAACATGTAATGATGTATTTGAAACACTATACATTTAGAAATGTTAATTTACACATAAATAAGAATAAAATAAAAAGTCAGAAACTAGCTGACAGGAAAGTTTATTTTCTGAGGTAAATCTTTACTTCATTATAAATTTTATCAATGACTTTCAATATATAAATCAACTACATGAATAAATAAATAAGTTCCTGTGAAATATAAAGTAAAAAAAAGATAGAAATCCTGTCAGAGTATGAAGTTTAAAAAAAATTATCCTGTCAGAGGCTGCTCTTTTTCCACTTCCAGGCAGGAAATGTAATTTTCAGAGATACATTTTTACGTCACAAGAAATTATTTACGCAATTAATTTATTAATTGGAAGTTGTTGTTTAACATTTCTTGTGACATAAATATTTATTAAACAAAAAAAAAAAAAAAAAAAAAAAAAAACCTGTCAGGGATTGGAAAAGAAGCCCTCTATGGCTAAGGTTGATGTGTTATACAAGTCAAGATATATACAAGATATATACAAGTCATTCTGTCATGATATTTTCATGTCTTATAAAGTAATTGAAAACATTATGAAAGTTATAACCATACCTTTTTCTTCTTCTATTATTCTTAGAATGGCAACCCCCAGTCGCCAAGCACCACTCAGACTGAAGTGTGTGGGTAACCGCAGGAGCAAAAAGGCGTTAACTTTTGTCTCCGGCGATAATACTATAGATGTTGGATTATACCGAGTCACCACACAGTCTGTCCTAACAGATGGACAGACATGTTACATATCAGTAAGAAGTGGAAGTGACCCGGAGTTTGAAGAGGGTGGGTCGTATGTAGTGAAAAATTTTACCATGTCAAAGAAATATGGCCGGCCGTGTATTTTTATCAACCGGTCAACCAGGAAATTCAAAACCTCCCCACTGGCCATAACTGAGGCGGCAGAGAGAGCTGCTAAGGAGGTCCTCTGTCCTCCTTCCCCATGTGTAACTGGGGAAGAACAGGACATCTTCTCCACCCCTGGGTACCTGACTCTGCGGGGAAATATTGAAATAGTAAGTTAATTTAAAAGCATAATTGAATATCTAGTACATTATCCTGGTATACTTAGCCTAGGTAAATGTAAGCTATTATACTTGTGTTTCTCAATCACAGTCCTAGAGTACCCTAACACTCTTATTTGAGATGCAGTGTTTAGGTGAATTATTCTGGGCTGTTATTTTCCAGGTGCAAGTGGCAAAGATGACTCGGGCCCAGTTTCCCATCCTGGACCTTTGTCTGAGATGTGGCAGCAAACTCTACGACATCTCATTATGGAGAGAGGAGGCGTTGGTGGAGCTGTATGTCGGCGATAAGGTGGAGGTCACCCACCTAAGAGCCAATATACGGCCTAACGGAAAAGGAAAGTTTGACTCTTCCAACTACACAACTGTCAAGGTAAACAAATATAAATTTCAAATATTGTGAAAGACAAGTTAACAGTCAATAATAAAAAATAAGAACAAATAATTAAACTGCAAGCATTGAGATCTTCGTAATCAAATCGGGAACATCTATATTGATACCCAGCCCAAAGGAAGATATTTAGAGGAATATCAGTAACCAGGCAGTTTTTGGGTCCCATTGACTTCCATAGTAGGAAAAAAATATACTATGGAAGTCAATGGGACCCAAAAACTGCCTGGTTACTGATATTCCTCTAAATATCTTCCTTTGTGTTCAGCAGAAGAAAGAAATTCATACAGGTTTAAAACAACATGAGGGTGAGTATATGATGACAGAATTTTCATTTTAAAAGTGAACTTCTCCTTTAAGTCAAAGAGGAGAAAAAAAAAAACAATCTTACATCGATAGTTACAATCCCAATGTTGATAACCTTGGCATGACCCTTCTGGCTCTGTGTCCTGTAGTAAAATCAGTATAAATGTTAGATCTCTTCTAAATATTTACATTAATTGTTAAGACATAAAAAATATATATATTATATATAGTATAAGACGGTATTTTTTTTGTATGACTGTACCGTCATGTGTACCCTAAGTGTAGATTTGTTTTATTTATTTTTCACCAGATTGTTGAGCGTCAGACCCTCGAGGCAGTGCTGACGATTATCGGAGTGTCAGAAGATGACGGCATGCTCATCCTTTTGGACAGTGAGATGGAAGACTTCACTGTACCAGGTCATTTTTATTCTGGAAATATAAATGACTTGGTACAGCAGCTTCCGGTTAAGTTAAAAGTTCAGCATGTTAACCATCGTGTGCTAAAACTACAACACCTGGAGATCGTGGATCCAGTTGAGGACGCAGAATTCCTGGACCTTATTGAGGTGGCAGAATCCCTGGATCCAACTGAGGCTGCAGAATCCCTAGATCCAGTTGAGGACGCAGAATCCCTGGATCCAACTGAGGCCGCAGAATCCATGGATGGGGAAAACACAGATTGAGGATTATAATTTGTTTGTTAAAAAAGTCATGGTCATTGACTTTTATTTTTATTAGGTTTTGTTTTCTTAAGTTCTGATTGTTTTCCATTTCTGATTGTTTTCTATTTTTAAGTGTTCCAAGTAATTTGCATATACATTATTAAATGATGTTTTATTATAATATCTTGTTGTGTGCTTCTTTGCATTCACCCCATTACATTACAGCTTGTTTGTTTTTATGGTGTTTTAATTTGAATTACATTGCGTAAATTACGAAAAACAAAATGCATGAGCTGTTCTCTGTTTCAGGAAAAGATTCAAAGCATCAGGAATGTTGCAAACAGTGCCATCTTGTGGCAGGTCAAAAACCCAGATGTTTACAGCTCTCTTGTTTTATCAACTAAGCACAAATAAAAAGCCTGACAATGCTAAATGTTTTTTGATAATCTAATACATATAATAATAATAATAATAATAATGTAGTGTTTCAATAAATGAATGAATAAAATGTTTCTGGACAGTGTTGCTGTCAACGGGTAACCAGGTGAGAGACAGCGCCCACGACTGATCTAAATTATCCAAATTTTAAAAATGAATTGCTGCCACCTACCACTTAATTTCACATTTAAAGTACAGTTTTTCATTTCGAAAATAAATATTCAACATTATGTTTAAAAACAAAAGCATTGTTAATGAATTCTTAATAGGTAGGCTATTCATCAAGTCATTATTCACTCCAAGTGAGCATTGCAAAGATTCATTTTGATACTGAATTCATCAGCTCTATTGTGTCTTGTTACTCTAATTTAAATGACTTATTAAATTGTAAGAATTTGACATAAAAGATGATGCATACATTCAGCACAGCATTCCCAGAAAGGTTGAAGCTGTTATGATAGTCATTTTTTTTTACTAATAACTAAAAAAAATAAACATTTTTTGTCGATTATTGCTCTTCATATTGTTATAATGAATAGCGTCGATTAAAAGAATATTAAACCTTTTTATGTGAGGGGGGAAATGTAATACTTGCACGACAATAACCACTTAGGAATAAGTTAACTGCTTTTTACGCATTAGAAAAAAATTGCATGGCATAAAAAATGACTATAAATCATCATCTTACTTACATAGTATCTACACTTTTCCTCGAGCGAACTGGCAGAATCCAGTCAGGGGTCATGACTGTCTGTCTGTCTGTCTGTCTGACTGACTGAGGTGAACAGTTAAAGGAGACATATCATGCTTTTAAATTGTTCCTTTTTACATATAAATCATACATTTGTAGTCTATATAAAGCGGAACTGCAATGCTTGGGTCTGAATTCCTCATTATTATAGCTCCACAAACCCCCTTTTTACCCCTTTTCTGATGTGCGTCTCAGAGCAACCCGTTTTGATGCGGTCTCTTTAAAAAACATTGAGACACTTCATACCCCGCCCCCTCTCCAGGTTGCAGAGGTTCAACTCCACCCCATTCGGCCATTTTTGTAGTCTGATAGCAGAGATAGGATTATCTAACGGCACAGAAACTTTTTATTCACACGTTATTAACAAAATGTCAACAACGGAAGACTTGTCCAGCCAGCCTTACATGTTCGAGCCAGAGTCGGAGCCGGAGCGAGATAAAAATGTAGACGACGAACCTGCAGAACAACGTCTTCATATGGATGTATCGCAATGGTATGTTACTGTATTTACACATGAAACTTTGGTCTTCCGACCTTTTACCACCGTGTCGATTTATTTTGATTAATATGTGCGAGGGAGAGCGAGCAAGACAGCGTCTTTTGGAGACGGTGAAGTCATGTTTACACCATAGACTGTAGGGCTCCGAGAGATATAGAGAGCGCCCGCGCGACCGGGTCTCTCTCTCTCTCTCTCTCTCTCTCTCTCTCTCTCTCTCTCTCTCTCTCTCTCTCTCTCTCTCTCTCTCTCTCTCTCTCTCTCTCTCTCTCTCTCTCTCTCTCTCTCTCTCTCTCTCTCTCTCTCTCTCTTTGCTCGTTCTTTCAGTCAAACATGCGCCACAAGCGCGGCAGTTCATCTACATTAGACGGTGTAATGAAGCGTGTGGGTTACTACATCCAACAACCGAACATTTTAACTTACCCTCTCGTAACTTCTGCATCCTTTAGCTTGGACTACAAAATTGCAGTGATAAATAATAATGGCGGATTTCTCGAAGTGTTGGGCCGGAAGTCAATGTCCTTATTTGGCAGTTCCGCTGCAAATACTGTGACGTATTAGTTCGCAAAACGTCATAGATAACAGAAAAATCTGAACCGGTTGAAAAATATGACCAAAACAGAATATAAAGATATCAACGAAGCACCTGAAGAGAATAATTTCATCTTTTCTGTACTTCTAAACACTCCAAATATACAACAAAATGCATTTCAGGGCTAAAAAAGTGCATTTAGCATGATATGTCCCCTTTAAAACAACTCCCGCGAACCCGCAGTTTGTTTGTTCATCATTAACCAATCTGATTGGTTATTGCATTATGAGCTCAACAGAGACTTGTGTGATTGGTGGTAATGCTCAACGCTGAGAAAAAAAGTATAAAAAGTAATCTTGCATGCCACGTGAGCATCTTTACCTGTAATGCGCAACACTTTACTTTAGTTTCACATTTCAAGTTTCACATTTCAGTAAAAGTCGCTATAGATTGATTCATTTCGACTGTGTAGGGGGATTTTTTTAACCCTTTAAGTTTAAAAAGCAGGGAAATGTAGCAATTTAATTTCTTCATTTCCTTCACCTGGTTACTGTGACAACGCGCGTCCATCGCCACATTAGCTGTTCACAATATAATTTTCTTATTATTACGAGTTGTTGCTATAAAAGTTGCGATTAAGATTTTAAAATATGCTCACTGATAGCATTGAACCATTGAACTGTAATAACTGAAAAACCATCATTATTGACAATTATTGCTCTGGATATTGTAATGATGAATAAAGTCGATTAAAAGAATATTAAACGGTTTTTTTTTTTATGTGAGGGGGTAAATGTCATTCTTGTATGACAGGAACCCATTAGGAATCAGTTTATTGCTTTTTACGCATTAGAAAAGCAAGACATGTTTTAGTAACATGAAAAATCAAAAGGATTATAAATTAATATCTTACTTACATCGTATCTATCTACACTTTTCCTCGAGTGAATGGGCAGAATCCAGTCAGAGTGTCTGTCTGTCTGACTGACTGAGGTGAACATTGCGTGAACGCGGCAAAAACTCCCGCGAACCCGCAGTTTTTTCTTCATCGGTAACTAATCTGGATTGGTTATTGCATTATGAGCTCAACAGAGACTTGTGTGATTGGTGCTCAACGCTGAAAAAAAAGTAATCTTGCATAAGCATCTTCAGCCTACCTGTAATGCCGCAACACTTTCCTTTATTTTCACATTTCACTGCAAAAGTTATTCTAAAATATTCTAATCCGTATATTGTCACGTAAACTGATCCTCTCAGCACTATATTTATTACACCATAAAATAACATGCTCAACATTTTCTGGTACATTACAACTGTCACATTTATCAGAAATGCATTTTGTCATTAAATAGCCTACAGTTGATTATAAGGGGATTTATTTATTTTTACCCTTGAAGTTTAAGAAGCAGGGAAATGTAGCAATTTAATTTTTCCTTCACCTGGTTGCTGTGACAATGCGCGTCCATCACCACATTAGCTGTTCTTACAATATCATTTTTTTATTGCTATAAAAGTTATGATGAAGATTTTAAAATATGCTCTATCTCTCTCTATATCTATCTCTCTCTCTCTATCTATCTAAAACTAATTAAATTAAACTAATTTAAACTTTAAACTAATTAATTAAATAATTAAATTAGTGTCTGAGAGCCATTGAGACTCATTTAAACTTATAAACTCTAAACTACACTTATAAACTAATTAACTTATAAACTCATGAATTCATAGACTTATGAACTCTTACAGGAGAACTCCGGTCAATTTTAACATTGAGCTAATTTTTTTGTACATTTGGAGTGCAGTCAGTACAGAGAACAACGACAAAAATCGGTGTTGCCCCTGTTTTCCTCTTTTTAAAATGTGCACCCTGTTGACTTCAATGGGGCAATGTTTAAACCTGCTTTTAGCCTCTTAACATCCTTGATGTGTCATTACAAGTGCACAGAAAATGTGAGTGATTCCTTCGGGGTGAACGCGGGTGAATCTGACTGCAGTAGATGTGAAAGATGTGAATAAAAGTGATGTTTATTCAGCCAGCGATCATACCTGTATTTACATCATGTTTTCGGTCGAAGTCCACAGTAATCGATTGTCGAGCTCACGTGCGTCATCATAGATACTAAACCTATGCGAGTGAACTCGACAATCGATTACTGTGGACTTCGACCGAAAACAGGGTGTAAATACAGGTATGTGCGCTGGCTGAATAAACATCATTTTTTATATATTTCTTTCACATCTACTGCAGTCAGATTCACCCGCGTTCACTCAGAAGGAATCACTCACATGACCTGTGCACTCCAAATGTACAAAAAAATTTGCTCAATGTTAAAATTGACCGGAGTTCTCCTTTAAACTCATAAATTAATAAACTCTGAACTCTTAAACTCATGTAAACTTATAAACTCTAAACTCATTTAAACTTATAAGCTCTAAACTCAAAAAACTCATACACTTATAAACTCATCAATTTATACACTTATAAACTCTAAACTCTGTGTGTCTGTGCGTGTCTGCTTGTGTGTGTGAGTGTGTGTGTGTGTGTGAGAGAGAGAGTGTTTGTGTGTGTAAACTCAAAAACTCGTACACACTCATTTAAACTTATAAACTCTTAACTCAAAAACTTGTACACTTATAAACTCTAAACTCATATAAACTCTGAGTGTGTGCGTGTGTGTGTGAGAGAGAGTGTGTCTATGTGTGTGAGTGTGTGTGTGTGTGTGTGTGTGTGTGTTAATGAGCTTGTCTGTCTGTCTGTCTGTGTGTGTGTGTGTCTGTGAGTGTGTGTGTGAGAGTGTCTGTGTGTGATGGTGTGTGTGTGTCTGTGTGCGTATCTGAGTCTGTGTGTGTGTGTGTGTGTGTGTGTGTGTGTGTGTGTGTGTGTGTGTGTGTGTGTGTGTGTGTGTGTGTGTGTGTGAGAGAGAGTGAGAGTCTGTGCGTGCGTGCTTGTGTGTGTGTATGTCGAAAATTTAAATCTAAACACCTTGAAGACTAAACCAAACTGCCGTTCTATATACTATATGAGCCATTGAGACTCATTTAAACTAATGAACTCTAAACTCAAAACATGTGTCCAGAATACCCTAGCAACTGCCTAGCAACACCATAGCAACCACCCAGAACACCCTAACAACCGCCTAGCAACCATCCAGAATACCCCAGCTACCACCTAGCAACCACCCAGAACACCTTAGCAACCCACTAGAAACACCCTAGCAACTTTTTAACTCCAAACTTTAAACTACTTTAAACTTCAAACTAATTTAAACTTTAAACTAAAAACTTCAAACTACTTTAAACTGTAAACTAAATTAAACTTCAAACTACTTTAAACTTTAAACTAAATTAAACTTCAAACTTCTTTAAACTTTAAACTAAATTAAACTTCAAACTACTTTAAACTACTTTAAACTTTAAACTAAATTAAACTTCAAACTTCTTTAAACTTTAAACTAAATTAAACTTCAAACTACTTTAATCTTCAAACTACTTTAAACTTTAAACTTTCCAGTCCAAACTTTCTCAAGCCAACTTAAAGTTTGTCTCGACGAATAATATTATTATTATTCTTCTGTGAAAAACTGTTGACTCAAACTCGTCCTAGAGCTTTAACTCTACATACTCCAAACTCGGCTCAGACACTCAAACTGATCTGAAGTTAGTTGCTTTATCTTTTCAGACTGATCGGACTTACGGTTTTCCTACAAATGACGATCAAAACTCGGAAAAACTCCCATTGGGGAGTTCTAAAAAATTCAAATCCAGATTCAAACTCACCAACCGACAAAAATTCAAATCTAAACACCTTGAAGACTAAACCAAACTGCCGTTCTATATATATTAGCCAATGAAACTCATTTAAACTAATAAACTCTAATCTCATACATTTATAAACTAATTAACTTAAATTTAATAACTAATTAACTAATAAACTCATGAATTCATAGACTTATGAACTCTTAAACTCATAAATTAATAAACTCTGAACTCTAAACTCATTTAAACTTATAAACTCTAAACTCAAAAACTCATACACTTATAAACTCATCAGTTTATACACTTATAAACTCTAAACTCATAAACTCTGAGTGTGTGTGTGTGTGTGTGTCTGAGTGAGTGTGCGAGCGAGGTAGTCTGTGTGAGTGTGTGTGTGTGTGTGTGTGTGTGTATCTATCTAACTTATTTATCTATCTATCTCTCTGTCATAAACTTCAAACTACTTTAAACTTTAAACCAATTTAAACTTCTTAAGTTTAAAGCTCCCAGCTACCAAGCAACTCCATAGCAACCAAACTTGAGTACCCTAGCAACCGTTTTGCAAGACCTATATCTCTGTATCAGAACATCGTACAGAGATGAGGTTTGGCTCTTTTGACTCATGCTAGCAAACAGCACTTCCAACATGCTACACATGCTAGCAGTGAATAGCTACATGCTAATAGCGATTAGTTAAGTGTTAAATCATGCCAAGATCATGCTAAGAACTCTATAAAAACTCCATAGTAACCATCTGTGACAACTACCAACCACCTAGTAACACCATATCAACCGCCCTGAATACCATAGCAACCCCCCAGAACACCCTAGCAACCGCCTAGCAACCACCCAAAATACCCTAGCAACCGCCTAGCAACCACCCAAAAGACCCTAACAACCGCCTAGCAACCACCCAAAAGACCCTAGCAACCACCCAAAATATCCCAGCAACCGCCTAGCAACCACCCAGAATACCCTAGCAACCACCCAGAAACCCAAGCAACCGCCTAGCAACCACCCAAAAGACCCTAGCAACCACCCAGAACACCCTAGCAACCACCCAAAATACCCTAGCAACCACCCAGAAACCCTAGCAACCGCCTAGCAACCACCCAAAAGACCCTAGCAACCACCCAAAACACCCTAACAACCGCCTAGCAACCACCCAAAAGACCCTAGCAACCGCCTAGCAACCACCCAAAAGACCCTAGCAACCACCCAAAAGACCCTAGCAACCACCAGAAATATCCTAGCAACCGCCTAGCAACCACCCAGAATATCCTAGAAACCACCCAGAACACCCTAGCAACCGCCTAGCAACCACGCTAGCAACCACCCAAAAGACCCTAGCAACCACCCAGCAACCACCCAAAACACCCTAGCAACCACCCAAAACACCCTAGCAACCGCCTAGCAACCACCCAAAAGACCCTAGCAACCGCCTAGCAACCACCCAAAAGACCCTAGCAACCACCCAAAATATCCTAGCAACCGCCTAGCAACTACCCAAAAGACCCTAGCAACCACCCAGAACACCCTAGCAACCACCCAGAACACCCTAGCAACCACCAAAAATACCATAGCAACCACCCAAAACACCCTAGCAACCACCTAGCAACCACCCAAAAGACCCTAGCAACCACCCAAAAGACCCTAGCAACCACCCAGAACACCCTAGCAAAGACTCAAAATACCTTAGCAACCACCCAAAACACCCTAGCAACCACCTAGCAACCACCCAAAAGACCCTAGCAACCACCCAAAATATCCTAGCAACCACCCAAAACACCCTAGCAACCGCCTAGCAACCACCCAAAAGACCCTAGCAACCACCCAAAACATCCTAGCAACCGCCTTGCAACCACCCAAAAGATCCTAGCAACCACCCAAAAGACCCTAGCAACCACCTAAAATATCCTAGCAACCGCCTAGCAACCACCCAAAAGACCCTAGCAAACACCCAAAATATCCTAGCAACCACCCAAAAGACCCTAGCAACCGCCTAGCAACCACCCAAAAGACCCTAGCAACCACCCAAAAGACCCTAGCAAACACCCAAAATATCCTAGCAACCGCCTAGCAATCACCCAAAAGACCCTAGCAAACACCCAAAATATCCTAGTAACCACCCAAAAGACCCTAGCAACCGCCTAGCAACCACCCAAAAGACCCTAGCAACCACCCAAAATATCCTAGCAACCGCCTAGCAACCACCCAAAACACCCTAGCAAACACTCAAAATATCCTAGCAACCACCCAAAACACCCTAGCAACCGCCTAGCAACCACCCAAAAGACCCTAGCAACCGCCTAGCAACCACCCAAAATATCTTAGCAACCGCCTAGCAACCACCCCAAAGACCCTAGCAACCATCAGAAATATCCTAGCAATCGCCTAGCAACCACCCAGAAAACCCTAGCAACCGCCTAGCAACCACCCAGAACACCCTAGCAACCACCCAGAATACCTTAGCAACGCCTAGCAACACCATAGCAACCACCCATAACACCCTAGCAACTGCCTAGCAACCACCCAGAACACCCTAGCAACCACCCAAAATACCCTAGCAACCGCCTAGCAACCACCCAAAACCGCCTAGCAACCACCCAAAACACCCTAGCAACCGCCTAGCAACCACCCAAAATACCCTAGCAACCACCCAAAAGACCCTAGCAACCACCCAAAATATCCTAGCAACCACCCAGAACACCCTAGCAACCGCCTAGCAACCACACAAAAGACCCTGGCAACCGCCTAGCAACCACCCAAAACACCCTAGCAACCACCCAAAACACCCTAGCAACCACCCAAAATACCCTAGCAACCGCCTAGCAACCACCCAGAATACCTTAGCAACCGCCTAGCAACACCATAGCGACCACCCATAACATCCTAACAACCGCCTAGCAAAAAACTTTCCGGTCCAAACTTTCTCAAGCCAACTTAAAGTTTGTCTCGACGAACTTTCGCATCTAGTTAAGTTGGCTTGAGAGAGCCAACATATTGAAATCCTATTTAAACTTATTATTATTATTATTATTATTCTGAGACTAAAATTTCTATATTAAACTCCTCCTAGAGCTTTAACTCTACATACTCCAAACTCGGCTCAGACACTCAAACTTTTCTGACTAAGTGTGCTATCTATTTTCAGACTGATCGGACTTACGGTTTTCCTAAAAATGACGATCAAAACTCGGAAAAACTCCCATTGACTTAACATTGGGCATTCTAAAAAAATTCAAACTCACCAACCGACAAAAATTTAAATCTAAATCCCTTGAAAACTGATTCAAACTGCCATTCTATATATATTAGCCAATGAAACTCATTTAAACTAATAAACTCTAATCTCATACACTTATAAACTAATTAACTTAAATTTAATAACTAATTAACTAATAAACTCATGAATTCATAGACTTATGAACTCTTAAACTCATAAATTAATAAATTCTGAACTCTAAACTCATTTAAACTTATAAACTCTAAACTCAAAAACTTGTACACTTATAAACTCTAAACTCATAAACTCTCTCTGTGTGTGTGTGTGTGTGTGTGTGTGTGTGTGTGTGTGTGTGTGTGTGTGTGTGTGTGTGTGTGTCTGAGTGAGTGTGTGAGTGAGGTAGTCTGAGTGTGTGTGTGTGTGTGTGTGTGTGTGTGTGTGTGTGTGTGTGTGTGTGTGTTTGTGTGTATCTATCTAACTTATTTATATATCTATCATAAACTTCAAACTACTTTAAACTACTTTAAACTTCAAACCACTTTAAACTTCTTAAGTTTAATGCTTCCAGCTCCCAAGCAACTCCATAGCAACCAAACTTGAGTACCCTAGCAACCGTTTTGCAAGACCTATATCTCTGTATCAGAACATCGTATAGAGATGAGTTTTGGCTCTTTTGACTCATGCTAGCAAACAGCACTTCCAAAATGCTACACATGCTAGCAGTGAATAGCTACATGCTAATAGCAATTAGTTAAGTGTTGAATCATGCCAAGATCATGCTAAGAACTCTATAAAAACTCCATAGTAACCATCTGTGACAACTACCAACCACCTAGTAACACCATATCAACCGCCCTCAATACCATAGCAACCCCCCAGAACACCCTAGCAACCGCCTAGCAACCACCCAGAACACCCTAGCAACCACCCAAAATACCCTAGCAACCGCCTAGCAACCACCCAAAAGACCCTAACAACCGCCTAGCAACCACCCAAAAGACCCTAGCAACCACCCAGAACACCCTAGCAACCACCCAAAATACCCTAGCAACCACCCAAAAGACCCTAGCAACCACCCAAAATACCCTAGCAACCACCCAGAACACCCTAGCAACCACCCAAAATACCCTAGCAACCGCGTAGCAACCACCCAAAAGACCCTAACAACCGCCTAGCAACCACCCAAAAGACCCTAGCAACCACCTAGAACACCCTAGCAACCGCTTAGCAACCACCCAGAACACCCTAGCAACCACCCAAAAGACCCTAGCAACCACCCAAAATACCCTAGCAACCACCCAAAACACCCTAGCAACCACCCAGAACACCCTAGCAACCACCTAGCAACCACCCAAAAGACCCTAGCAACCACCCAAAATATCCTAGCAACCACCCAAAACACCCTAGCAACCGCCTAGCAACCACCCAAAAGACCCTAGCAACCACCCAAAATATCCTAGCAACCACCCAAAACACCCTAGCAACCGCCTAGCAACCACCCAAAAGACCCTAGCAACCACCCAAAACACCCTAGCAACTGCCTAGCAACCACTCAAAAGACCCTAGCAACCACCCAAAAGACCCTAGCAACCACCCAAAACACCCTAGCAACTGCCTAGCAACCACCCAAAAGACCCTAGCAACCACCCAAAACATCCTAGCAACCACCCAAAACACCCTAGCAACTGCCTAGCAACCACTCAAAAGACCATAGCAACCACCCAAAAGACCCTAGCAACCGCCTAGCAACCACCCAGAATACCCTAGCAACCACCTAGAACACCCTAGCAACCACCCAAAATACCCTAGCAACCACCCAAAAGACCTTAGCAACCACCCAGGACACCCTAGCAACCACCCAAAACACCCTAGCAACCACCCAGAACACCCTAGCAACCACCTAGCAACCACCCAAAAGACCCTAGCAACCACCCAAAATATCCTAGCAACCACCCAAAACACCCTAGCAACCGCCTAGCAACCACCCAAAAGAACCTAGCAACCACCCAAAATATCCTAGCAACCACCCAAAACACCCTAGCAACCGCCTAGCAACCACCCAAAAGACCCTAGCAACCACCCAAAACACCCTAGCAACTGCCTAGCAACCACTCAAAAGACCCTAGCAACCACCCAAAAGACCCTAGCAACCACCCAAAAGACCCTAGCAACCACCCAAAACACCCTAGCAACTGCCTAGCAACCACCCAAAAGACCCTAGCAACCACCCAAAACATCCTAGCAACCACCCAAAAGACCCTAGCAACCGCCTAGCAACCACCCAGAATACCCTAGCAACCACCTAGAACACCCTAGCAACCACCCAAAATACCCTAGCAACCACCCATAAGACCTTAGCAACCACCCAGGACACCCTAGCAACCACCTAGCAACCACCCAGAACACCCTAGCAACCGCCCAAAATACCATAAAAAATACATTAGGAACCACCCAGAACACCCTAGCAACCTTTGCGGCCCAAACTTTCTCAAGCCAACTTAAAGTTTGTCTCGACGAACTTTCGCATCTAGTTAAGTTGGCTTGAGAAAGCCAACATATTGAAATCCTATTTAAACTTATTAAGTTGGCTTGAGAGAGCCAACATATTGAAATCCTATTTAAACTTATTATTATTATTCCGAGACTAAAATTTCTATATGAAACTCGTCCTAGAGCTTTAACTCTACATACTCCAAACTCGGCTCAGACACTCAAACTGTTCTGACTCGCGTTGCTTTATCTTTTCAGACTGATCGGACTTACGGTTTTCCTACAAATGACGATCAAAACTCGGAAAAACTCCCATTGACTTACAATGGGGAGTTCTAAAAAATTCAAATCCAGATTCAAACTCACCAACCGACAAAAATTTAAATCTAAACACCTTGAAGACTAAACCAAACTGCCGTTCTATATATATTAGCCAATGAAACTCATTTAAACTAATAAACTCTAATCTCATACATTTATAAACTAATTAACTTAAATTTAATAGCTAATTAACTAATAAACTCATGAATTCATAGACTTATGAACTCTTAAACTCATAAATTAATAAACTCTGAACTCTAAACTCATTTAAACTTATAAACTCTAAACTCAAAAACTTGTACACTTATAAACTCTAAACTCATAAACTCTGAGTGTGTGTGTGTGTGTCTGAGTGAGTGTGTGAGCGAGGTAGTCTGAGTGTGTGTGTGTGTGTGTGTGTGTGTGTGTGTGTGTGTGTGTGTTTGTGTGTATCTATCTAACTTATTTATATATCTATCATAAACATCAAACTACTTTAAACTACTTTAAACTTCAAACCACTTTAAACTTCTTTAGTTTAATGCTTCCAGCTCCCAAGCAACTCCATAGCAACCAAACTTGAGTACCCTAGCAACCGTTTTGCAAGACCTATATCTCTGTATCAGAACATCGTATAGAGATGAGTTTTGGCTCTTTAGACTCATGCTAGCAAACAGCACTTCCAACATGCTACACATGCTAGCAGTGAATAGCTACATGCTAATAGCAATTAGTTAAGTGTTGAATCATGCCAAGATCATGCTAAGAACTCTATAAAAACTCCATAGTAACCATCTGTGACAACTACCAACCACCTAGTAACACCATATCAACCGCCCTGAATACCATAGCAACCACCCAGAACACCCTAGCAACCGCCTAGCAACCACCCAGAACACCCTAGCAACCACCCAAAATACCTTAGAACACCCTAGCAACACCATAGCAACCACTCAGAACACCCTAGCAACCACCCAAAATACCTTAGAACACCCTAGCAACACCATAGCAACCACTCAGAACACCCTAGCAACTGCCTAACAACCACCCAGAACACCCTAGCAACCACCCAAAATACCTTAGAACACCCTAGCAACACCATAGCAACCACCCAGAACACCCTAGCAACCACCCAAAATACCTTAGAACACCATAGCAACACCATAGCAACCACTCAGAACACCCTAGCAACCACCCAAAATACCTTAGGACACCCTAGCAACACCATAGCAACCACTCAGAACACCCTAGCAACTGCCTAACAACCACCCAGAACACCCTAGCAACCACCCAAAATACCTTAGAACACCCTAGCAACACCATAGCAACCACTCAGAACACCGTAGCAACTGCCTAACAACCACCCAGAACACCCTAGCAACCACCCAAAATACCTTAGAACACCCTAGCAACACCATAGCAACCACCCAGAACACCCTAGCAACCACCCAAAATACCTTAGGACACCCTAGCAACACCATAGCAACCACTCAGAACACCGTAGCAACTGCCTAACAACCACCCAGAACACCCTAGCAACCACCCAAAATACCTTAGAACACCCTAGCAACACCATAGCAACCACCCAGAACACCCTAGCAACCACCCAAAATACCTTAGGACACCCTAGCAACACCATAGCAACCACTCAGAACACCGTAGCAACTGCCTAACAACCACCCAGAACACTCTAGCAACCACCCAAAATACCCTAGCAACCACCCAGAACACCCTAGCAACCACCCAAAATACCCTAGCAACCGCCTAGCAACCACCCAAAAGACCCTAGCAACCACCCAAAATATCTTAGCAACCACCCAAAACACCCTAGCAACCACCCATAACACCCTAGCAACTGCTTAGCAACCACCCAGAACACCCTAGTAACCACCCAAAATACCCTAGCAACCGCCTAGCAACCACCCAAAAGACCCTAGCAACCACCCAAAAGACCCTAGCAACCGCCTAGCAACCACCCAAAATACCCTAGCAACCACCAAAAATATCCTAGCAACCACCCAGAACACCCTAGCAACCACCTAGCAACCACACAAAAGACCCTAGCAACCGCCTAGCAACCACCCAAAACACCCTAGCAACCGCCTAGCAACCACCCAGAATACCTTAGCAACCACCTAGCAACATCATAGCGACCACCCATAACATCCTAACAACCGCCTAGCAAAAAACTTTCCGGTCCAAACTTTCTCAAGCCAACTTAAAGTTTGTCTCGACGAACTTTCGCATCTAGTTAAGTTGGCTTGAGAGAGCCAACATATTGAAATCCTATTTAAACTTATTATTATTATTCCGAGACTAAAATTTCTATATGAAACTCGTCCTAGAGCTTTAACTCTACATACTCCAAACTCGGCTCAGACACTCAAACTGTTCTGACTCGCGTTGCTTTATCTTTTCAGACTGATCGGACTTACGGTTTTCCTACAAATGACGATCAAAACTCGGAAAAACTCCCATTGACTTACAATGGGGAGTTCTAAAAAATTCAAATCCAGATTCAAACTCACCAACCGACAAAAATTTAAATCTAAACACCTTGAAGACTAAACCAAACTGCCGTTCTATATATATATTAGCCAATGAAACTCATTTAAACTAATAAACTCTAATCTCATACATTTATAAACTAATTAACTTAAATTTAATAGCTAATTAACTAATAAACTCATGAATTCATAGACTTATGAACTCTTATACTCATAAATTAATAAACTCTGAACTCTAAACTCATTTAAACTTATAAACTCTAAACTCAAAAACTCGTACACTTATAAACTCTAAACTCATAAACTCTGAGTGTGTCTGAGTGAGTGTGTGAGCGAGGTAGTCTGAGTGTGTGTGTGTGTGTGTGTGTGTGTGTGTGTGTGTGTGTGTGTGTGTGTGTGTGTGTGTGTGTGTTTGTGTGTATCTATCTAACTTATTTATATATCTATCATAAACTTCAAACTACTTTAAACTACTTTAAACTTCAAACCACTTTAAACTTCTTTAGTTTAATGCTTCCAGCTCCCAAGCAACTCCATAGCAACCAAACTTGAGTACCCTAGCAACCGTTTTGCAAGACCTATATCTCTGTATCAGAACATCGTATAGAGATGAGTTTTGGCTCTTTTGACTCATGCTAGCAAACAGCACTTCCAACATGCTACACATGCTAGCAGTGAATAGCTACATGCTAATAGCAATTAGTTAAGTGTTGAATCATGCCAAGATCATGCTAAGAACTCTATAAAAACTCCATAGTAACCATCTGTGACAACTACCAACCACCTAGTAACACCATATCAACCGCCCTGAATACCATAGCAACCACCCAGAACACCCTAGCAACCGCCTAGCAACCACCCAGAACACCCTAGCAACCACCCAAAATACCTTAGAACACCCTAGCAACACCATAGCAACCACTCAGAACACCCTAGCAACCACCCAAAATACCTTAGAACACCCTAGCAACACCATAGCAACCACTCACAACACCCTAGCAACTGCCTAACAACCACCCAGAACACCCTAGCAACCACCCAAAATACCTTAGAACACCCTAGCAACACCATAGCAACCACTCAGAACACCCTAGCAACTGCCTAACAACCACCCAGAACACCCTAGCAACCACCCAAAATACCTTAGAACACCCTAGCAACACCATAGCAACCACTCAGAACACCGTAGCAACTGCCTAACAACCACCCAGAACACCCTAGCAACCACCCAAAATACCTTAGAACACCCTAGCAACACCATAGCAACCACTCAGAACACCCTAGCAACCACCCAAAATACCTTAGAACACCCTAGCTACACCATAGCAACCACCCAGAACACCCTAGCAACCACCCAAAATACCTTAGAACACCCTAGCAACACCATAGCAACCACCCAGAACACCCTAGCAACCACCCAAAATACCTTAGGACACCCTAGCAACACCATAGCAACCACTCAGAACACCGTAGCAACTGCCTAACAACCACCCAGAACACCCTAGCAACCACCCAAAATACCCTAGCAACCGCCTAGCAACCACCCAAAAGACCCTAGCAACCACCCAAAATATCTTAGCAACCACCCAAAACACCCTAGCAACCACCCATAACACCCTAGCAACTGCTTAGCAACCACCCAGAACACCCTAGTAACCACCCAAAATACCCTAGCAACCGCCTAGCAACCACCCAAAACACCCTAGCAACCGCCTAGCAATTACCCAAAAGACCCTAGCAACCACCCAAAAGACCCTAGCAACCACCAAAAATTTCCTAGCAACCACCCAGAACACCCTAGCAACCACCTAGCAACCACACAAAAGACCCTAGCAACCGCCTAGCAACCACCCAAAACACCCTAGCAACCGCCTAGCAACCACCCAGAATACCTTAGCAACCACCTAGCAATATCATAGCGACCACCCATAACATCCTAACAACCGCCTAGCAAAAAACTTTCCGGTCCAAACTTTCTCAAGCCAACTTAAAGTTTGTCTCGACGAACTTTCGCATCTAGTTAAGTTGGCTTGAGAAAGCCAACATATTGAAATCCTATTTAAACTTATTAAGTTGGCTTGAGAAAGCCAACATATTGAAATCCTATTTAAACTTATTATTATTATTCTTCTGACCCTAAAAAAATCTATATCAAACTCCTCCTAGAGCTTTAACTCTACATACTCCAAACTCGGCTCGGACACTCAGACTGATCTGACTCGGTATGCTATATCTTTTCAGACTGATCGGACTTACGGTTTTCCTAAAAATGACGATCAAAACTCGAAAAAACTCATTCAAAAACTCCCATTGACTTACATTGGGGAGTTCTAAAAAATTCAAACCGACAAAAATTTAAATCTAAACACCTTGAAGACTAAACCAAACTGCCGTTCTATATACTATATGAGCCATTGAGACTAATTTAAACTAATAAACTCTAAACTATAAACACTTATAAACTAATTAACTTATAAACTCATGAATTCATAAACTTATGAACTCTTAAACTCATAAATTAATAAACTCTGAACTCTTAATCTCATTTAAACTTATAAACTCTAAACTGATTTAAACTTATAAACTCAAAACTCAAGAACTCATACACTTATAAACTCATCAATTTATACACTTATAAACTCTAAACTCAGACACACACACTGAGTTTATGAGTGAGTGTGTGAGCGAGTTAGTGTGTGTGTGTGTGTGTGTGTGTGTGTGTGTGTGTGTGTGTGTGTGTGTGTGTGTGTGTGTGTGTGTGTGTGTGTGTGTTGTGTGTGTGTGTGTGTGTGTGTGTGTGTGTGTCTATCTAACTTATTTATCTACCTGTCAAACTTCAAACTACTGTAAACTACTGTAAACTTCAAACCACTATAAACTTCTTAAGTTTAAATCTTCCAGCTCCCAAGCAACTCCATAGCAACCAAACTCGAGTACCCTAGCAACCGTTTTGTAAGACCTATATCTCTGTATCAGAACATCGTATAGAGATGAGGTTTGGCTCTTTTGACTCATGCTAGCAAACAGCACTTCCAACATACTACACATGCTAGCAGTGAATAGCTACATGCTAATAGTGATTAGTTAAGTGTTAAATCATGCCAAGATCATGCTAAGAACTCTATAAAAACTCCATAGTAACCATCTGTGACAACTACCAGCCACCTAGTAACACCATATCAACCGCCCTGAATACCTTAGCAACCGCCTAGCAACACCATAGCAACCACCCATAACACCCTAGCAACCACCCAGAACAGCCTAGCAACCACCCATAACACCCTAGCAACCACCTAGCAACCACCTAGCAACCACCCAAAAGACCCTAGCAACCGCCTAGCAACCACCCAAAAGACCCTAGCAACCACCGAAATATCCTAGCAACCGCCTAGCAACCACCCAAAAGACCCTAGCAACTACCCAAAATATCCTAGCAACCGCCTAGCAACTACCCAAAAGACCCTAGCAACCACCCAGAACACCCTAGCAACCGCCTAGCAACAACCCAGAACACCCTAGCAACCACCCAAAAGACCCTAGCAACCACCCAAAATATCCTAGCAACCACCCAAAACACCCTAGCAACGCCTAGCAACCACCCAAAAGACCCTAGCAACCACCGAGAACACCCTAGCAACCACCCAAAATACCCTAGCAACCACCCAAAAGACCCTAGCAACCACCCAAAACACCCTAGCAACCGCCTAGCAACCACCCAAAAGACCCTAGCAACCATCCAAAATATCCTAGCAACCACCCAAAACACCCTAGCAACCGCCTAGCAACCACCCAAAAGACCCTAGCAACCACCCAAAACATCCTAGCAACCACCCAAAAGACCCTAGCAACCGCCTAGCAACCGCCTAGCAACCACCCAGAATACCCTAGCAACCACCCAAAACAGCCTAGCAACCACCCAGAAAACCCTAGCAACCGCCTAGCAACCACCCAGAATACCCTAGCAACCACCTAGAACACCCTAGCAACCACCCAAAATACCCTAGCAACCACCCAAAAGACCTTAGCAACCACCCAGGACACCCTAGCAACCACCCAGAACACCCTAGCAACCACCCAAAATACCCTCGCAACACCATAGCAACCACCCATAACATCCTAGCAACTGCCTAGCAAAAAACGTTCTGCTCCAAACTTTTCTCAAGCCAACTTAAAGTTTGTCTCGACGAACTTTCGCATCTAGTTAAGTTGGCTTGAGAGAGCCAACATATTGAAATCCTATTTAAACTTATTATTATTATTATTATTATTATTCTGACCCTAAAAATTTACAACTCAAACTCCTCTTAGAGCTTTAACTCTATATACTCCAAACTCGGCTCAGACACTCAAACTGATCTGACTCGGTATGCTCTATCTTTTCAGACTGATCGGACTTACGGTTTTCCTACAAATGACGATCAAAACTCGGAAAAACTCATTCAAAAACTCCCATTGACTTACATTGGGGAGTTCTAAAAAATTCAAACCGACAAAAATTCAAATCTAAACACCTTGAAGACTAAACCAAACTGCCGTTCTATATATATTAGCCAATGAAACTCATTTAAACTAATAAACTCTAATCTCATACACTTATAAACTAATTAACTTAAATTTAATAACTAATTAACTAATAAACTCATGAATTCATAGACTTATGAACTCTTAAACTCATAAATTAATAAACTCTGAACTCTAAACTCATTTAAACTTATAAACTCTAAACTCAAAAACTCGTACACTTATAAACTCTAAACTCATAAACTCTGAGTGTGTGTGTCTGAGTGAGTGTGTGAGCGAGGTAGTCTGAGTGAGTGTGTGTGTGTGTGTGTGTGTGTGTGTGTGTGTGTGTGTGTTTGTGTGTGTGTATCTATCTAACTTATTTATATATCTATCATAAACTTCAAACTACTTTAAACTACTTTAAACGTCAAACCACTTTAAACTTCTTAAGTTTAATGCTTCCAGCTCCCAAGCAACTCCATAGCAACCAAACTTGAGTACCCTAGCAACCGTTTTGCAAGACCTATATCTCTGTATCAGAACATCGTATAGAGATGAGTTTTGGCTCTTTTGACTCATGCTAGCAAACAGCACTTCCAACATGCTACACATGCTAGCAGTGAATAGCTACATGCTAATAGCAATTAGTTAAGTGTTGAATAATGCCAAGATCATGCTAAGAACTCTATAAAAACTCCATAGTAACCATCTGTGACAACTACCAACCACCTAGTAACACCAAATCAACCGCCCTCAATACCATAGCAACCCCCCAGAACACCCTAGCAACCGCCTAGCAACCACCCAGAACACCCTAGCAACCACCCAAAATACCCTAGCAACCGCCTAGCAACCACCCAAAAGACCCTAACAACCGCCTAGCAACCACCCAAAAGACCCTAGCAACCACCCAGAACACCCTAGCAACCGCTTAGCAACCACCCAGAACACCCTAGCAACCACCCAAAATACACTAGCAACCACCCAGAACACCCTAGCAACCACCCAGAACACCCTAGCAACCACCTAGCAACCACCCAAAAGACCCTAGCAACCACCCAAAATATCCTAGCAACCACCCAAAACACCCTAGCAACCGCCTAGCAACCACCCAAAAGACCCTAGCAACCACCCAAAATATCCTAGCTACCACCCAAAACACCCTAGCAACCGCCTAGCAACCACCCAAAAGACCCTAGCAACCACCCAAAACACCCTAGCAACTGCCTAGCAACCACTCAAAAGACCCTAGCAACCACCCAAAAGACCCTAGCAACCACCCAAAAGACCCTAGCAACCACCCAAAACACCCTAGCAACTGCCTAGCAACCACCCAAAAGACCCTAGCAACCACCCAAAACATCCTAGCAACCACCCAAAACACCCTAGCAACTGCCTAGCAACCACCCAAAAGACCCTAGCAACCACCCAAAATATCCTAGCAACCACCCAAAACACCCTAGCAACCGCCTAGCAACCACCCAAAACATCCTAGCAACCACCCAAAACACCCTAGCAACTGCCTAGCAACCACTCAAAAGACCCTAGCAACCACCCAAACGACCCTAGCAACCACCCAGAAAACCCTAGCAACCGCCTAGCAACCACCCAGAACACCCTAGCAACCACCCAAAATATCCTAGCAACCACCAAAAATACCCTAGCAACCACCCAAAATACCCTAGCAACCGCCTAGCAACCACCCAAAAGACCCTAGCAACCACCGAAAATATCCTAGCAACCGCCTAGCAACCACCCAAAAGACCCTAGCAACCACCCAGGACACCCTAGCAACCACCTAGCAACCACCCAGAACACCCTAGCAACCGCCCATAACATCTTAGCAACCGCCTAGCAAAAAACTTTCTGCTCCAAACTTTCTCAAGCCAACTTAAAGTTTGTCTCAACGAACTTTCGCATCTAGTTATTATTATTCTTCTGACCCTAAAAAAATCTATATCAAACTCCTCCTAGAGCTTTAACTCTACATACTCCAAACTCGGCTCAGACACTCAAACTGATCTGACTCGGTATGCTATATCTTTTCAGACTGATCGGACTTACGGTTTTCCTAAAAATGACGATCAAAACTCGAAAAAACTCATTCAAAAACTCCCATTGACTTACATTGGGGAGTTCTAAAAAATTCAAACCGACAAAAATTTAAATCTAAACACCTTGAAGACTAAACCAAACTGCCGTTCTATATACTATATGAGCCATTGAGACTCATTTAAACTAATAAACTCTAAACTATAAACACTTATAAACAAATTAACTTTTAAACTTATGAATTCATAAACTTATGAACTCTTAAACTCATAAATTAATCAACTCTGAACTCTTAATCTCATTTAAACTTATAAACTCTAAACTGATTTAAACTTATAAACTCAAAACTCAAGAACTCATACACTTATAAACTCATCAATGTATACACTTATAAACTCTAAACTCAGACACACACACTGAGTTTATGAGTGAGTGTGTGAGCGAGTTAGTGTGTGTGTGTGTGTGTGTGTGTGTGTGTGTGTGTGTGTGTGTGTGTGTGTGTGTGTGTGTGTTTGTGTGTGTGTCTGTCTGTCTATCTAACTTATTTATCTATCTGTCAAACTTCAAACTACTGTAAACTACTGTAAACTTCAAACCACTATAAACTTGTTAAGTTTAAATCTTCCAGCTCCCAAGCAACTCCATAGCAACCAAACTCGAGTACCCTAGCAACCGTTTTGTAAGACCTATATCTCTGTATCAGAACATCGTATAGAGATGAGGTTTGGCTCTTTTGACTCATGCTAGCAAACATCACTTCCAACATACTACACATGCTAGCAGTGAATAGCTACATGCTAATAGTGATTAGTTAAGTGTTAAATCATGCCAAGATCATGCTAAGAACTCTATAAAAACTCCATAGTAACCATCTGTGACAACTACCAGCCACCTAGTAACACCATATCAACCACCCTGAATACCTTAGCAACTGCCTAGCAACACCTAGCAACCACCCATAACACCCTAGCAACCACCTAGCAACCACCCAAAAGACCCTAGCAACCACCTAGCAACCACCCAAAATATCCTAGCAACCACCCAAAATACCCTAGCAACCGCCTAGCAACCACCCAAAAGACCCCTAGCAACCACCGAAAATATCCTAGCAACCACCCAAAAGACCCTAGCAACCACCCAAAACACCCTAGCAACCGCCTAGCAACCACCCAAAAGACCCTAGCAACCACCCAAAATATCCTAGCAACCACCCAAAACACCCTAGCAACCGCCTAGCAACCACCCAAAAGACCCTAGCAACCACCCAAAATATCCTAGCAACCACCCAAAAGACCTTAGCAACCACCCAAAACATCCTAGCAACCACCCAAAACACCCTAGCAACCGCCTAGCAACCACCTAGCAACCACCCAAAACACCCTAGCAACCACCTAAAATATCATAGCAACCGCCTAGCAACCACCCAAAAGACCCTAGCAACTACCGAAAATATCCTAGCAACCGCCTAGCAACTACCCAAAAGACCCTAGCAACCACCCAGAACACCCTAGCAACCGCCTAGCAACCACCCAGAACACCCTAGCAACCACCCAAAATACACTAGCAACCACCCAAAAGACCCTAGCAACCACCCAAAATATCCTAGCAACCACCCAAAACACCCTAGCAACCGCCTAGCAACCACCCAGAATACCCTAGTAACCACCTAGCAACCACCTAGAACACCCTAGCAACCACCCAACATACCCTAGCAACCACCCAGGACACCCTAGCAACCACCTAGCAACCACCCAGAACACCCTAGCAACCGCCCAAAATACCCTAGCAACACCATAGCAACCACCCATAATATCTTAGCAACCGCCTAGCAAAAAACAGTCTGCTTCAAACTTTCTCAAGCCAACTTAAAGTTTGTCTCGACGAACTTTCGCATCTAGTTAAGTTGGCTTGAGAGAGCCAACATATTGAAATCCTATTTAAACTTATTATTATTATTATTATTATTATTATTATTCCGAGACTAAAATTTCTATATGAAACTCGTCCTAGAGCTTTAACTCTACATACTCCAAACTCGGCTCAGACACTCAAACTGTTCTGACTCGCGTTGCTTTATCTTTTCAGACTGATCGGACTTACGGTTTTCCTACAAATGACGATCAAAACTCGGAAAAACTCCCATTGACTTACAATGGGGAGTTCTAAAAAATTCAAATCCAGATTCAAACTCGCCAACCGACAAAAATTCAAATCTAAATACCTTGAAGACTAAACCAAACTGCCGTTCTATATATATTAGCCAATGAAACTCATTTAAACTAATAAACTCTAATCTCATACATTTATAAACTAATTAACTTAAATTTAATAGCTAATTAACTAATAAACTCATGAATTCATAGACTTATGAACTCTTAAACTCATAAATTAATAAACTCTGAACTCTAAACTCATTTAAACTTATAAACTCTAAACTCAAAAACTCGTACACATATAAACTCTAAACTCATAAACTCTGAGTGTGTGTGTGTGTGTGTGTCTGAGTGAGGTAGTCTGAGTGTGTGTGTGTGTGTGTGTGTGTGTGTTTGTGTGTATCTATCTAACTTATTTATATATCTATCATAAACTTCAAACTACTTTAAACTACTTTAAACTTCAAACCACTTTAAACTTCTTAAGTTTAATGCTTCCAGCTCCCAAGCAACTCCATAGCAACCAAACTTGAGTACCCTAGCAACCGTTTTGCAAGACCTATATCTCTGTATCAGAACATCGTATAGAGATGAGGTTTGGCTCTTTTGACTCATGCTTGCAAACAGCACTTCCAACATGCTACACATGCTAGCAGTGAATAGCTACATGCTAATAGCAATTAGTTAAGTGTTAAATCATGCCAAGATCATGCTAAGAACTCTATAAAAACTCCAACCATCTGTGACAACTACCAACCAGCTAGTAACACCATATCAACCGCCCTGAATACCATAGCAACCACCCAGAACACCCTAGCAACCGCCTAGCAACCACCCAGAACACCCTAGCAACCACCCAAAATACCTTAGAACACCCTAGCAACACCATAGCAACCACTCAGAACACCCTAGCAACTGCCTAACAACCACCCAGAACACCCTAGCAACCACCCAAAATACCCTAGAACACCCTAGCAACACCATAGCAACCACCCAGAACACCCTAGCAACCACCCAAAATACCTTAGAACACCATAGCAACACCATAGCAACCACTCAGAACACCCTAGCAACCACCCAAAATACCTTAGGACACCCTAGCAACACCATAGCAACCACTCAGAACACCCTAGCAACTGCCTAACAACCACCCAGAACACCCTAGCAACCACCCAAAATACCTTAGAACACCCTAGCAACACCATAGCAACCACTCAGAACACCGTAGCAACTGCCTAACAACCACCCAGAACACCCTAGCAACCACCCAAAATACCTTAGAACACCCTAGCAACACCATAGCAACCACTCAGAACACCCTAGCAACCACCCAAAATACCTTAGAACACCCTAGCTACACCATAGCAACCACCCAGAACACCCTAGCAACCACCCAAAATACCTTAGAACACCCTAGCAACACCATAGCAACCACCCAGAACACCCTAGCAACCACCCAAAATACCTTAGGACACCCTAGCAACACCATAGCAACCACTCAGAACACCGTAGCAACTGCCTAACAACCACCCAGAACACTCTAGCAACCACCCAAAATACCCTAGCAACCGCCTAACAACCACCCAGAACACTCTAGCAACCACCCAAAATACCCTAGCAACCGCCTAGCAACCACCCAGAACACCCTAGCAACCACCCAAAATACCCTAGCAACCGCCTAGCAACCACCCAAAAGACCCTAGCAACCACCCAAAATATCTTAGCAACCACCCAAAACACCCTAGCAACCACCCATAACACCCTAGCAACTGCTTAGCAACCACCCAGAACACCCTAGTAACCACCCAAAATACCCTAGCAACCGCCTAGCAACCACCAAAAATATCCTAGCAACCACCCAAAATACCCTAGCAACCGCCTAGCAACCACCCAAAAGACCCTAGCAACCACCTAGCAACTACCCAAAAGACCTTAGCAACCACCCAGAACACCCTAGCAACCGCCTAGCAACCACCCAGAACACCCTAGCAACCACCCAATAGACCCTAGCAACCACCCAAAATATCCTAGCAACCACCCAAAACACCCTAGCAACCGCCTAGCAACCACCCAAAAGACCCTAGCAACCACCCAGAACACCCTAGCAACCACCCAAAAGACCCTAGCAACCACCCAAAAGACCCTAGCAACCACCCAAAACACCCTAGCAACCGCCTAGCAACCACCCAAAACACCCTAGCAACCGCCTAGCAACAACCCAAAAGACCCTAGCAACCACCCAAAATATCCTAGCAACCACCCATAACACCCTAGCAACCGCCTAGCAACCACCCAAAAGACCCTAGCAACCACCCAAAACATCCTAGCAACCACCCAAAACAGCCTAGCAACCACCCAGAACACCCTAGCAACCACCCAAAAGACCCTAGCAACCACCAAAAATATCCTAGCAACCACCCAGAACACCCTAGCAACCACCTAGCAACCACACAAAAGACCCTAGCAACCGCCTAGAAACCACCCAAAACACCCTAGCAACCACCCAAAATACCCTAGCAACTGCCTAGCAACCACCTAGCAACCACCCAGAATACCTTAGCAACCGCCTAGCAACACCATAGCGACCACCCATAACATCCTAACAACCGCCTAGCAAAAGACGTTCTGGTCCAAACTTTCTCAAGCCAACTTAAAGTTTGTCTCGACGAACTTTCGCATCTAGTTATTATTATTCTTCTGACCCTAAAAAAATCTATATCAAACTCCTCCTAGAGCTTTAACTCTACATACTCCAAACTCGGCTCAGACACTCAAACTGATCTGACTCGGTATGCTATATCTTTTCAGACTGATCGGACTTACGGTTTTCCTAAAAATGACGATCAAAACTCGAAAAAACTCATTCAAAAACTCCCATTGACTTACATTGGGGAGTTCTAAAAAATTCAAACCGACAAAAATTTAAATCTAAACACCTTGAAGACTAAACCAAACTGCCGTTCTATATACTATATGAGCCATTGAGACTCATTTAAACTAATAAACTCTAAACTATAAACACTTATAAACTAATTAACTTATAAACTCATGAATTCATAAACTTATGAACTCTGATGGTGCGTTCACACCAAACGCGAATAGCGCGTCAGGCGCGAGTGATTTCAATGTTAAGTCAATGCAAAGACGCGTTTCGCGCGTAAAAAATTCCTGCGGCGCGAATGAGGCGTTTAGCGCGGCGCGGTAGACGCGAATACGCCTCATTCGCGCGTCAAGTTCGCGCGAATAGCGCGAATTGAGCGTCTGGCGCGTTAAGCGCGTTACGCGCGAATGATTTTATTAGTGCTTTTTGTGCATTCACGCGTTTGACGCGAATTCGCGTCTGCCGCTCAAGTTGAAAAATCTGAACTTCTGCGTCAATTCGCGCCGCGTTAACCAATAGGAGCCTTGCTGCTGTCACGTGGTGAAGTGACGAGATAAACTCCCGCGTGGAGTTTCATTCATTTAAAATGGAGGAAAAATTAATTTTAGCCGTGAGCAGTCACCCAGAGCTATACGATAGCAGTTCTTATTTTTACCGAGACAGGAATAAAAAGGACCTTGCTTGGAAAAGGGTCAGTGAGGAGATAGGGCAAACTGGTGAGTTGTAAACATGTACACATTTCACTTTTAAATCACGTTATTGACCTTGCCGCTATATTCCCGCTATACAGCTACTTTTCGCTAACAAGATAATGTTTATTCAGAGGAAGTTTGCAGGAAAAAATGGAAAAGCCTCAGGGACACGTACCTGAAGGAGAAGAGGAAGGAGATGGAGAAGAGGAGTGGATCAGCAGCAGGGTCTGTGAAGAGGTGGAAATTCTCTCAGATCTTGGGATTCCTCGACCCCTTCGTCACCCCACGGGAGACGAGTGGTAACATGGAGGGGGTCGAGGCCCAGATCGAAGAGGACTACCACCTCGAGGACCAGGGACAGCCTGAAGAGATATCAGGGGAGACAGTGACAGGTGTGTTTCCAGTCAAGGCATTTATGATGCCATGTTTACAGATGAAGAAAATGTAATCTATCTATGACTATTGTTACCAATGTGTTTAACATAATAACATTTAAATGTTTAAAATAACATTTAATATTGTCTTGACAGAGGCAAATTATCAAAGAGGGGATCATCAAAGATCCCCTGCCTCTCCTCCTGTCTCCCCAGTCCCTGGTCCCTCAGTCCCTGCTGCTGAACCCACAGGTGAGTGAAGGCAATCGTACAAACAATATTTCAACATGTTACGAGCTCTAGTCCCCTTACTAATAATCATTGTATTTGTAAATGCAGACACAAATCCATTGCAATGTATGGAACCAATCATCTGCATACATACTTTATAGCTACTGTTCATTTGCATGTTTATCTATGTATATGTCTGAAGTATATTTATTTATTAATTTATTAATTAAAGGATAGCCTCTAACTTGTAACTTTAATTAAAGCCTATAACTTTAATTACTTAATATATGTTAAAGCAAGTTAAAAACAGTATCACATTTGCATTTAAATAAAAAAAAATTAAACCTTCACTGTGAACATGAAAATCAGGGATCATCTTTCTGCCTTCTCATTGCAGTGCTGTGTTGTATTTTTTTATTTCACAGGCCAACAGAGGAGGAGAGCCCGCCGGCGGCCCCGTGAGCGGTCCCAGGATGGTCCGTCGGAGGTGGAGCAGGCGCTGATGGAGCTTCTGTCACAACCTCCGGCGCGACCTCCAGCCCCACCGCCACTGACCGCCGATGAGCACTTCCTCCTCAGCCTTCTGCCTTTTCTGCAGAGCATGCCGCCTCATATAAAAGAAAATGTTAAATTCCAAATATATAAATTGACAATGGAAAACAGCACCACTGTGTTAAATTTGGAGCAATATGACCCCCCACAGTAGGTTTTAAAAAAAATGAGGCAGCAGGCTCTGCAGGAAACGCAGAATGCCCTCCTTCCTTTTCTCCTACATGTTGTTCCCTGTGGTTTTTCCACCTTCCAAGCGAGGTCCTTTTTATTCCTGTCTCTTTGTAAATAGTTTGTACGTTCAGTTTTTTTATTTTTAAAATCTGTTCATATTGTTAAATATAAATGTTCTATATTCATTTTATTTAAACCAATAAATTATTTTACAATCTGACTAAATGCCTGGTGTGGTTCTATGCACAACAAAGCAAATCTTGTATCACATAACTTGTTTTTTTAATATACGAGATGTATTAATTTAGTATTTAATGTTATTTATTCCATATCTAAATATAGATTATATGAAACATCATTGTAATATAAAGACAACCAACAACAACAAAAAAGAAAGGTTCATTACTTTTGGAGGCTGGCTCCATTTATTTATTAAAAAATAAATAAATAATTTTACCTTGTATACAAACATGGAAAACCTGTAATTTTGAAAAGGTTAGTCAGAGTTTAAACTTAATGCATGTGCATGTTGTGGACCTGACAGACTGGAACTGAGGCTGACAACCTGGAAAAAATACTACATATTATAATGGAGGAAAACTGTTTTTAGAAAGACATGTTCTTTATAGGTTTGTGGGTGGCTCTTAAAAGAGCCGTTGTGGGAAGTCATGAGGAGGACTTCAAATGCTACTCCGTCGGCTGCCATGGTACTGCTCCCTCCGCCGAGAAGTGTTCCATGAAAACCTCCCTCGCCTGGAGTGCCTCTCTGGAGGAGTTGTTGGCTGCAACTCGACCCAGACCTGGCAGTGGCTCATCTCCAGCATGCCCCGCGCCCCTCACAGCAGGTGCCTCTCTCCCTTCCGAATACCGCATGAAGTTGTGGAGAACACACGTCGCCTTCACACACTTCTCCGCAACTTCAGGGTGGACCTCGATGAGGCGGCGGTACATCCTCCACTGTGAGGAGAGGATGCCAAAGGCGTTCTCCACCACCAGCCTGGCTCTGGAGAGACGGTAGTTGAAAACACGCCTTTCTGGAGGAAGCGTGCGTCCAGGGAAGGGCCGCATGAGGTTCCTCCGCAGCGGGAACGCCTCATCAGCCACGAAGACATGGGGCTGGGGTCCTCTCTCTTCCGCACCAGGTAGAGGGTGGTCAGGAGGCAGATGAAGAGTGCCAGCCCGGAGAGCCTGTCCAAAGGCAGAGTTTGCCAGGATCCCACCGTCACTGGTCCTGCCATACCCCCCAACATCGATCACCCGGAAGCGATACTTCGCATCCACAACTGCAAGCAGAACGATGGAGAACGTTCCCTTGTAGTTGTGGAACTGGGATCCTGAGTTGGGGGGTGCCTTCAGCACCACATGCTTCCCATCCACCGCTCCAATGCACAGAGGGAAGTTCCACCGCTCCTGAAATCCCTCTGCGATGGACCTCCAGTCATCGTTGGTGGGCACAGCCATGTAGTCCTCCACAAGGCAGTCCCAGATGGCAGTCACTACCTGGGCGACGATCTGGCACACGGTGGAGACACCAACACGGTAGCTGGACGCTATCGTCCTGAATGAGTCCCCAGTGGCAAGAAACCTAGAAAACATTGTTATAAATATTATTACAAGTACACTTGTAGTTACATATTAAACTATACAATCAATACAATACTATTAAATGGTTTATGGTATATTAAAATGCCAATAATCAAGCACTACATATTGCTTACAGATAGAGATATTTAATTTCTAGGTTAATGTCTAGGTTATAGCAGTTAACTCAGTATCACTAGAAAGATTACTGTGTTTATACAGAGAAACATGACAGTATCACGTCTGCCAAGAGAATATTTTAATGTCTAGGTTATAGCAGTTAACTCAGTATCACTAGAAAGATTACTGTGTTTATACAGAGAAACATGACAGTATCACGTCTGCCAAGAGAATATTTTAATGTCTAGGTTATAGCAGTTAACTCAGTATCACTAGAAAGATTACTGTGTTTATACAGAGAAACATGACAGTATCACGTCTGCCAAGAGAATAGTATCACTAGAAAGAGCGCCAACGGTGGTATCCGTACCACAGTTTAAAAAAAACATTGATAGTATGTTAACATAGTTAACATATTGAATACACTGTATTTAAAATATCATATACATTTACTAACCGAAGACAGATGGACAGGCGCTCCGCAGCCGGGATAGAGCGCCTGTAGTTGGTGTCCTGGAGGGTGATCCTCGCTCCGATGCGGGACAGCAGGTCATCGAACTGGGCGCGGGACAGGCGGAAGTACCGCTGAAAGCGGCCGTCATCCAGGCGCAGCTCCTGGAGCAGATGGTGAAACTCGCCGAACTGGGTTCGCCTCCGAAGGGTCTGGTGGACCCAAATACGGCGACGATGATCCCTACGCCGCTGTTCTGCTCTCCAGAGCAAATACAGAGCGGTGACTCTCGAGATAAATGACCGATCAACAATAGACATCTTGTAAAAAGATGGCCGCCAACGGGGTTCGAAACTTTTGAAACTTTCGCCTCTGACGCGCGTGACGCGCGTAAATTTCGCTTCAAACTTTTGGTTTTACGCGCGTCAATTTCGCTCTTGACGCGCGAATTAACACAAAGTGGTCAAGCGTATAACTAGACGCGGCAGGCGCAATTTGACGCGCTATTCGCGTTTGGTGTGAACGCAGCATTAAACTCATAAATTAATAAACTCTGAACTCTTAATCTCATTTAAACTTATAAACTCTAAACTGATTTAAACTTATAAACTCAAAACTCAAGAACTCATACACTTATAAACTCATCAATTTATACACTTATAAACTCTAAACTCAGACACACACACTGAGTTTATGAGTGAGTGTGTGAGCGAGTTAGTGTGTGTGTGTGTGTGTGTGTGTGTGTGTGTGTGTTTGTGTGTTTGTGTGTGTGTGTGTGTGTGTGTGTGTGTGTGTTTGTGTGTGTGTGTGTGTGTGTGTGTGTGTGTGTGTGTGTGTGTGTCTATCTAACTTATTTATCTATCTGTCAAACTTCAAACTACTGTAAACAACTGTAAACTTCAAACCACTATAAACTTGTTAAGTTTAAATCTTCCAGCTCCCAAGCAACTCCATAGCAACCAAACTTGAGTACCCTAGCAACCGTTTTGCAAGACCTATATCTCTGTATCAGAACATCGTATAGAGATGAGTTTTGGCTCTTTTGACTCATGCTAGCAAACAGCACTTCCAACATGCTACACATGCTAGCAGTGAATAGCTACATGCTAATAGCAATTAGTTAAGTGTTGAATCATGCCAAGATCATGCTAAGAACTCTATAAAAACTCCATAGTAACCATCTGTGACAACTACCAACCACCTAGTAACACCATATCAACCGCCCTCAATACCATAGCAACCCCCCAGAACACCCTAGCAACCGCCTAGCAACCACCCAGAACACCCTAGCAACCACCCAAAATACCCTAGCAACCGCTTAGCAACCACCCAGAACACCCTAGCAACCACCCAAAATACCCTAGCAACCACCCAAAAGACCCTAGCAACCACCCAAAATACCCTAGCAACCACCCAAAACACCCTAGCAACCACCCAAAACACCCTAGCAACCACCCAGAACACCCTAGCAACCACCCAAAACACCCTAGCAACCACCCAAAAGACCCTAGCAACCACCCAAAATATCCTAGCAACCACCCAAAACACCCTAGCAACCGCCTAGCAACCACCCAAAAGACCCTAGCAACCACCCAAAACACCCTAGCAACCGCCTAGCAACCACTCAAAAGACCCTAGCAATCACTCTAAACACCCTAGCAACTGCCTAGCAACCACCCAAAAGACCCTAGCAACCACCCAAAAGACCCTAGCAACCACCCAAAACACCCTAGCAACTGCCTAGCAACCACCCAAAAGACCCTAGCAACCACCCAAAACATCCTAGCAACCACCCAAAACACCCTAGCAACTGCCTAGCAACCACTCAAAAGACCCTAGCAACCACCCAAAAGACCCTAGCAACCACCCAGAAAACCCTAGCAACCACCCAGAATACCCTAGCAACCACCTAGAACACCCTAGCAACGACCCAAAATACCCTAGCAACCACCCAAAAGACCTTAGCAACCACCCAGGACACCCTAGCAACCACCCAGAACACCCTAGCAACCACCCAAAATACCCTAAAAAATACATTAGGAACCACCCAGAACACCCTAGCAACCTTTGCGGCCCAAACTTTCTCAAGCCAACTTAAAGTTTGTCTCGACGAACTTTCGCATCTAGTTAAGTTGGCTTGAGAGAGCCAACATATTGAAATCCTATTTAAACATATTATTATTATTATTCTGACCCTAAAAATTTACAACTCAAACTCCTCTTAGAGCTTTAACTCTACATACTCCAAACTCGGGTCAGACACTCAAACTGATCTGACTCGGTGTGCTCTATCTTTTCAGACTGATCGGACTTACGGTTTTCCTACAAATGACGATCAAAACTCGAAAAAACTCATTCAAAAACTCCCATTGACTTACATTGGGGAGTTCTAAAAAATTCAAACCGACAAAAATTTAAATCTAAACACCTTGAAGACTAAACCAAACTGCCGTTCTATATACTATATGAGCCATTGAGACTCATTTAAACTAATAAACTCTAAACTATTAACACTTATAAACTAATTAACTTATAAACTCATGAATTCATAAACTTATGAACTCTTAAACTCATAAATTAATAAACTCTGAACTCTTAAACTCATTTAAACTTATAAACTCTAAACTGATTTAAACTTATAAACTCAAAACTCAAGAACTCATACACTTATAAACTCATCAATTTATACACTTATAAACTCTAAATTCAGACACACACACTGAGTTTATGAGTGAGTGTGTGAGCGAGTTAGTGTGTGTGTGTGTGTGTGTTTGTGTGTGTGTGTGTGTGTGTGTGTGTGTGTGTGTGTGTGTGTGTGTGTGTGTGTGTCTATCTAACTTATTTATCTATCTGTCAAACTTCAAACTACTGTAAACTACTGTAAACTTCAAACCACTATAAACTTCTTAAGTTTAAATCTTCCAGCTCCCAAGCAACTCCATAGCAACCAAACTCGAGTACCCTAGCAACCGTTTTGTAAGACCTATATCTCTGTATCAGAACATCGTATAGAGATGAGGTTTGGCTCTTTTGACTCATGCTAGCAAACAGCACTTCCAACATACTACACATGCTAGCAGTGAATAGCTACATGCTAATAGTGATTAGTTAAGTGTTAAATCATGCCAAGATCATGCTAAGAACTCTCTAAAAACTCCATAGTAACCATCTGTGACAACTACCAGCCACCTAGTAACACCATATCAACCGCCCTGAATACCTTAGCAACCGCCTAGCAACACCATAGCAACCACCCATAACACCCTAGCAACCGCCTAGCAACCACCCAGAACACCCTAGCAACCACCCAAAAGACCCTAGCAACCACCCAAAATATCCTAGCAACCACCCAAAACACCCTAGCAACCGCCTAGCAACCACCCAGAACACCCTAGCAACCACCCAAAACACCCTAGGAACCACCTAGCAACCACCCAAAAGACCCTAGCAACCACCCAAAATATCCTAGCAACCACCCAAAACACCCTAGCAACCGCCTAGCAACCACCCAAAAGACCCTAGCAACCACCCAAAACATCCTAGCAACCACCCAAAACACCCTAGCAACCACCCAAAAGACCCTAGCAACCACCTAAAATATCCTAGCAACCGCCTAGCAACCACCCAAAAGACCCTAGCAACCACCCAAAATATCCTAGCAACCACTCAAAACACCCTAGCAACTGCCTAGCAACCACCCAAAAGACCATAGCAACCACCCAAAACATCCTAGCAACCACCCAAAACACCCTAGCAACCGCCTAGCAACCACCCAGAACACCCTAGCAACCACCCAAAATACCCTAGCAACCACCCAAAACACCCTAGCAACCACCTAGCAACCACCCAAAAGACCCTAGCAACCACCCAAAATATCCTAGCAACCACCCAAAACACCCTAGCAACCGCCTAGCAACCACCCAAAAGACCCTAGCAACCACCTAAAATATCCTAGCAACCACTCAAAACACCCTAGCAACTGCCTAGCAACCACCCAAAAGACCCTAGCAACCACCCAAAACATCCTAGCAACCACCCAAAACACCCTAGCAACCGCCTAGCAACCACCCAAAAGACCCTAGCAACCACCCAAAAGACCCTAGCAACTGCCTAGCAACCACCCAAAAGACCCTAGCAACCACCTAAAATATCCTAGCAACCGCCTAGCAACCACCCCAAAGACCCTAGCAACCATCAGGAATATCCTAGCAACCGCCTAGCAACCACCCAGAATACCCTAGCAACCACCCAAAACAGCCTAGCAACCACCCAGAAAACCCTAGCAACCGCCTAGCAACCACCCAGAACACCCTAGCAACCACCCAAAATACCCTAGCAACCACCCAAAAGACCTTAGCAACCACCCAGGACACCCTAGCAACCACCTAGCAACCACCCAGAACACCCTAGCAACCGCCCAAAATACCCTAGCAACCACCCATAACATCCTAGCAACCGCCTAGCAAAAAACGTTGTGCTCCAAACTTTCTCAAGCCAACTTAAAGTTTGTCTCGACGAACTTTCGCATCTAGTTATTATTATTCTTCTGACCCTAAATTTACAACTCTATCTCCTCCTAAAGCTTTAACTCTACAAACTCCAAACTCGGGTCAGACCTTCAGACTGTTCTGACTTGAGTTGCTATATCTTTTCAGACTGATTTGACTTTCAGTTTTCTTAAAAAATTAATATAAAAAATCATAAAAATCCCATAGACTTACATAGCAGACTGCTCAAATTGAGCCAAGACTACGGTGGCCCATTAGTGTACAAGCCAAAAACTCAAATCTAAATTCTCTGAAGCCCTATCTATCTATCTATCTATCTATCTATCTATCTATCTATCTATCTATCTATCTATCTATCTATCTATCTATCTATCTATCTTTTTAACTAATCTATCTATCTATCTATCTATCTATCTATCTATCTATCTATCTATCTATCTATCTATCTTTTTAACTAATCTATCTATCTATCTATCTATCTATCTATCTATCTATATATATATATATATATATTAGAGGTCGACCGATTCATCGGTCGGCCGATTAATCGGCCGATTTTTTGCATTTTTAACATAATCGGCATCGGCCAATATCCAAGTGTATCAAGCCGATTATTAGGCAGGCGCATCTGTGGGCAGCCTAGTGTTGTTGTTGTGGAACACACGTTCGACGCACGTTGCGCCTAGAGTCATTCTCCAGCAGAGTGAGCAGACCTCATCCAGTGCTTAAGGAAGGAGCTAAGTTCCTTGGAGAAAACTCCTTTATATTTAATTAAAAACTTTTGATATGTTACTGCCAACTTAGAGAAAAAACATGAATAGGCGACATGACGTTCGGCTACTTTGAAATTGATAGCGTAGTTGAGGTTGCATTAGCACAGCAGAAGGGTTGCTATCATGTCACAATAAGTAAGCAAGAGTTTACAGACAGTGAATCTGAGACTTTTATTTGTTCTGTTTGTGTGTCTTATGTTTGAGAGTGTTGTCACTCAATGCAGAGAAATAAGTAATAAAAAAGAGACCAACTATATATTTATGAAACTTTTTGTTATTTCAGATAGATATGAAAAGAAGGACTGGCTTGGCTTTGCTAGCGTCATCGTTGCTTGCTAGGGTTGGGTAGCTACAGACAGACCCGGAGCTAATACGGCACTGGTGTATTATGTGCTTCATTTCAGTGCTACTGTTATGTCTGTGCTTCTCTTGGATGCTCTGAAAACGGACGTTAGAATAACAGAAACGCTTCGCTGCACTTGACACTAGTCAGCAGTTAACTTTAGCATTCCGTTAGCTAGTAGCTGGATTAAACACGGTTAAAATGCTGGCCAAACAGTAGTGTAATGCGCATTTATGTGCTTCATTTCAGTGCTACTGTTATGTCTGTGCTTCTCTTGGATGCTCTGAAAACGGACGTTAGAATAACAGAAACGCTTCGCTGCACTTGACACTAGTCAGCAGTTAACTTTAGCATTCCGTTTGCTAGTAGCTGGATTAAACACGGTTAAAATGCTGGCCAAACAGTAGTGTAATGTGTGACTGTATTTCACTGTAGACTAGGGGTGGAACAGTACATGTATTCGTATTGAACCGAAACGGTATAGGCGTCACGGTTCGGTGTTCCTCGGAGAATACACGCTATAAAAATAAATAAAACTCGCGTGCAAAGTAATGTGGAACTACTGTTAGATACGCGGGTTCTTTAGGGACACCTAATCTGTAGCTCCGCTTTAGCTCCGGCTGCGATGTAAAGATTGCAATGCTGGAATATGTTGTGTGTGTGAGAGAGAGAGAGAGAGAGAGAGAGAGGGAGGCGCGATCGAGATCGAAAAGTCGCGTGTGTTTAAAGTCGCAAAGTGTTTACTTATATTTGTGTGCAAACGCGCTCGTGTGTGTGAGGCGCGGGCGCGATCGAACAGTGGAAACATAAAAACATACTCCGTCATTTTGTTTATCAGGACATCATTCAAACTGCAAAGTGTTTAAGTTACTGTTAATTAAAATGTTAAGGAAAACAAATATATTAATCTGAAATGTAGCAAATTAATTTTCAATTCATTCAGGTACAATTATCAAACATATCTCAAGGTCTTTTTGTCTTTTGTACAAGTGCAGATTGGTAAAGTGTTCAATAAATGTTTTTGTTGAGAAATTTTGTCTATCTTAAGTAATTATTTGTGTTACATTTTTATCTTTCAAATAGAGGTTAAAAACGAGCACATAATCGGCCAAAATAAATCGGCAGCATTAATCGGCCATCGGCCGACCCGGATTTCAAAAGTTCGGCATCGGCATTGGCCTGAAAAAAACCATATCGGTCGACCTCTAATCTATCTATCTATCTATCTATCTATCTATCTATCTATCTATCTATCTATCTATCTATCTATCTATCTATCTATCTATCTATCTATCTATCTATCTTTTTAACTAATCTATCTATCTATCTATCTATCTATCTATCTATCTATCTATCTATCTATCTATCTTTTTAATTAATCTATCTATCTATTTAACTAATCTATCTATCTATCTATCTATCTATCTATCTATCTATCTATCTATCTATCTATCTATCTATCTATCTATCTATCTATCTATCTATCTGTCTGTCTGTCTGTCTGTCTGTCTATCTATCTTTTTAACTAATCTATCTATCTATCTATCTATCTATCTATCTATCTATCTATCTATCTATCTATCTATCTATCTATCTATCTATCTTCAAACATTATCTATCTATCTATCTATCTATCTATCTATCTATCTATCTATCTATCTATCTATCTATCTATCTATCTATCTATCTATCTTCAAACATTATCTATCTATCTATCTATCTATCTATCTATCTATCTATCTATCTATCTTTTAACTAATCTATCTATCTATCTATCTATCTATCTATCTATCTATCTATCTATCTATCTTTTAACTAATCTATCTATCTATCTATCTATCTATCTATCTATCTATCTATCTATCTATCTATCTATCTATCTTTTTAACTAATCTATCTATCTTTCTTTTTAACTAAATAATCCATCTTTCTTTCTTTTTAACGAACTAATCCATCTTTCTTTCTAACTAATATATCGTTCTTTCTTTCATTCTAACTAATCTATCTTTCTTTCTAAGTAATCTATCTTTCTTTCATTCTAACTAATCTATCTATCTTTCTTTCTAACTAATCTATCTTTCTATCTAATCTTTCTTTCTAACTAATCCATCTTTCTTTCTTTCTTTCTTTCTTTCTTTCTAACTAATCTTTCTTTCTTTCTTTTTTCTTTCTTTCTTTCTTTCTTTCTTTCTTTCTTTCTTTCTTTCTTTCTAACTTTTCTTTCTTTCTTTCTAACTAATCTTTCTTTCTTTCTTTCTTTCTTTCTTTCTTTCTTTCTTTCTTTCTTTCTTTCTTTCTTTCTACCTAATCTTTTTCTTTCTTTCTTTCTACCTAATCTTTCTTTATTTTTTCTTTCATTCTTTCTTTCTACCTAATCTTTCTTTCTTTCTTTCTTTCTTTCTAACTAATCTTTTTCTTATTTCTTTCTTTCTTTCTTTCTTTCTTTCTTTCTTTCTTTCTTTCTAACTTTTCTTTCTTTCTAACTAATCTTTCTTTCTATCTTTCTATCTTTCTTTCTAACTAATCTGTCTTTCTTTCTTTCTACCTAATCTTTCTTTCTTTCTTTCTACCTAATCTTTCTTTCTTTCTAGCTAATCTTTCTTTCTAGCTAATCTTTCTTTTTTCTTTTTCTTTCTTTCTAACTAATCTTTCTTTTCTTTCTTGATTACTTTTCTTTCTTTCTAACTAATCTTTCTTTTTTCTTCCTTTCTTACTTTTCTTTCTTTCTAACTAATCTTTCTTTTTTTTCTTTCTTCTTTCTTTCTAACTATTCTTTCTTTCTAACTAATTTATCAATCAAAATTTAAACTACTTTAAACTTCTAACTACTTCAAACTTCTAACTACTTTAAACTTCTAACTACTTTTAACTTCTTCAAACTCTCTGGTCTGGCTTTCTCAAGCCAACTTAAAGTTTGTCCAACAAACTTTTTTTTCTAGTTATCTTTAAAATAATATATATATATTTTTTAATGATTTAAAAAAAGTTGCGGTGGTGATGACGTCATGTAACCCGAGCCCTAAATTTGAGAATGTATTCTCAATATCATTATTGCTATTTTCACAGTGAAAGAAATGTATTTGGTCTTGTATAATTGTTTGTTGGCCAAAAGTGATTAAAGGAGTCATAATGTAGAAATTTCACTTTTCCACGAGAATCAATGTATGTTATGATTGCATAATGATTATACACTGGCCGGGAAGCCGATATTTAAAAGTGAAGCGTTTGTTTACCTCGGGGTTTGTAAAATAGGCCACGTGCACGCGCATGAAAAAACGAGATTTTGATTTCTTCCCCTTCTTGACGTCAAGACGGGGGAGGATATACCAAATATGGACACCGCAAACCTATGCCGCGGGAAGCCCGCCCCTCTCCCCCTCTCCCCCTCTCCCCCTCAGATTCAGTTTAGTTGACTCGAGAAAGATGGAGAAATCGAGTGCACACCTGAGATGCTCTGTGGGTGACTGCCACAAACAACATGCAAATGTGTTTTATCTACCAAAAACGGATGAAACTATCAGGGAACAGTGGATGAAATTCATTTTTAATGACGCTGTCCCAACAACTCTTTCAAGTGGCGTATCGTTAGGTGTGTGTGCTAAACATTTTACACCGGAATCTTTTACAAATTTGGGGTAGTATCAGGCGAACTTGGCCTCGAAGCTCCGTTTGGGAAAAGGTGCCATCCCAACCATCAGGGACTTGCCAGAAATTGAAAAGGTAAGACTGTGTTTTTATTGCTCTACTGTGGTTAACAAATAGCAGCTAACTGCTAATGCGGCTATTGTATGTAACGTTACCTTCGAGGTAAACACGGGGAATGGACTCTACGAATGCTAGCCACATCTTTCGACTTTGTTTTACACTAGCAGCTACAGTAGTGACGGTACAGGAGTCCATGCTCAGTGGCTAAAACTGTTTAAATGCAAGTATGAAAACAATATACCACTAAACATTATTAGCCAAACTCATGCAAAACATGCAGTTTGAAAATAGCTTCCTGCAACCAATCAACGCGCCCCTCATTTGCATTATTATAATGACCGTCCACGACAGCCAAAACATCGCATCAGATCTCGCGAGACAATAATGCCTTTAGAAATAAGGGTCTGAGGGGCTCTGTGTTGATTTTTTTTCCACTTTTCTTTTTTAGAAGTGCCTAAAATACTATAATAGAGCATTTGGGTATCCAAGGTAACACAACATTATGACTCCTTTAAGTATATGGCTCGCTTTTATGCGGATCAGGAAGCTTTCGCGTCCAATTGTAAAGACCTCACGGCACGCCCCATTCCTCCTGGCACGCCCCATTCCTTTCCGACCTCGTGGCACGCCCATTGCTCCAGGCTGCAGTTACCTCTACTTGGAAAAACAAGCCGATTTCAAAATCAAAATGTACGCTTTTAAATATACCAATACTGCTATCTCAAACATGCAGAGGCTTCTTCGTGATCTCAACTAACAGATTCTGCAAAAAAAACGAAAATCAAAAATTTTGAAAAAAAAAAAGCTTCTTTCTCATTTTGCTCGAAAGTTGAGCTGCCGACTTGTGTCACTGGTTTCCGTGACGGGTCACATATATGTAACTTTTTGAAGATCAAAAAGCTTTAAAAGTTACATATATGTACCGTTTTTTTAAAGGTTAAGGTACAATATTGTACCCTTGAGGGTACAGCTCCAGTGACAAGCCATTGTACCCCTAAAGGTACAATTATGTACTTTATTTTCTGAGAGTGTATGTAGAGCCAGCCCTGATTGGCTGCTTGAATCTCAATTTAAAAGAACGTCCAGTTTGCGGTCTTTCTTTCTTTTGGGCATCGTGGAGAAGAAGTCATAGCACGGTTACTCATGGCTCTTACAGGGCTTTCAACCGAGGAGGTCCTTCAGAAAATATCAGAAGCAGGAATAGAAGTAACCGGCGTCGAGATGAAAGGACATGAAATGGACTTTCAGGCAAATGACACTTATTCAGATGATAATTTATATGTCACAGTTAGACATTGAGTTTAAAATGAAATGTTGGAAAATGTGAAAACGAAAAGGATTTAATACATTTTTATATAAAATAAATCTCAACAATCTCAAAATAGTCAATGATTGTACCCTGTCAAAGCCAATTTTGTACCATTTTTGAAGGGTCCATTTTTGTACTGTTAAATAAAGGTACAAAATTGTCACCACAGGTACAAGACTGGTCTCTTAAGGTACAAATCACAAGGGGACAAATATGTACCCTATGCCAAGGGTACAATATTGTACCCTTGAGGGTACAGCCCCAGTGACAAGCCATTGTACCCCTAAAGGTACAATTATGTAAAAAGGTTAAAAATAACTAAAATAACTAATAAATATAATGCGTTTTTATTATAATAACAACTTTATTTAATGATATACACTGTTAACCCTTGCTGTAAAAAAAGGCGTAATTCAGACAGTATCATACCATTTTCCATTAAAACAGTAATATACCGTAGAAAATAAAACTAGCCTACAGGAATATACTGTGAATTAACAGCGCTCAAAGTCGACACTCAGAGGCTGTTTTCCCAATCACACCCTATACCCTCATTCACTATTCCCTACATTAGTTCACTAATATAGTCCCCTTGAATGAAAAGAAGTGAGTGAATTGAGAAACTGATGAACACTGATAAGCAGAATCACTGTAGGACAGAGAATCAAGAACAGAAAAAAGAGAAACACAAGAACTACAACTGACTTCCAGTAACACTGAGTGTGAAACCAGTTTACAAACCAGTTTACGATTATTTCTTTCATACATGTACAAAAGTTCTTGTTGAGAATTAACAGAGATTTAGTTAATAATAAAGTTTGTTGTCACCATGATGGAGATCGGTATTTGCTTTAGTTGGTCTCTTGCCCCTTGACTTCTTACCATTCATCTCTCTCTGACTGCTGTAACAGTGAGTTTATAAAACACATTTGTTATGGCAAGAAAAAGTCAAGAAGAAGACGATTAGTTGTTTTTGGCTTTTGTGATGATTTAACATTTATCCTGCACATGTCTTATTTTCAGAGCTTTCCTGTATATAATCTTTGAATTTATGGGTATTTCATATTTATCTGTGAATCTACTACATGAAATCAATAACTGTAATCATGTCTTCTGAACAATATTGTAATCATAGAGCGCATTAAAACATTTTTAACTTCTGCTTGACACACACAGACATCAACAATCAGCATTATGAATCTCAGCAATGGTGACAATCAAAAGTTTCATGTCGCAATGCATGCTGGGTTCCAGGATAATATAAAACTCCCAGCATGCACTGCTGCATGAATAATAAAAAAATATTGCCACCATTGTTGAGATTCATGTGCTAAATTGTGATATCTCTGTTTCTAAAAGACAGCATAGCTTTGTTTTTTTTTTGGTTTATGCATGATGTGTTAAAAAATAACTCATTGTAATTTATTGCTGTAGTTTTACAGCGGTGATAATGTAACACTTTTGATTGAAGATTAAACTCTGAATGAGTAGGAATGAATTCCTTAGTGAATGAACAGGCTATATGATGATTTTATCACCATAATCAACATAACCACAATCATTCATAAACTGTGTGTGTGCACAAGTGTGCACAAATGGTAACTTCAAACCAAACATTTTCAATTAAACATCTCAACAACAACTTCTGTAGATGTATGACAGAAATAAAGTCATAATAATAAGTGTAATAATGTGTAATGGCTGGAAGTCAGTTGAAGTTCTTGTGTTTCTCTATTTTCTGTTCTAACAGCAGGTGTTCATCACTAATGCTCAACAATCACTTACATATTCACTTAATTATCTCACTGCAACACTGCGTCAGTGTTACTTTTTACTCTTTGTAGTGTGGATTTCCCTGTGGGGTTGAAAGGGTTAACAGTGTAAGATAAAGAGACACACCCACAACATGTATTTTAACAGTAATAAACTGTAAGTTATGAAACAGGTTTATACTGGCAACACTGTTGCCAGTAGTTTACTGTAAAATCTTATTTTTTGGGTCACCATTGTGCAGAAGAGTAGAGCCTGTGCTTCAGTCCAGGAGAAGATCGAGAGACATTGATGATATGCTGCATGTTGCTTTATTTAAAAGGCAGTGACTGTGTAGTTGCTGATCAAGTAGAAATCTTTTTATTTACCATTTTTTTTTGTGGTTTCAAATGAAGTAAGTTCACAGTAATCCTTTGCTCACTTTATTAATGCATTATAAATTTTAGTTAATACTTTTAAATGACAGTTGGTTAATTTAAGACAGTCGGTTTCTGCAAGTGAAATTAGTTAACTCGAGTTTTAGTGCATTTTTACAGTAACATACTGTACAATTAACAGTAAATTACTGGCAACAGTGTTGCCAGTATTTTACTGTAAAAAACCCCGGTAAGGTCTAAAAGTGTAAGTAAAAATATAATAAATATGTAATATAGTCCTGGCCACATTCCACCCATTGGCCCTTACCAATCATGGGCTCCTAATAATCCCCTTACATTGAATTGGCTCTATCACTCTCTCTCCTCTCTCCACCTATAGCTGGTGTGTGGTGAGCGCACTGGCGCCGTTGTACTGTGGCTGCCGTCGCATCATCCAAGTGGATGCTGCACACTGGTGGTGGTTGAGGAGAGATCCCTTGATATGATTGTAAAGCGCTTTGGGTGTACAGTAGTACATATGAAAGCGCTATATAAATGCCTCATAAAAAAAAAAAAAAAATAGTACACATTTAGCAAAATACTATAACTAGCACCATAATGGTGACCAGACATTGTAATAACCTTCAACATCTAAAAATGTGTTCATTCTCAAAAAGAACTTCTGTAGATGAATGACAGAAATAAGGTTAAACTGGTTTGTAATAAGAGATATGTCATGTCTTTCCAGTTGATTTCATCTAAGGCTTTGTTGGTGGTTCCCATATGAACACTGAGCGGTGTTAATTTAACACTGGGGAATTTACTGTGAAGGAATAGCAGACTCAGAAAAGGATACAACCCTAGTGTTGTTTGAAAAAATACTGTTCTCTTCACCTGCGTATGAAGCCACAACCTCTAGAAAACAACTAGACCCACTGCCGAGCCAACTATCACAAAAGAAAAAGAAAAAAAATACACAACGCAGAGACCGTTAAATCAACCTTTCTCCCCATTAGCAATGGCCCTGAAAGTGAAAGATATAATAGCTCTGCTTTCCTGTAAGTCACATGCTTGTGTGAATTCTCTTTTGGGGAGGGCTGACATAACAAATAACAGCCACACAGAACAGCAAACCACAGTCATGCTTAGACAGACCAGACTGCAAATTCACAACTAAAAAACATCTTTGTCAAGTGAAGTACATTTCAGGTAAGCTTAACTCCTATACTGCTAATTTCCATTTATTATAATTAAGTTGTGCAAATGACAAGTAAAATAACTATCACAACCGCTGTGTGAGAAATGAACTGAGTTATTGTTAAGAAGTGGAATAATCATTAGTAAAAATAATATTGAGCAATTAGATTGATATTTGATGCTTACACTGTTAGACCTTACCAGTTTTTTTTTACTGTAAAATACTGGCAACACTGTTGCCAGTAATATACTGTTATTTGTACAGTTCTTTACTGTAATCTACAGTATGTAACTGTAAAAATGCACTAAATTAAAACTCGAGTTAACTACTTTCACTTGCAGAAACCAACAGCCTTAAATTGACCAACTGTCATTTAAATGTATTAACTAAAAATTATAATGCATTAATAATGTGAGCAAATTATTACTGTGAACTTCTTTCATGTGAAACCACAACAAAACTATTGTAATTAAAGAGTTCTCTTAAGAGAGGTTCTCTCGTATTGCGTAGTAGCTTACGCTTCGGGTAAAGTCATCTTTACTCGAGATATGAAGCCAAAAAATTATCCTTTAATTTAATAGTCTTGTCAACGCAGTGCAGCAGCAAGCAGACCTAGAGCGGGCATTCTAGCGCGCTCATTGGCTGTCCTGCGGCAACTGCAGCAGCCTATAGCTGAGCCCTTGGCGAGACGTCACGTCCGATTAGCACGCTATCATGTCACGGCCCGTCATTAGGGGCGTGGTTTAGTCTTTATAAGGGGCTCAGGGCTGCTATAAGTTTGATTTTCGTCTCTTCAGCGAAGCTCTCCGCATCGCTGTACTCTGAGGAAGCCGCCGCCGAATCAAGCGACTTGCAAGCCGAGGATTCAGCCTGAGGAAGCCGGCCGTCTTCGCCGCCTTCAGCCATCCCTGCCTGCTATGCTATCCGGTGTTTATATCATTTTTCTTCTGCTTTCACAGCACGAGGCGTTTGTTTCAAAATGCCTTGCTTTTCCTGCAAAGCTCCGCTCAGCGACAGGGACCGCCATGTTGTCTGCGCTCTCTGCCTGGGCCCGGAACACGCAGCCTTCACCCTCTCTTCGGGCGGCTGCGTACTGTGCGAAGAACTGCCGATGTCGACCCTGCGGGCTCTACTCGCCATGTTCGACGCTCCCGCTGTCTCTCCGTCTGCCTCCACTGGGCCGCGTAAGAAGAAACGGCGCTCCCAGAGGCTACCGGAACCCGCAGCCGAGGGCTCGCCGGAACCCCTCCCATGAGCCTCATAATCTCCGGCCCCCCGTTTTCCTCAACGCCCCGCTCTCTTCCACCGGCCTGTTCGGCCCAGCGGTCAGCGGTCAGCGGGATTTTGGATCGTTTCTTGGAGGTATAGAAGGCGTCGCAGGCGATGAACCTTTTCCTGCCCCGCCGCTCGAGCTCGTCTGCAGGCCGCTCGCAGAATCAGCCTTCTGCACGCAGCTCGTCTCAGCGCTCTGCCTGGCCTCCGTCTGCACAGCAACGCCAGGGCAGCTGCCCTAGATCGCGCTCAGCCAGCCGTCACAAACTGCCTCCCCCCCGGGGACCCCGGCCCAGGATAACACTGAAGCCTGAGCCCGCAAAGTCCTCCTAGCGACCGCAAGAAAGATGGCTGAGTCCCGCCGCTGCCGGACCACCATCAAAGCACTCAGCTCTGTCAGTCCCCTTAGAGAAGGCTACTGCAGCAGCTTTTTTTACTGGCAAAGAGCCAGTAACACAACTCGCTCGCCTGCACACAAACGCCGTTTTTACGGCGGCCCAGAGAAATCTCATAAAGAGTATTATTTCGGGTTTTCCGGCTCATGCCAAAGGTGTCATCAGTGTAGAAAATGTGCCCACACCCCCGTGTTCACCACTACACACAAACACAATCTCCCCGGTAACGCTCACAGACCGCACTCTCATAAAGCGGGCACGCGCCGCTCGAGTGCTAAGCGTAGAGAATGTGCCCACAACTCTGTGCCCACACCTACCCACTGCCAGCTCTGTCACACAGTTACCCCAGGATGCAGGTCATCTAAAGCTCCCAAACACTGGCCGTGTTGCGAATGTAAGCCCTGTGTCCGCGCACTTACTATAAAACATGTTTACCCCTGTGCCGCTCTCGCGCCATGGGTTTCTAGCAGCAAAATATGCTCCATCCACAGCGATCGAGCCGCTGTGTGCCGTACAGCCGGTCACCAATGTGCGCGCCGCCCCATCTTCTCTGATACAGGTTCCCCATCCCGCACAGTGCGGCGATCTGAACCCAGAGACCATTCGACCCCTAGCGAGGTGTGCAGAAGCATGGCAAGCTATCCAGGGCGTGTCAGAATGGGTGCTGAATACTATAATGCACGGCTATTCGCTTCAATTCGCTCGCCGCCCCCCACGCTTTGTAGCACGGACCGAGGCGAGAGTGAACACAGAAGTGGCGCATCTGCTTCAAGCAGAAATAGCAAAGCTGCTGCACAAGGGGGCTATAGAACGGGTGCATCTTTCTCTGAGCGAGTCGGGCTTTTACAACCGTTATTTCCTCGTACTCAAGAAGGACGGAGCGCTAAGACCTATTTTTGATCTTGTTTATATCTCTCGATCTGAAGGATGCATATTTTCAGATCCAGATAACGCCCCGTCACAGGCCATTCTTGAGATTCGCCTTCGACGGTCAGGCATATCAGTACACCGTCCTGCCGTTAGGTCTATCTTTACCACCCCGTACATTCACGAAGTCCATGGACGCGGCTCTCGCCCCGCTGAGAAGACAGGAGATGCGGATACTGAACTATCTGGATGACTGACTGATTTTAGCGCAGTCAGAGACAGAGCTTTTGTCTCACAGAACAGCGCTTCTTAGCCATCTGGAAAGCCTGGGTCTCTCGGTCAACTGGACCAAGAGCTCATTACTGCCCCGTCAGTCAACTTCCTTTCTCGGAATAGAACTGGACTCAATGGCTATGATGGCCAGATTGTCGGAGCAGCGTGCACACCGCATTCGACATCTCGCCGCGTCTTTCCAGACGGGCAGCCGGATTCCGCTGAGAACATTCCAGCGAATCCTGGGGCATATGGCTTCAGCTGCAGCGGTGCTCCAGCTGGGCTTACTGAATCATGGTGAATCATGGCTGTGTTTTAGCCCTGCGGCCCTGGCTGGCAGCCAAATGGTATCACACAGGAGTGACAAAGGGAGTTGTCTCGCACCGGAAAGTTGTCTCGACAGACGTGTCCAACGGAGGTTGGGGAGTGCTCTTAGAGGGCAGACCGGTCTATGGCCTCTGGTCAGACCAGGAGAGTCGCCTTCATACAAACTGTCTAGAGATGCTGGCGGTCGAGAACGTGCTCAAGCACTTCCTCCCACACATAAAGGCGCCACCGTGTACTAGTCCGCACGGACAACAAGTCAATGGGGGCCTATGTGAACCGCCAGGGCAGTGTCAGATCCAAAACACTCTGCACCCTGACGGAACGCCTCCTTGTGTGGGCTCAGCACTCACTGCTCTCGCTGAGAGCCGCACATGTGCCGGGTCGCCTGAACGAAGGTCCAGACAGACTGTCCAGGGACAAAGTTCCCCCGGGGGAGTGGTGTTTGCATCCCCAAACAGTCCAGTCACTGTGGCGCCGTTTCGGCAAAGCGAAAGTCAACCTATTTGCGTCAGAAGACAACGCGCATTGCCCAAAGTTCTTTTAAAAGAGCGAGGACACGCTGGCCCAAACCTGTACGCTTTCCCCCCGATCTCTCTGCTACCACAGGTCATCCAGAGAATCAGGGAAGCGCGCCACACGGTGCTCCTCATAGCCCCGTACTGGGAGAATCAGGCATGGTTCCCAGATTTAGTACGGCTGGCAGACACAGCCCCCTGGCCGATACCGGCGAGAAGAGACCTTCTCTCTCAAGACCGCGGCACGATCCTGCATCCTCACCCAGAGCGCTGGTCTCTGCATGCATGGACTATCAACAGATATTTGTTTTTACTTTTTTAACCCCTAATTGAAAAACGAAAAATGAACGGTTGTTGTCTTTTTAAAACGTAAAGTTGAACACCAAAATTTTAATTTGAACTGGCTACACACAACTGCTGTGCTTTGTTTATGACTTTTTGCCCCTTTATTAAACATTTAAAATATTCACAAATTAATATGGAAAACATGTCGATTTTACTGGTTTTCTAAGGCCAAATTAGAAACTGGATTTGATGTCTTTCCCGCAGTGCTGAATGAGAAGAGCCATTAATATAATTAATAAACTATTGTTTTCTAAGTGTCGGCTAAAATCACATCTCCATCTCCGCTGTTAAGCAGATGCGCTTTTAGAGAGAAATGCTTTCATACGGATTAGCCTACATAATCAAAAGGTATTAGCTTTCGATTCGAATTTGTTCGTTTTAAAGTGGACATTTCAAGCTTTAGCCTACATAGGCTATATTTTGTTTCAGTTCTCGCGCTCCAGTTTACGGAGATCATGAAAGTGCCTCTGTTTCTTTTATTTTACAAAAGCACAGCGTTTTCTTGTTATTGTGAGTTTACACAAATAAAAGTGGTTGAGAATAATGTATTATTATTTTCTGTCTGACCAGAAATGATAGAGTAGCCTATTTTAAGTTGTTTCCACTAGCTGTTGATAGGAAAATGCAAGTGTTCGCGGCCGCGCCTCCGTGTCATGCAGTGCGCGCTCCACGCTCAGCTTTGTTCCTTTTTTGCATAAAAGCGTCTTCTAAATATAGCCTATTAAATGTTATAATAAAATAATATAAAATTATTATTATTTGCGTAGCTATACATGGACTTCAAACACACTGCGTCTTCTAAGTCAGGTGACTGTAAATGCGCAAAAACTGTTTCCATTGCAGTTTTGCGAAATATTCCTTTTTCAAATTGCCTGAAACACCACCTCATGAGAGCGTAAAAACTTTTTTGCGATAAATGGGAGTTTTTGCGAAATTTACGTGTTTCCATTAAGCGTATTTTCAATTCGCAATTTCAATTTGCGCAATTTGAAGGGTAATGGAAACGCGGCTACTGTCTCCTCTCCACCAGTAAGCTGGTGTGTGGTGGGCGCAATATGCAATATGGCTGCCATCGCATCATCCAGGTGGATGCTGCAGATTGGTGGTGGTTGAGGAGATCCCCCCTTCAATGTAAAGCGCTTTGAGTGCAGAGAAAAGCGCTATATAAATGTAATGAATTATTATTATTATTATTATTATTAATCACTACTAAATCTCACACTTAACATTAATCTTACACACGTACACACAAAAAACAACAACATTATAATACACTTAATTTTAGCATTTACTCTCCCTTTCGAGTGCCATCGGCAAAGCACGCTGGGAAATAGACATCCCAGCCTTTCAGTTAAACTTAAGTTTGTCTAAATTAAAATAAATTATTTCATAAAACTCAAAACAATGAAACAGTTCAGTTTACTTAAAATATATCAGTTATGTGAACTTGAAAGAAAAAGAAAGTGCTAAATACTCATAAAAGTTAATTTGACTGAACTAGTTAGTTTAATTTAATTTGTCCTACTCAACCCAATTAATTATTTTGAGCGTTAGGGTTTACAGTAGGGCTGCCATTAGATTTACCTATAGGCCTGGTGTCAAGTAGTAATGTGTGCTAACCCTAACCCTAACCCAGGAGAAGATCCATATGTGGAAGATTCAAAAGATTAAACATCTAATAATGAACACTAGAAAAAAAATGTATAACACTTAATTCTTCCTCACACTAAGTTGTTAATTATTTTTAGGACACGTACTGAAGATGGGAGAAAAAAATACAGAACCGAATGAACGTTTGAATGTGGTCCTACTGGGGAAAACAAGAGCTGGGAAAAGTGCATCAGGAAACACAATCCTGGGACGACGAGCTTTCATCTCAAAGAGAAGCTCTGGATCTGTTACTCGAAATGTTGCTGTTGAATCTGGAGCTGTTGGTCACTTTCCAGTCACTGTTTATGACACACCAGGATTATTCAACACAAAGCTGAGTGACGAAGAGATTCAGCAGATGATAAATGAAAAGGTTCTTCAGAGATGTGAATCAGATCTCTGTGTGTTTCTGCTGGTCATCAAAGCTGACAGATTCACTGAAGAAGACAGTAAAACTGTGGATAAGATTGAGGAGCTGTTAGGAGAACAGCGCATGAAGAAAACCTGGATTCTCTTCACCAGAGGAGACGAACTGGAGGAAGAAAACACAACTATAAAAGAGTTAATCGATGACACTGAACCACTGAAGAACCTCGTTCAGAAATATGATCACAGATACCATGTGTTCAACAACAAGAAGAGAGGACACACTGAACAAGTTCAAATGCTGTTTATAAAAATACTTAAGCCATATTTTGACATACAAGGTGAGTCTTTTATAGCAATATTTCATATTCTGGACATTTTTTATATAAAAAAAACTTTGCTGTGAGTTTGTTAAATTCTTTAACATTTTATTTTTTTTATGATGTAGAAGGAAAAGTAGCAGAGACATTGAAGCCGAATCCACTGATGAGAAAAATACCAGACAACATTGAACCAGACGCTCCTGTCTCCAGTCTCTCATCTAGACGGATTGTTTTTCTGGGTAAAAGTGGAGTTGGGAAGAGTGCAGCTGGAAACACAATACTGGGACAGAGAGAGTTTAACTCTGTGATGAGTACTAGTTCAGTAACCAGTGAATGTTCAGAGAAACACGCCACTGTTTCAGGCAGATCTGTGTCTGTAGTTGATACTCCTGGATTATTCGACACACAGATGAAAACTGAAGAGTTAGTGAAAGAGATAGCGAGAAGTGTTTATATATCCAGTCCTGGACCGCACGCTTTTATCATTGTGTTGAGATTAGATGAGAGATTCACTGAACATGAGCAGCAGATTCCTCAGATCATTGAGATATTGTTTGGTGAAGAAGTGTTAAAATACTCCATTGTTCTCTTCACTCATGGAGATCTGCTAGAAGATGGAGAGTCTGTAGAGAAACTCATTGAGGAGAACAGGGCATTAAGACGTCTAGTTGATCAGTGTGGAGGCAGATTTCACGACTTCAACAATAGAGATATGAATAACAGAGATCAGGTGAATGATCTACTGAAGAAGATTGACACAATGATAGAGCAGAACGGAGGAGGACACTACAGTAATCAGATGTTTGAAGATGCTCAGAGATTCAGACGAGAGGAAGAAGAGAAGAGACAGAGAGAGGAAGAAGAGAGAAAACAACAAGTAGAGAAACGAAGACAAGAGGAGATTGAGAGAGTGAGAAAGGAGACTGAGGAGAGAATCAGAGCAGAGATGAAAGAGGAAGATCAACTGAATTCTGAACAAGAAGGACCTAAAGCAGAGAGCAAAGGAAGCTCAGAAAATAAAAAAGATGATGAAAATGGATTTGGTAAATTTTGGTCCATGTACGGGCACCATATTTTAATAGGTGCAGCTGTGATGGGAGTTGGTGCTGGAGTTGGTGCTGGTGCTCTTCTTATAGCTAAAGGTGCTTTACTATGTGCTGGAGGTGCTGCAGTAGCTACTGGAGTAGGTGCTTTAGTAGGTGGCACAGTTGGGTACTTTGTCAAAAAATGTAAAGAGGAGATAAAGCAAGATGAGAAACAAAGACAAGATGAAGAAAAGAAGAAACAAGAGGAGTTTTAGAGAGTCAGAAAGGAGACATGCGGAAACCAGAGCAGTGATGGAAGCTCAACTGAAATCTGAATAAGAAAGACTAAGTAAAGAGACAGAGAGAGGACGAGAAGAGAAAACAACAAGAGAAACAAAGACAAGATGAGATTGAGAGAGTGATAAAGGTGACAGGGGATATAATCAAAGCAGATATGGTAACATTTAAATAGCAATGTATAGAATAATGTAAAAAAAACAATCAATCATCCGTGTGACCAATCATCAACCCATCTTTAATTTGTGCAGTTTCTTGTAGTTCCTGAAAATAATCTTTGATCTAGTGTGTGTAGCGACAATGGCATCTGCTTTTCAAATGAAGGAATCATGTGACGCCAAAACACAGCGTCTTTGTCCTAACTGGTTAATAATTACCCTACAAGGACCAATTTGCCAGCGCCAGTTTGGCTGGGTCTCCCCCGACTTTACAGCCTCATGACATTCCACACACACACACAAACACCCTTTTGTGTATAACTGAGAATACGAGAAATATCTTTTCTTTTATTTTCATAATGTGTGTACATTCCTATATGCACGTGTAATAGAGGTGTGGGTTGCTAAGAGTAAAATCTTGAATTCTAAATGTTCACTGAAAGAAGGTTCCTCAATAGTGTCTTGTAAATCGACCCCGACATGGTCGTAAACTTTATGACCCAGAGCTGCATCTCATCCAGTTCCTGCAAGCCCACATTCCATACACTTCCACACAGGCAATCCAAGAACCATGTTTCTGATATGTATTTTTATGTGTGTATAATTTCCATGGTAGATTGAGATTTTCTATGTTCTATCATAAGAAATCAATTGACTCTTAAAATGCTCAGAATCCTACATTAGAAATGCATATCTGTATTCCCATGTTCTGTACACCATGTCTGGTATCATTCTAATCGTAGTGATCTCACGGAATTACATATATGTATGAGATTACAATGAAATGTATTCTTACGGGTAGTATCTTGTCTGAAAGAGGAAATACGAATTCTATCTCTCACATGACAAAGTCAAAGTAGGCGTCTTCTTCTTCACACAAAGAACTGTTTCCCGCTTCATATCAGGAGAGCTGATTCGCTCTGTCACAAAACAGGGCGTAAACAGATGTCTGTTAAAAGGACGAGACCCCCACTTCTCTCTCTCTTCTCTCTGATCCCTGCTCTTCTCTCATCGATCCCGCTTGACCTCCTCCTCCTCTTTCTCCACGTGCAGCGCTGCTCCGGTTGGACAGGCCCTCGCCTCGGCCTCTGGGACACATGGCCCGCGTCATGTAAAAGCCTGCCGTCTTTGCAACCAAGCTTTGCAACCTCTTCCGCACGGAAGACGAACTTTCTCGGTAATGTTACATCCAGTGAGCCTTTAAACTTCGCGGCACCTGAAGACGCAACAGAAACAGGACACCATCCGCGCTGTCCTGCCAGTTTCAGCATCGCGCCGAACAGAGAACAAACGTGCAAGTGACGGTAACCTTATCTGATAAAACTGCTTTCCAGGTTGTCTCGCGAACTTTGGTTTCTGTATGTAATAATTACTAGCTTTTCTCTTCTCTTTATTCTCTTTTCTTTCTTTCTTTCTTTCATTTCATTCTGATCACTTATGTTATTGTTTGGTTATATGTTGTTTGTTTATTGTTTGCATTTTTACGTACGTTTATATTTGTAGCTTATAATCTCTAGCGTGTGCCATTTTATTAATAAACCCATTTATACTTTTAACTGTCTCTGTGTTTGAAAACCCACTTTTTATGAAGTCAATGAAATCAAAGATCTTATTTAAGCTACAAGCTCGATATTAGACTACATTCAGTAGTTTTAATTTATAAACTCAGAAAGTTGGGTGTCCGTGGCCAGGACATGAAACTCTCTTGAAGTTTGTGAATACCTCTTCTTGACTGTAATGATTTTACATTTGTTTCGCTGGACGAATTAAATGTTGGTCAGATAGTTATAGAACAAGGTAATCTCGATAATTGATAAAATAAATGTACATGCGACTTATGAATTATGACAAATAATATGATAAATGATAAATATTAATATTACCAAGATTCCCCATATTCTTGAGCTAATTCATATTTACCCAGAGTCGTATTCGTTACATGTGAGATGATTAACTAATATTGATTTAAAGGAGAAGTTCACTTTTAAAATGAAAATTCTGTCATCATATACTCACCCTCATGTTGTTTCAAAGCTGTATGAATTTATTTCTTCTGCTGAACAGAAAGGAAGATATTTAGAAGAATATCAGTAACCAGACAGTTTTTGGGTCCCAATGACTTCCATAGTATATTTTTTTCCTACTATGGAAGTCAATGGGACCCAAAAACTGTCTGGTTACTGATATTCTTCTAAATATCTTCCTTTCTGTTCAGCAGAAGAAAGAAATGCATACAGCTTTGAAACAACATGAGGGTGAGTATATGATGACAGAATTTTCATTTTAAAAGTGAACTTCTCCTTTTTTTTTTTTTTTTTTTTATTTATGCAGATTTTTTACATACATAATACAAACAATACAAAAATAAACAAACACAAACAGCCAGCAATCGCACATAATATAAAAAGGAAAAGGTATACATATACGTGTCCATTCACTGAGCAGATGCCCTAAAACGTCCACAGATTAAGTCAAGGAAGCCTGTACCTGAGGGGAGTGAGGGACTCAGTGAGGATAAAAAATAAGTAGAATAAAAAAATATATATATAAAAATGAATAAATTAGGTCCCAGTTTGTGGGCTCTTCTTCCTGATGTAATCTATGAAAGGGCCCCAGATCTTCTTGAATTTATCTAGAGAGTTAGACATAGAAAACCGTATTTCTTCAAGGTATAAACAGGAAACCATATCATTAAGCCACCACTTGAAACAAGGAGGGGAAGCTGATTTCCACTCCTTTAGGATAACTCGTTTTGCGATGGTCATACCAAACATGAGGGCTTGTTGTAAAGCAGAAGGAAGAGCCAAAGAATCGTTGGAGCAGCCCAATATCACTAAGAGACAGTCAGGAGCCAGTTGTCTATTATAAACAGCACTGTACAAACTGAAAATGTCAACCCAGAATCTTGTGAGCTTAGAGCAGGACCAGAAAAGATGCCCAAGAGTTCCCTCAGCTGATTTGCATTTATCACAAGTTGGGGAAACAGCAGGAAAAAATTTATTCAGTCTAGTCTTGGAATAGTGCAACCTATGAACTACTTTAAACTGGATAAGCTGAAGTCGAGCATTAATAGAGCATGATTTTATCCTGTTTAAACCTATCGCCCATAACTCATCAGATATAACTTCGCCAGTGTCCTTGATCCACGCCTCTTTAATATGGAGAGATGGGGTTGCCACAACGAAGAGATTAACCAACCGAGAGACCAAATGTTTGGAGGTGGGAGGGGTGGTCATTATATCAAAAAAGTCATGTTGCATGGGGGTCGCATTTAGAGGAGAAGAAGTATGCTTGACAAAATTCCTAATTTGTAGATAACGAAAAAATTGATTAGTAGAGAGTTTAAATTTAGCCTGGAGTTGGGCAAAAGAAGCAAAGTGATTATCAATGTAGAGATCTCTGATAGTAGTTATACCTTTATTTGACCACTGCATAAAACCAGCATCCATCATACCAGGCTTGAAACAGGGGTTCTGACATATGGGGGCATGAATTGACTTTTCTGGGAGGTTCAGAATTACCTTGATTTGCTTTAAAAATTTTATAGAGTTGCAGAGTAAGAAATTATTCCATAACGATTTAATTTTAATATCAGGTTTTGAGAATAAAATGGCTGACAAGGAGGCACCAGTAAGTGACACAGCATTACTAAGCTCAATCTCAGGCCATCTAGGGCTGGGACCGCACACCTCTGACCCCACAGCCATGGACTGATTCCAGAAAACCCATGCTCTGGCGTTACAGGCCCAGTAGTAATGCCGAAAGACAGGCAAGCCTAAACCACCCTCCTCCGTGGACTTCTGTAAGTGGGCTTTTGAAATACGGGCAGGCTTGGAGGCCCAGACGAAGGGCATGATAATAGAGTCTAACGTCTTGAAAAAGGAAGAAGTGAGGAAGATGGGCACATTCTGAAATAAATAAGTAAATTTTGGGAGCACAACCATTTTAACAATGTTGACACGGCCAATCAATGAGAGGGGGAGAAGTTTCCACTTATCTATCATACACTTAAGCCTGCCAATCAGATCCATATAATTAAGTTTAAAGAGAAGTTTTGGATTTCTGGGGATGTTAATCCCCAGGTAAGAAAAATGTTCATGGGATACTCTAAAGGGCAGATTATGAAGAAAAATGGAGTCAAGACCATTAGATAAAGGCATAAAAACAGATTTCTCCCAGTTTATAGTAAATCCAGAGAGTCGTCCAAAGCCATCTATCAGATTAAGAAGGGGTGAAAGGGATGTTTTTACATCTGAAAGGGTCAGAATTATATCATCTGCGTATAGACCAATGGTGCACTCGGATGTGCCGCACCTTATGCCGGAAATTTGGGGGTTGACTCTAATGGCAATGGCCAGCGGCTCAAGAGCTAAAGCAAAGAGCATTGGAGAGAGGCAGCAGCCCTGCCTGGTGCCGCGGTGTAATGGGAACGGTGGAGATCTTTCGTGGTTGGTTAGAACAGAAGATTGGGGAGCAGCATAAAGCATTTTTAATAAATTCATAAATTTCGACCCAAATCCAAATTTGTCAAGTGCAGCGAACATATATTTCCATTCCACCTGATCAAAGGCCTGCTGGGCATCAAGAGAGATCACAGCAGAGTGGGGCAGTTTAGTTGAATACATTAAATTAAGCAAACACCTTGTGTTTGAAAAGGAAAATCTATCGGGAATGAAACCTGATTGATCAGGATGAATTAAAGTGGCAATATATTTTTTTAACCGGTTGGACAGGACTTTAGCTATCATTTTTTGGTCGGAGTTAAGAAGGGATAGGGGACGATACGAAGAGACATTTGTTTCGTCTCTGTCCTTTTTTAATAGGACACAGATGTGGGCGTCTAGAGAGTATGGGGGAAAGTACCCTTTTTCACTGAGCAATTGACCATCCGCAGTAGGAGTGGGGCAATAACGTCTATGTGTGTCTTATAAAATTCTATCCCGAACCCATCTGGACCGCATGCTTTGCCACCGGGAAAAGAACGAATAGCGTTTCTGATCTCCTCCAGTGTAAATTCAGATTCCAATTCTAGTCTTGCAAACTCAGAAAGAACTGGAATGTTTAGAGTATGAAGAAAATTGGCAATATCTGTATCCGTGGCAATAGATCTGGAAATATATAGCTGGCTATAAAAACTAAAAAATCTGTCGTTAATCTGCTTGTGGTCAGTTAATAGCTGACCGGTGGAGGAGGAAATTTTATGTATTGCCCTATCAGAAATGACGCCCTTCAGTTGCCTAGCGAGCAATTTATCAGCCTTCTCACCCAACTCAAAGTGCTTCTGCTTTAGTTTGCGAATATAGTTCCCAACCTGCTCACCCAGAATATGGTTGTATTCGTATTTCACTTTCAAAATAGAGCTAAGAGTATCTTCAGAGCCTGAGTTTTGATATTCCTTCTCCAGTTTAGCTAGTTCAGCCTCAATATCAGTGCGATGCCTGATCCTGGCCCTTTTGCGAGAAGACTGATATGAGATGATGTGCCCTCTTATCACGGCTTTAAACGACTCCCACAAAGTAGAATCAGAGACAGCGCCGTTGTCATTAGTGAGCATAAAATCAACAATTTTGGTTGATATATAGGCCCTGAACGTGTCATCCCGATATAGAGAAGGGTTGAATTTCCAGCTATATTGAGGGGCATAAAGTTTAAAGTCAATCACCAATGAAAGGGGCGCATGGTCGGAAATTAAGATACTGTGGTAAGTTGAGCTTATTACATTTGGAATAAGTCTGGAGTCAACCAGCATATAATCAATTCTAGTGAAACTGCCATGCACGGGGGAGAAAAAAGAAAATTTCTTTTCTAGGGGGTGCTGGTGTCTCCATATGTCAACCAAATCTAAAGAATTGGCAAGGTTATTGAGAACAGAGACCGATTGCAATAATGGGGCCACGGATGAGGAGGACCTATCCAATAGCGGATCAAAATAGCAATTAAAGTCGCCGCCGATAATTATGTTGAAATCATTGTATTCTGTGACAAGGTTGAATATTTTACAGAAAAAATCGGGGTTATCGAAATTTGGGGCATAAATGTTTAAGAGGACTAAAGGGACTAAGTTAACCGTACCCGTAACAAGTATGAACCTCCCACCTGGATCGGTAGTCTGGGATTTGAATACAAATGGGATGGTTCTGCGAACAAGAATGGCAACCCCCCTCGCCTTGGAGGAAAAGGTGGACTGGTACACCTGTGACACCCACGCAGATCTTAAGCGCCTCTGCTCTGAAGGCTGAATATGGGTCTCCTGTAAAAATACAATATCAGACGACAGGGACTTCAAATGTGAAAATACTTTACCTCGTTTAAGAGCCCTGCCCATACCCCTACAATTCCAAGTGGTAAAAGTGATGTGACTCATCCCTGATCTAAGTGAATAAATGACATATATCTATGTGGAGGGACAAGGGCTGGCAAAACAAAACATAATAAAAAAAGACAGATAAAGAAAAACAAATAAAACCCCCAAAAGACCCAAACCCGCTAAAAGAACTAAGCGGTACATCCCACTAGCTAACAAGGAGGCAGCCGGGTAACAGAGCCCGCCAAATTACACACCAAAAAAAGCCCACTTACCACGGGGCCCCGTGCGCATCTCCAACACATTAACAAATGGTTAAATTGCACCCACAAACAGTACTCAGTAAGCGATATTCAGAACACACGCTTGGTGAGATGAAAATAACAAGAGGAAGGGTATAAACGGTGCAGCATAGAACATCAAACTTAAGAAAATAAGAAGAAAATACCACTGAGAAGTGTGTATATATGAAAAGATAAGCGCATAAATTAATAAACATAGCTGGGAGTGTAAATCAGTAAAATCGAAGGTAAAAAAATAAAAATAAAATTATAGTAACAATATTAAAAAATATATATATCATAATAAAAAATAAATAAAAAGAATGAAATTGTCCCAGACTCCCAGATATAGATTTGTGTACCCGAAAAAGACACTGTGTGAAACGCTATTTAAATACATGACGTTACTATGCTGCATCAACGACCAACTGAAAGTAAAAGTTAAACCTGAACCTTTATCAAAACGTGGAATAAGAAAATATCCAGAGCGAGAAAAAATATATATGTGCATATAATCTATGTATAACGATAGATATACATATATACTATACACAAAAATAATAGCCTATGATATATAGGATTTAAGAGTCATTCGCTGGGCCTAACGAGTTGGCAAACCGTTCAGCATCAGCAGGTGACACAAACATCTTCGTTGTGTTATTGTAGTCGACGTGGAGCTTGGCTGGAAAACGCAGGGAACATTTAGCACCAGCTTCGGTTAGCCGCTTCCTCACGCTTGTATAGGCTTGCCGCTGTGCCGAGACCTCCGCCGTGTAGTCAGGGAAAATAGAGACTCTCTCACCGTGATAGTACAGGGGTGCTTGTTGACGGCTGAGTCGCAGTATGTCGAGCACATCCCGATCGTTATGGACCTTGGCGATGATGATCCGTGGCCGCTCATTAGGTTGAGGCTTCGGTCTCAGGCTACGGTGGGCGCGGTCTATTTTTACAGGTCTGCTAAAGTTATCGTGACCGATTAACTCTGGAATCAACTTAGAAACAAAGTCAGTAGGGCTGCCTTTCTCTTCCCCTTCTTTAATGCCCACAATCCTGACATTGAGTCTGCGGGAGCGGCCCTCCAAGTCGTTCACTTTCGCCCTGAGGAGACCGTTAGCCACCTGTAGCTCGCTGCACGTAGCTTCCAGAGGTGTTATGCGGCTGTCACTGGCTGACAAGGCTTCGTCGAAATCATCAAAGCGGCGCTCGGTTTCCTGGGTTTTTTTCTGAAGCGATGATAGCGTTACTTCAATTGCGTCGAGACGGCCCTCCAGAGATTTCTTTAGGGCATCCATGAGAGAGGTGATTTTCGCGAGCTCAGCCCCATGGCTAGCAATACCAGCTAGTATCGCATCGTTGCTAGCGGCCGACGAGCTCGTCTTGGATGTATCCCTCTGACTATCGTCTTTCTTAGGCATGTCGGCATAAAACCACCCCCGACAGGTTACAGCAAAGTTTTAAGGGCAAATCAGCGTAAAATAGAGTTAAAGTGCAATAATATGAAAGTAAAATTAAGGAGATGTCACGGAGCACTCCGAAAACACGTCTACTCCATTACTGCGCACGAGCGCCCCCCAAAAGTGAACTTCTCCTTTAAGTCAATTGTGATATGATTAGAAATGATTCCCAGTTTAACTGCGGCAATCAAAGTGCAATAGACTTAACAAAAATGTAGTTGCCTGTCATTTTTCAATGTTTTACAAGTATAAATGCCGAATGTGGTGCAATCTCCTGTCTCTCAAAAAAAGGTAATTTTCTGGCAGCAGTGTTTCCAGGACTATTGCTCCCAGCCAAACTCGAGTGCGCCAATTTGGACGCGTCAGAAGAGTATAAAAAGGGAGAAAACTAACCATACAAACAAATCTAACTCCTTCAGCTCAGTCTCACCTCGCTGATCTCTGGACAGGAAGCCTCTCGCCGTATAAGTGTCACAGGTCTGGGGGCACTACACTCAAAAAAGAGAATTGTTAAAAAACAATACACATTATAGTCTAGATGGGATGTACCCAAAAAGTGAAAGTGAGGAGCATTTATGGGTACAAGTCGGGAACCGGCCTACTTTACATATTTCAAGGGTGCTGAGTCCAAAAAAACTGGTTCCCAAGCAAAATTTTGAGTTTTTGACCTTCTAATTTGCATATCAAAATGGCCGCCAAATTGCCTATCTTGCTCAGTCGTTGGACCATTTTCCCCTAGTTTTTTTGTAAGTAGGCAATCAAGATGAGGAAATTAAGTTTCTAGATCCATAGTCAAGGGTCAGAGCAAAGATATAATCGAGGCTCACTGCCTTTTTTATGTATATATTTATGCAAAATACCAACTTTTAAGGTGAAATTAAGCATTTTTTGTGTCATTTTTTAAGGCCGACATACATATTCAATCAATATCACTCTTAAATGTTCCCAGTGTATATATGATATGTGATGTATTCCATATTACATAATAACTAAGAAAAACACCATTGCAAGTTGTCTGAGATTTCATTTTTTATGCAAATGAAGGCGAGACACTACAGGTGAATAGGGTAACATTTTTAACTAGCAGATATCACCATGAAACTTTCACAGTTGATTACCTACATTAAGATGAGAAAAAAAATGTATTACAAGTTTTCTGTAATTTAATGTTTAAATATGCAAATTAGGCAATATCTAATCAAATGTGCACTAATTTGCATATATTTAAAACATTGAAATCTGAGTATTGGATAAAGCCAGGTTAAAAATTATTTTTTCATTGTGTTCACATATTAGATGGGAAAAAAATTACAGAGGGATTTATGGATATCTACTTTTGTTATCCTGTAAATCAGAAAATACTGTCAATAGCCTTAAAAAAATTATTTTCGCCATGTTTTTTGGAATAAAATGTTATATAAATCAGGCTAGGAATAATATATTTACAAATCCCTCTGTAAATGTCTTCATAATATAACTAGGTACAAGACTGGAAAGTTTGGAGTATAGGTGCTACTGAAGTGGAGCGTCATCCATGTGGTTTCCTTAGTCTGCTTCCGAAGCCTTCACCGGCCCCAAGCAGGAGGACGGCACCGCCCGTCTCCGCCCCTTAGCCGGCCAAAACGCCAGGCTAAGCAGCACTCCTGAGATGGGCAGCTTGGAGTTAGGGCTCAGTTCTTCTCAGGAGCTGGTAGCAGGACCACTCCTTCCCCCGGTGGAGGGCCGGGGGAGAATCTTTTTTCTAAGAACTGATGCCCCTTCCTCCGAGCCCCAAGAGGCCATGGATGGCAGTGTGCGACGCTCTGCCTCGCCACTCTTGTCCCCCTCTGTCGCCAGACCTCTGTCAGAGCAGGCCCCCCGTGGAACACTGGTCCTTCCCTGGCCTCCTCTGTCAGGATGCGGTGCCCCCACACCGGGTCGCTACGCCGCCCACGTCCGGACCGTTCATTCCACTTCGCTGCCCTACCGAGGGTACGTCTGTGGTTCCCATGACCCCGCTGGTTCAGTTCTTGGGAGCCTGGCTAGAGCTTCCCAACCTGTCCCGCTGGGTTGAGAGAACCACCAGGCTCGGCTATGCGATTCAGTTCGCACGATCTCCTCCCCGCCTCCGGGGAGTCCGTTACACTATGGTGGGTGGCAATGCCCCTGTCATGTGTACGGAGGTCGCTACCTTACTGGTGAAAGGTGCAGTCGAGATTGTCCCTCCAGCCGAAATGAAGTCCGGGTCCTACAGCCCTTACTTCATTGTACCGAAGAAAACCTGTGGGTTACGGCCAATCCTGGACCTGCACGTCTTGAACCGATCCCTTCACAGGCTTCCGTTCAAGATGCTCACGTGCTCTCATGGCTTCAGCCTCTCCCAGGAGAATGGAGACTCCATCCAAAGACAGTTCAGCTGATTTGGGATCAGTTCGGGGATGCACAGGTAGACCTGTTTGCCTCCCACAACTCGTTCCATTGCGACCTGTTTTACTCCCTGACCGAGGGCACGCTCGGCACGGACACACTGGTGCACAGCTGGCCGCGGGGCCTTTGCAAGTATGCATTTCCCCCAGTGAGCCTTCTTGCACAGACCCTGTGCAAGCTCAGGGAGGACAGGAAGAAGGTCATTTTGGTTGCCCCTCATTGACACAACCGGACCTGGTTCTCCAAACTAGTCCTCCTCGCGACAGCACCTCCCTGGCCAATCCCTCTGAGGAACGACCTGCTTTCTCAGGGACGGTGCACCCTATGGTACCCTCATCCCGATCTTTGGAACCTCCACGTGTGGCTCCTGGACGGGATGAGGCAGGTTTGAGTACCCAACCACCAGCGGTAGTGGCTACCATCACTTCCGCTAGAGCATCGTCCACGAGATATGCCTACGCGTTGAAGTGGAACCTCTTCGTCACCTGGTGCCCTTCTCGCAGAGAAGACCCCAGAAAATGCCCGATCAGTGTCGTGCTTTCCTTCCTGCAAAAAGGGTTGGACCGAAGGCAGTCTCCCTCCACCCTGAAAGTGTACGTTGCCGCTCCTCGGCGAAGAAACATATCTGCATGGTGCCAGCATACTTCCTTATATACCCATGAGGTAAGGCGGAGTTACGCAATGCAAATTCCGCAGACCCATGGCATTTCTTTGCCATTGGCTCGTTTTATTTCTCGAAGATGAGAGGCTTTCTAAGCGAAACCCCATTCGTCGTCATGATGTAACGTCTCCGTTCCCTACTCAGGGAACGAGGGTTACATATGTAACCGAGACGGTTTACGCCCCCCCTCTCAGAAGCCTTGGACATTTGGGACAATGTGTCAAAAAATATTTTCTCTAACCTCAAACCCTTTCTCCCACATTGTATGTAGTAGCAGCAACCATGTGTGGCCCACTATAGTCTTCTATCAAATAGCAGTATTCATTGGTTCCATGAGAGTGGGGCCAGCCCATAAAAATATCTTACATTTTAATGTCTAGTCGGTCCACAGTCTAATTCTGCTCTTTTTGGTTTTCAGCTATTGTTTTTGTCTGACTTTTATTATGAAGTTTTGTCTGTGGGTCATAATTTGTCATTTACTTTGCAGTTTCGTCTGAGATGCATCTGAAATCGGTCACAAGTTCACTTGTTCATTATAGTGAATGGCACATGTACTTTATGGAGAAAAGAGAAATGAAATTGAGTGAGCGGCTTAAGATGACGGAATTTGTGTGTGCCAGAGAGTAGAAACAACTATTTTACACCTTAAAAAATAATGACGATAATAACTTTATATGGTATAATGAAAATAAATAACTTGTTCACTTGTTCTCATATTCATGTCATATTTAATAGATCATTCATTTTAATAGAATAAAAATACAAAAACTACAAAAAAGAATTAACACAATGATATAATTTTATTATTTTTACTTATAAATTTGCCATAAAAAGCAATAAATAGAGCACATAATACATGAAAGCTGTATTCCTTTCAGGGTTATCTGGTTTTGTTTATTTTTAGTTTTCTCCACATGGACTCTGTGGGCCCTATTTTAACGATCTGAAACGCAAGTGTCAAAGCGCAAAGCGCAAGTAACTTTGTGGGCGGGTCTTGGCGCTGTTGCTATTTTCCCGGCGGGATAAATGACTCTTGCGCCGGGCGCAAATCTAAAAGGGGTTGGTCTGAAGTAGCTTCATTATTCATAGGTGTGGTTTGGGCGTAACGTGAAATAAACCAATCAGAGCATCATCTCACATTCCCTTTAAGAGCAGACGCACTTTTTCCTTGGCGTATTGCTATTATAACGGCGGATTTGCTAGGCGCGCGCCAAGAGCGGTTCACAGCCGAGGAGACCAACGCTCTCGTCACGGCCGTAAAAGAGAGAGAAGTGACATTGGGGATGGAGAAACACACCCAAATTAGCTTCGGTTAAACAGGCATATAATAATGTGGGTAAATGTGTAAGCTAGATCTATGCTTTTATAATAAATTATTATATTTATAATAAATTGTCTATCTATCTATCTATCTATCTATCTATCTATCTATCTATCTATCTATCGTTTGTAATAATATGATTTGCAAAAATGAAAACTGCTGCTTCTGTGTAGATTAGAGAATCACAGTGTATGAGCGTTGTGCACTCTATACATTATGGTCAAGCATGCGCCCTTAAAATAGCATAATGAACAACGCGCAACGCGCCACTGACTTTAGACTAGGTTTTTTCTGGCCAGTGGCGCAATTGTTTTATGGAACAGTAAAATAGCACCATGGAACGTTTGCGCCGGAACACGCCTTCTTTTTTGCGCTGAACCGCCCAGGGAGCGCAAGTTCATTCCCTAATTTAGCGACGTGCTTCTGTGGAGGGAAAAGCGCGCTTTGCGCGGGTGCAAAATAGGAATGAAACATGCGTCGGTGTACAAAGTCAATTGCGCTGGGTGCAAGATAGGGCCCTGTTTGTGTTTTCACCTTGGTTAGCTTGTCTTCATGGTTGTTAATTTGATTCATTACTCAGTTCAGGTGTGTGTTGTGTTCAGGTGTTCATGTCTCATTATCCTCTAACTACTTAAGTTCAGATCAGTTTGTGTTTCGTGTTGGGTCTCGTCTATGTGTAGTTGTGTTTGGATGTACCTCTTTGGATTACTCTGTTGGAGCATTAAAGCCTAACTTTCGTCGTCGATTATTTGGTGTTTTTGTTTTCCGTCTTGTTTGTGTTTTTGTTTAAATTTTTTTTTGGTTCATCATGGACTTCCCTGCTGTCAGGCTGCTTTGCCTTGAGCAGGGAGACAGTGCCGTCCTCCTGCTTGGGGCCGGTGAAGGCTTCGGAAGCAGACTAAGGAAACCACATGGATGACGCTCCACTTCAGTAGCACCTATACACCAAACTTTTGTACTTGTACCTAGTTATAGTTATATTATGTTATATTATGAAGACATTTACAGAGGGATTTGTAAATATATTATTCCTAGCCTGATTTATATAACATTTTATTCCAAAAAACATGGCGAAAATCATTTTTTTAAGGCTATTGACAGTATTTTCTGATTTACAGGATAACAAAAGTAGATATCCATAAATCCCTCTGTAATTTTTTTCCCATCTAATTTGTGAACACAATGAAAAAATAATTTTTAACCTGGCTTTATCCAATACTCAGATTTCGTTGTTTTAAATCTATGCAAATTAGTGCATATTTGATTAGATATTGCCTAATTTGCATATTTAAACATTACATTACAGAAAACTTGTTATACATTTTGTTTCTCATCTTAATGTAGGTAATCAACTGTGAAAGTTTCATGGTGATATCTGCTAGTTAAAATTTTTACCCTATTCACCTGTAGTGTCTCGCCTTAATTTGCATAAAAAAACTTGCAATGGTGTTTTTCTTAGTTATTATGTAATATGGAATACATCACATATCATATATACACTGGGAACATTTAAGAGTGATATTGATTGAATATGTATGTCGGCCTTAAAAAATGACACAAATAATGCTTAATTTCACCTTAAAAGTTGGTATTTTGCATAAATATATACATAAAAAAGGCAGTGAGCCTCGATTATATCTTTGCTCTGACCCTTGACTATGGATCTAGAAACTTAATTTCCTCATCTTGATTGCCTACTTACAAAAAAACTAGGGGAAAATGGTCCAACGACTGAGCAAGATAGGCAATTTGGCGGCCATTTTGATATGCAAATTAGAAGGTCAAAAACTCAAAATTTCGCTTGGGAACCAGTTTTTTTGGACTCAGCACTCTTGAAATATGTAAGGTAGGCCGGTTCCCGACTTGTACCCATAAATGCTCCTCACTTCTTATAGAAGGCCATTTTTCTAAAATCCGTCTAGTCTATTATGTGTTGATGGTATTTTACGTCAGCAATCTGAGTTCACACTTCACAGTGTTCTAAAAGTGTAACCTCACAGCACTCTCACTGTGTGCTCAAACTATGACCACAATATGAGCTCATCCCAGCTAGAAATGTTATTGTTCTATGAATGTTTTGAGAGCATTATGTTATGTTCTTGTAATATTTTCTGTAGCTAATTTTATTTTTGTAACCAGAATGTTCTCCTTAAAGGTAGGATAACACTCTCTATAAACATTTCAAACATGTTTAGTGATGACATTGAAAGAACATTATCCCCCCTAACATTCTTAGACAGTTATAGCGGGAAGTTTCGATGTTTAGAAATTATGTTTAAAGGTCCCGTTCTGCGTGATCCCATGTTTCAAACTTTAGTTAGTGTGTAATGTTGCTGTTAGAGCATAAATAATATCTGTAAAATTATAAAGCTCAAAGTTCAATGCCAAGCGAGATATTTTATTTAACAGAAGTTGACTACAAAAAACGGCTCGATTGGACTACACCCCTCTACATCCTGCTTTAATGATGTCACTAGAACCGTTTCTTGACTAACCTCCGCCCACAGAAATGCTCCCTCAACTCTACTGGCTACTTGCGCACTTCTTATAACTTAGCCTACTGTGTTTACTCAGCTCTTACGGTGATTTTCTGAAGTAAAACTGACGCTTCATCTTTTGTGTGATGTACAATAAACTTTATTAAACTCATCAGTACATGTTTGATCATCATTCAGACAGCAGACTTGTAGGCTATTAATAAATAATGGATACATATTAGCCTACAAGCAGATGACAAATACGTTATAATAACCGTAATTAAACTACTAAACTATACCTGTTTCATCTCTATACCGCACTCTGACTCTGTAGGCATTATTGTCCGACTCGAAATGAACGCCATTACTGAGAGTTTCTGATATTATCATCATTCCGTGAGATGAATTTGTCCTGACAGACTGAGCGCGAGCTCATGAAGCTCCGCCCCCTGGGTCGTCCAGCAGCACCTCATTTGCATTTAAAGGGGACACACTGAAACAGCTCGTTTTTCTGAGCCCCAAAAATGTCAATTTAAACATGCTGTAAAAAATGATCTGTTGGGTATTTTGAGCTCAAACTTCACATACACACTCTGGGGACATCAGAGACTTATTTTACATCTTGTGAAAAGGGGCATATAACGGGACCTTTAAGAGGTTTACATGTTGAAGTTTGTTTGAAGAGTTTGGTTTGGTCACCATTGTAGAGGTCAGTGTTTGCTGTAGTTGGGCTCTTTGGTCTTTAGGGCTGGGCGATTTAAATCGCGATATTGTTATGCGCATCTCGTCTTTAAAGCCGGTTCCTTGATAAGTAGTAAATCGCCATCACCTGCTTTCAGATGGAGCGCCATTGACTACAAAGAGCCATAGTTAACTGACAAGCTGAGCCATATCGCATTAATATCGCGGACGTATCGCCAGCAGTAATTAATGCGATATGGCTCAGCTTGTCAGTTAACTACGGCTCTTTGTACACAGCAAAAACTCCAGTGTTAAGTTAACACTCCTGGGAGTTATGAGTCCACACTCAAGAGTGTTGAAGTTAATTGAGATAATTAAGTGATTAATTTAGTGATGATTGAACATTATTGAAGACACCTGATGTTAACAAGCAGAATCACTGAAGGAGAAAATCTCAAATTGTAAGTTACCGTTATGAAGATCAATGGTTGCTTTAGTTGGGCTCTAGGCCCATATATTATTAACTTTAGATTTTGTTTGTCTGTTGTTTCTGAATTATAATCACCAATTGAACAAAGAAAAAAGTGATCTGATGGTGTTGGTTATATTATGATAATCATCATTTGAACTTGATCACTGAACTCATTAAAATCCTTCTTTCTGACTTCGATTTATGTTGTTGGTTAGTGAATCTGCATAAATGCCCAGAATTTTTGATATAATATAAAGGATTTCTTAAAAGTTGTTTTAAAAAAAAAAATCATTCTTTTAGGCACACACAGATGTCAAGATTCAGACTATGCATCTCAACAATGGCGAGGATCAGAATATTCAATTAGGAAAAGTAAATTACATAAACAATTCAGATCATAATTTATTCATACCGCAATGCATGATGGGAGCCATTAATGAGTTGTGATTGGTGGCAGCCACTGCAACATGCTTTATTATTGTCACCAGTGTTGAGATTCACAGGCTGATTATTGATGTCTGTGTTTTAAATGATTTATCTGAATGTCTTTTGATCAGAACAGTATTTATTAAATACTTTGAATTATAAGTAAAGTACTGATAATCATAGGCTAAAGAATCACTAAACTGCTGCTAACCATTTACATTTACATTTAGTCATTTAGCAGACGCTTTTATCCAAAGCGACTTACAAATTAGGACTAAATAAAGCGAGTCATCATGAAGAGGCAAAAACAACAACAACGCAAGAAGTGCTCAGAATACAAAGTTCAGGCATTATTCAGAGTAGCATAAGCCTGATTAAGCCTAAGTGATGTTTCAAAGGAAATTTTTATTTTATTTTTATTTTATTTTTTTATGAGGTTAAGTGCTCACGGAAGAGATGGGTTTTCAGCTGTTTTTTGAATGTTGCCAGTGATTCTGCATTCCGGATGAGGCCGGGGAGAGCGTTCCACCAGCATGGAGCTGTGAATGAGAATGTTCTGGAAAGTGATTTTGTGGCTCTCTGTGATGGAACCACGAGACGTCGCTCGTTGATCGATCGTAGGCGTCTGGTAGGGATGTAGACTCGTAGGACTAGGAGTGAGTGAAAATAGTAGGGAGCTGAGCCTGTGATAGATCTGTAAGCAAGCGTCAATGCCTTGAATTTGATGCGAGCAGCGAGAGGTAGCCAGTGCAGAGAGATGAACAGAGGAGTGACGTGGGCCCTCTTGGGCTCGTTGAAGACAAGACGAGCTGCAGCATTTTGGATCATCTGTAGAGGTTTTGTTGCACATGCTGGAAGTCCGGCCAAAAGAGCATTACAGTAGTCAAGCCTAGAGATGACCAGGGCCTGGACGAGAAGTTGTGTTGCATGCTCAGTTAGGAAAGGCCTGATCTTCCTGATGTTGTGCAGTGCAAACCTGCATGATCGAGCTGTCTTTGAAATGTGATCTGTGAAGGACAGCTGGTCATCAAGCGTATTTAACCCAAACTATCTCAATAAGTTTCATTTTTCAGATCACAGCATGATTATGTCAAAACATAACCAACACTTATAAAATAACATTTTACTTTATACATTTTACTTTGTTCATTTAACTGTTATAAATCAATAACAGCAGACAAACAACAGTAAATATTAAAGTAAACATATAATGGTATCACCCATCACCTTAATGGTAACTTACAATTTGTGATTTTCTCCTTCAGTGATTCTGCATCTGGTGTCTTCAATAATGCTCAATCATCACTAAATTAATCACTTAATTATCTCCTCAGCCCTAAATGCCGCTCCATCTGAAAGCAGGTGATGGTGATTTACTACTAATCAAGGGAACCGGCTTTACTGACGAGATGCGCATAACAATATCGCGATTTAAATAAAGTACCGATCCTTTTTTCAGGAGCAGCTTCTTAGCAAAACCAGCTTTACTGACCCTCATTTGTAAAGCAGTGTGTGAAATGATTCGCGGATTTAGGAACATCAAAATGACTGCTGTGTTCCTTATTGCACCCATGAACAGAACACCACAATCGCTTAGACGCCATTCTGCTCCAGCGTATCAACAATGAAGTGTGGACTATGATGACAGACAGCTCGCTCACAAGCGAGGGCGGGTCTGTGTTGAAATACTGCTGTCAATCAACAATCGTGGGAGGGGCAACCGATTTTGTGATGTCACAAAATCGAATGGCTTGATTTGAGACAGGGGAAAACATATAAGGAGAATAAAAAAAAAAACACTGGATGGATTTTTAGCATTATATGATGGTTGTGTACAGGCACTGCCAACACACATTTCAGTACAAGAAACTTGTAAAAGTGTATGTACCATTATATGACCCCTTTAAATAACCAATAAAAAAGAAAACAAATAAACTACAAAGTATTACCTTGCTCCCTATCTATCATAAACTTAAGCAAAATTCAAGTTCAAAGAAAGTGCTCTCCTCTCCCTACAGCTTCCGTATTCAAACAACATAGTTACACAAATTAACCCTCTGGTGTCTGAGGTGTTTTCTGGGCCCTAGAGGTGTTGACATGCTCTGACATTTGTGCTTATTTCTGTTACTTGTGACATTTTCATGGCTAAAGTCTGATTACACTGTATTCAGCACAAACTCTGCTACAATAATATATCAGCAGCATGTATGTAAAAGTTTGTAGTTTTGAGATAATGACATTTATGTGTGGTTTGTGAAAAACACACAAAAAATGTCACTGAAATAAGGTCATGAAACCCATACTGATTATTTATTCATAAGACTTTTGAAAATTGTATCACGTAGCCTAGAATATTTGTTTCAAAACTATGTGAAAATCATCCTGACTGCTCATTCAGAGAAGACAATATATTTATTTAAAATTTGTAAGACGTATTTTGTGTGAGAAAGCTTTATGCGAAGAGGCGTACACATCATTAATATGTATGTTTTTCACACCTGAGAAAGACAAAGGCCCTCCCCTAATGGCCCTATTAGGAGCTATCAGGCCCTATCATTCTGAGCAACCTTGCACAAAGAATGAGGAGATTTAAAAAAAGAATGGCTTTTTGATTGTTTGGATTTATTTACAACACAACATAATCCAAAGATACACAACAAATGACAAAAAAGCACACTATTGAAATTTTAATTCACTTTTTAATCATTATGGTGATCAGTGTTTGCTTTAGTTGGGCTCGTGACCCTTACATGTTTAACTTTAGTTTTTGTTTGGCTGCTGTCTGAGTTATAACTCTCAGATAAACAAAGAGAAAAGTTGATCAGGTGGTGTTGGTTATGTTTTGACATCATCATCATTTGACCTGAATTGTTACACTCATTTAGAGTCTAATCTCTGTCTTAAATGTATATTGCTGATTACAGCACCCCAGTGATTCTACAGCATACGATCCAAAATTTTCTAAATAATCCAAAGGATGTTTTAAAAGTTGTTCTGATAAAGATAAAAATCTTTATTTTAGGCACAAACAGACATCAATAATCAGTGTATTAATCTCAACAATGGTGACAAACAGAATATTCAATTAGGGAAAGGAAATTAATAAGACAATTCAGATCATAATTTATTCATACCACAATGCATGATGGGAGCCATAAATGGTTTTGATTGGTGGCACCCAGAATGCACAGCAACATGCTTTATTATTGAGATTCACAGGCTGATTATTGATGTCAGTGTGTCTCAATAAAGCAATTTTCAAAGTTTTTTGATCAGAACAACTTTTAAGAAATCTTTTGGATTATATTGAAAATGCTGAAACTTGTTTGTTATAGAATCACAGTGCTGCTATAATCAATAAAGGTAGACATAACTCTCAAAATGAGATTTGTGCTTCAGGTCAAATTATGATTATGTCAAAACATAACCAACATCATCTGATCAACTTTTCTATTTGTTCATCTGGCAGTTATAACTCAGATACAACAGCCAACCAAAATATAATGTAAATAGTTTAAGGGTCACGAGCCTAACTAAAGCAGACACTGATCACCACAATGGTGACTTAAAGAATATTTTCTTCTTCAGTGATTCTGCTTGTTAACATCAGGTGTATTCAATAATGGTCAATCATCACTCAATGAATCACTTAATTATCTCATCTGGAGTTTTTGCTGTGCTAGCTCTTGCGCTTAGGCTGTGACACTCAGTGTTCGATGCTGATTACTGACACTTGTCTTTACATAGTGGTCCCTTATATGCAGTGTACATAATGATGAACAACACTGTTAATCCAACTAAACTGATTTATTTAGAATGATCTAAATTAAATGTTGTGTAATAATGACTTCAATTAGCTAAGGGTAATTATTATTATTATTATTTTTTTTGAGTTTATTTACACCAAGTGAAAATGACTTTCATCCTATAAAACAAAAAAATAATTATATCAAACTTATTTTACATTATTAAAGTAATTTTACATTGCTGGAAAAATCAGGTCCTATTTACTGACAGATATGCTTCAATAAAACCTTGTTTTTTTTCAGGTTGGTTGAACTCAGTTATAATCAGTAATCTTAAATAATTTATTTAATTTCAACAAAACCAGTTATTGTAGATGTTACTACATAAAGTAGATTTTCTAAGTAGAACTGACAAAACATGTATTTCAGTGTATGGAGGATAATCAGTTTGGCTAAGTCAATCAACAGCTCCAGAAACGGCCCCAACAGCAGCAGCTCCACCTGCAGCTCCAACAGCAGCTCCAGAAACAGCCCCACCTAGAGCTCCAGCACCAGCTCCATTAAAAATTCCAGAAAAAGTTCCAATAGCAGCTTTACCAACAGCACCTCCACCTAGAGCTCCAGCAGCAGTTCCAACAACAGCTCCACCCACAAGAGTTCCAGCAACAAAACCAACAGCAGCTCCATCACGAGCTCCACTTACAGCTCCATCACGAGCTCCAGCAAAAGTTCCACTATCAGCTCCACCAACAGCAGCTCCACCTACAGCTCCAACAATAGCTCCAGCAGCAGTACCACCAACAACTCCACCAACAGCTCCAGCAGCAGTAGTTCCAGCAACAAATCCAGCAACACCTCCAGAAACACCTCCAGCTCCAGCAACAACTCCAGCAACAGCTCCCCCAACAGCTCCAACAACAGCAGCTCCAGCAACAGCTCCACCAACAGCTCCAGCAACTGTTCCACTTGCAGCTCCACCACCAACAGCTCCACCAATAACAGCTCCAGCTCCACAAAGAGCAGTTTTAACAACAGCTCCACTAAAAAAAGCGTTAGCAAGAGCTCCACCAACAGCTCCACCAGCAACAATGCCAACTGCAACAGCTGCAAAATAAAAATAACGCTGATTCTTGTAAAAAAACTGCATAAATCCACCATCTTTTTTCACTCTCTCCTCTTGTTTTCTCTGATACTCTGCTCTGATTCTCTCCTCTGTCTCCTTTGTCATTCTCTCAATCTCCTCTTTTCTTTGTTTCTCTTGTTTTCTCTGTTCTTCCTCACTCTGTCTCTCTAATTTAGCCATCTCTGCTCTGAATCTCTCCTCTGTCTCCTTTCTCACTCTCTCAATCTCCTCTTGTATTTGTTTCTCCTCTTGTAGTTTTCTCTCTTCTTCCTCTCTCAGTCTCTTCTCTTCTTCCTCTCGCCTGAATCTCTCAGCATCTTCATACATCTGATTACTGTAATGTCCTCCTCCATTCTGCTCTATCATTGTGTCAATCTTCTTCAGTAGATCATTCACCTGATCTCTGTTATTCACATCTTTATTGTTGAATACATGAAATCTGCCTCCACACTGATCAACTACATCTCTTAATGCACTATTCTCCTCAATGAGTTTCTCTACTGACTCTCCATCTAGCTGATCTCCACAAGTGAAGAGAATGATGGAGTATTTTAACACTTCTTTACCAAACATCATCTCAATGATCTGAGGAATCTGCTGCTCATGTTCAGTGAATCTGTCATTTACTCTGAACACAATGATAAAAGCGTGCGGTCCAGGACTGGATATATAAACACTTTTCGCTATTTCCATCATTAACTCTTCAGTTTTCATCTGTGTGTCAAAGAATCCAGGAGTATCAACTACAGACACAGATCTGCCTGAAACAGTGGCGTGTTTCTCTGAACATTCACGGGTTACTGAACTAGTACTCATCACAGAGTTAAACTCTCTCTGTCCCAGTATTGTGTTTCCAGCTGCACTCTTCCCAACTCCACTTTTACCCAGAAAAACAATCCGTCTGGATGAGGGACTGTCAGCAGGAGCATCTGGTTCAATGTTGTCTGGTATTTTTCCCATTAGTGGATTTGGCTTCAATGTCTCTGCTACTTTTCCTTCTACATCATAAAAAAGAGAAAATATTAAAGAATTTAACAAACTCACAGCAAAGATTTTTTTTGAAATATTAAAGACTCACCCTGTACGTCAAAATATGGCTTAAGTATTTTTATAAACAGCATTTGAACTTGTTCAGTGTGTCCTCTTTTCTTGTTGTTGAACACATGACATCTCTGATCATATTTCTGAACGAGTCTCTTCAGTGGTTCAGTGTCATCGATGAACTCTTTTATAGTTGTGTTTCCTTCCTCCAGTTCGTCTCCTCTGGTGAAGAGAATCCAGGTTTTCTCCAAGCGCTGTTCTCCTAACAGCTCCTCAATCTTCTCCATAGTTTTTCTGTCTTCTTCAGTGAAACTGTCAGCTTTGATGACCAGCAGAAACACACAGAGATCTGATTCACATCTCTGAAGAACCTTTTCATTTATCATCTGCTGAATCTCTTCGTCACTCACGTGTGTGTTGAATAATCCTGGTGTGTCATAAACAGTGACTGTAATGCCACCAACAGTTCCAGATTCAACAGCAACATCTCGAGTAACAGATCCAGAGCTTTTCTTTGAGATGAAAGCTTCTCGTCCCAGAATTGTGTTTCCTGTTGAACTTTTCCCAGTCTTGGTTTTCCCCAGTAGGACCACATTCAAACGTGCATTCAGTTCTGTATTTATTTCTCCCATCTTCAGTACATAGCCTAAAAATAATTAACAACTTAGTGTGAGGAAGAATTAAGTGTTATACAATTTTTCTAGTGTTCATTATTAGATGTTTAACATCTGTAAGAATCTTTTGAATCTTCCACAAATGGATCTTCTCCTGTGGACAGGCACAGATTAACACACAGGACTTCTGGACACCACACAGCAAAATCCCCAGTGTTAAATTAACACTCCTCAGTGTACATATGTGTCCACACTACAGGGTGTTAAAAATTAACACTGAAGCAGTGTTAAAGTTAATGAGATAATTAAGTTAACACTGAAGCAGTGTTGAAGTTAATGCGATAATTAAGTGATTAATTAAGTGATGATTGGCCATTAGTGGTGACACCTGATGATAACAAGCAGACTCACTGAAGGAAAGAGAAAAAACAATAACAGAAAAAAGAGAAACACAAGAACTACAACTGACTTCGAGTCATTACACATTGTTGCACTTATTATTACCAGTTTGACTTTATTTCTGTCATACATCGACAAAAGTTCTTGAGATTTAACAGAAGTTTAGACGGTAATGTTTTATGGAATTTTTCTTTTCAAGTTACCATTTTGGTGGTCAGTGTTTGCTTTAGTTGGGCTCTTGACCCTTTTCATTTTATTAATATTAGTTTATCTCTGACTGTTCCAACATTGTGTTTATAAAGCACATTTGTTACTGCAAGAGAAAACATGACCTGCACACAATATGTTTTAATGATATTATCATTATGTAGTGACCTGATTCACTGATACCATTCAGAGTCTAAATCTTTGAGTCTCGTTTTAGTATTGGTGGTTGTAGCTCTGAGATTCTACAGTTTGAGATCCCACAGCAATATGAAAAATTTTGAAAATACTTTGTGCAAAGAAGTTATTGTGTTTAAACACACAGACATCAAGAATCAACATATGAATCTCAACAATGGTGACAATAAACAAACTAGTGGCAAACAGATCAACTCTGAACATCACAAAACAAGCTACTAAGGTCAGAACAAAACAATAGCAAAATAAAAGCAAACAGAAAAAACAATGAAAATTACAGGACAATTAAGCTGCATAATTTATTCATGCTGCAATGCATGATGTCAGCCATTGATGCGTTTGATTGGTGGCTCCCATCATGCACTGCAACATTAAGCATTTGTGTGATTGTCACCATTGTTGAGATTCATATGTAGATTCTTGATGTCTGCATGTGTTATTAATAATCCTTCAGATCTTTAAAACATTGCTGGAAGTAACTACTGTAGTGAAAAATTAATAAAACATTTAGACAATCAGTTTATAATGCTGGGTGAGAACAGTGATTTAGGTCACTAGTAATTTCATTAAGTAAATAGGCTTGCAACACGTTCAGGAAACACAGCCAAAGTCATAGTTTCTCTTGCCACAACAAATGTGCTTTATAAACACAGAGTTGGAACAGTCAGAGAAATACTAATGTTCAAAAGTAAAGGGTCAAGAGCCCAACTAAAGCAACCACTGACCACCATAATGGTGACATGAAACGAAGACATTCCATAAAACATTAACATCTAAACTTCTGTTAAATCTAAATAAGACCGTGTGTAGATGTATGACAGAAATAAAGTAAAACTGGTAAAATAATAAGTGTAATAATGGTTCAAAGTCAGTAGTTCTTGTGTTTCTCTTTTTTTCTGAAAAATTGGCTTCAAACTTTCATTTTCCATTTCTTTGGAATAATTCACAAACGGATAATTGCTTCTCAGTTTAATTTTCAATTCTACAAGCTGGGTTGTTGCGTCCGAGTCTGATTTTTGAACAAATATAAAAAATTATTCATTGCTGTGATTTTCCATTTCTCTGTGTTTTGCTCGCGGTTGGACCGTACCAGTTCCACTGGGGGGTGGAGCGGGGGGTGGGGATGCATTAACCATAGGCAGAGCGCTGTAGCGTTTGAAGATGGTGAGTGCGCACGCGGCCGGGGCTTTCTCTCTGCTCGTTCTTATGCGGGAAAAAAGAGATCCCGGCCTGTCTTGGAGCCCGAAACAGGAAAAGTGTAACATCTTAAATCAAAATTTTATAACCTATTTGGTCAGTAACTTCATCCAACGTCATTCATTTGATGAATGCTCAAGTCCGATTTTAGGCTATCCTCAAGTCCGAGTCCAAGCACGAGTCATCAGTCCGCGAGTCCAAGTCAAGTCACGAGTCCAGAGAATAGGGACTCGAGTACTCCATCACTGACCTAAAACAATAATTAGGCTAGCCTACTAATGATTACTTATAATAGTAGGCTAGCTATTAATAAATCCTTATGTTATTTAATCGGTGATGGCTTATTCTGTTTGTCGACAACTTATAAACACATTAAATAAAAGAGGTTAGATAATTATATAAAAAGTATGGAGATTGAGTCAAAAGGACCAAGATTGAGCGTGCACGCGCAATATCTCAGCGAGTCAGCGAATGCAGAGCGAATTTTGAAAGTGCAACCCGACATTCGTGTGAGAGAGAAGGAAATTCGCCTGCGAAGAGATTCGCTCTTGCGCATTAACAACCACTCAAGTGTTACAATAATATGCTCTTGACAGTCGTTATTAAAATTAGGCTAAACGATAGAAAGAAACTGCCTCAAAAGAACTATAGCTAAAGAAGAGAAGAATGTCGTGTCTAAAGCTGGCGCGTTGCCAATGTCTGACATGTCGATAAATCATTGGTGTCTAGTTTTTTGTAGTGAGTAGGCTATACTGTAATATAACTGTTATAATATTCTGTTATAATTTCTTTAAGTGCCGAACTTTTATTTTGACAGGTTGTCATAAAGACATTACAGTTTCTGTAGCCTATATGAAACGAATGAATGACCATAGTTTTGTCAAATGAAATGGTGAAATTCGCATGAAGTGACTCTCATAGCAGCTCTGCGATGAAAGTGCACGTGTATCCTATCCTACATCATGTCTCAATACAGTGAAACGCTGAAAACACCACGAGCGTGAGTCACGCGTGCTTCTGTGTGTGTGTGTGTGTGTGTGTGTGTGTGTGTGCGCGCGCGCGCGTAGTGGAGCACACACTGCGCTCATTCCCAGAGACGCGTAGAAAAATTGCAGTCTCTTTTAACTTTAATATTCATAGACACTAGTCCATATCGAGATTTGATTCATTGTACAACCCTACTTTTGATTTATTCATTCAAAAATAGCCAAATTCCGTGACGTTCTGCTTAGCAAGCTCTATTTGTGACTGGATTCCGCGATTCGATCCGTGTCGCTTCGCAAACACAGACGGGGTGAATTTATTAATGAAAGTGTTAAAGTTCTGACACAAAACGAAGTTGTTACGTATCCTCACGCTTTTTTAAGTGGGTATACGGAAATACTTGGCCTTTTCTAGTGGGTATATGGTGTATTTAGGCTACCTGCGTATCACGTAGACTACACCACTGCGATAAATCATGGACAGACCCAGACATGCCATACACATAATGCTACAGCGCTCTAATGCCTATGGTTAATGCATCCCCACCCCCCGCTCCACCCCCCAGTGGAACTGGTACGGTCCAACCGCGAGCAAAACACAGAGAAATGGAAAATCACAGCAATGAGTAATTTTTTATGTTTGTTCAAAAATCAGACTCGGACGCAATAACCCAGCTTGTAGAATTGAAAATTAAACTGAGAAACAAATATCTGTTTGTGAATTATTCCAAAGAAATGGAAAATGAAAGTTTGAAGCCAATTTTTCATTTGGTTAATTTTGATGGTGCAAATTGAACAGAGAACTGCAAAGCGTTACACGGACCCAAAAACTCCAGTGTTAAATTAACACTCAAGAGTGTTAAAGTTAATGAGATAATTAAGTGATTAATTGAGTGATGATTGAGCATTATTGAAGACACCTGATGTTAACTAGAATCTTGCTAGCACATCTCATTAACTTTAACACTCTTGAGTTGAGTTGAGTTGGAAAAAAAATAACATTTTGGTTTGACATTAAATCAAAATTCATGGTTTTAACTAAATCATAAATACAATTTGAGAAAATCAAAAAAAAAATAGCTGTAACAAATTTTTTGCATGAATATTGATTAATGCAACTTTCTCTTGCTCTCTTTCTCCCTCCCATCCCACAAAACCAATAAAACAGTTTGAGACCTATCTGCAGCTTCAATGTGCTTTTATTAAGTGTAATTTTGTATGGTGATTGCGTCTACATCTGCACCAGCTGGGTGGTCAAGTGTGATCGGGTCAGTTCCAGAAGCTGGTTTTGTGGTGGTTCTCGCTCCTTTCTAATGGTGGCTATATATTCATAGCCTGAACATTAAGACTGTGAAAGGACTTCCTATTAACATAATCTGCCTCATGTTCTTTTAATTCTTGGGAACATATAGGTACCTTGAGGTCCAATAATAAGCCCTATGGGGTACGTTAATGTAGATTGTACCTTGGGGGACAGAAATGGACTCCTATAAACGCTGAATAAGATCAAGATCATGCAATTACATGATGACACCATCATCATCATCATCATCAATAAACAGTCAACATCACCTTAGTGATGTTACGTTCGTGAACGAATCGTTCTTTTTGAACTAATCTTTTAGGTGAACGAATCGTTCTCGTTCACGTAATCCATTGACTCGTACAGTTCACTGAAAAATCCCTCCCTCCACAGCAGCGCGGCGCTATTAGCAGCGCACGCGCAGCTCAGTGAACCAGTGCTGCGTTCCAGTCCAAAATTGTCATGCCCTTCACTCGCTAACATCCCTTCGTCTCGTTCACTCGGATGTACGTCATTGCGAGTGCCCACTACTGGCGGAAACTGCAATGGGTTGAACTGGAACGTCCTAAGCCCTTGATCACTTGGAATCAGCTGTGGAGTTGATTTATTATTTAAAAAAAATTCCCTTTAATAATTTGTTTAATGCAGCATCCAAATGTTTATAGGTGTGTTTGGGTTGTTTTAAATTTAAAACATTATAATTAATATATCATAGAGTTGTCTGTGTGGTGGTGATTAGACGAGATATGTGGTCAAAGAGTAGGCTATAGAAGCCTAAGAGGCGAAACTCTGTTGTGTTATGGGTAACAGTCTGTAGATGGCGCTGCGGAGGCGCGTCCGCCATTATGGACTGAAAGCTGCTGAAATCGTTAGCGCCAGTCAATGGCAAAATCCATTTTAGTAGGTGTTTATAGTTCATATGTGCACTTGCTAGATTGCACATCTTTTTTGTACCTTTCCGCCTGTAATAGGACATTCATAGATTGTTTTTTTCTTGCCATTGAAACGTTCACTGTGTGCACTTTCACTGAAGATGTTGAAAAAACTAGTTGTTAATATTTTTGTGATATTCTATGTAAAATATTAACTGTTTTTAGAAATGTTCATTTATAATTTTATTTATTTATTTTTCCAAATCATATATATGGTGATGTTAACTAATTTGAATAAATATCGTATTACTTGGGCCTATATCTAATTACTGTGTGTCTGCCTATAACCTATATTATTTCATGAATTTCTGTTAGTCATATAACAAGGAAAATGCATAATAGAACAAAAATATTGATAGATTAAAGGTTTGCAGTAATTGTATAATTGTATCTTTGCAAACCGTAAGTGGTAGGCTAATGAAGCCGATTCGGTGGGGGAAATACCCTTACGAAAAAGTACTAGAATCTTATAGTATTTTGGGACAAAATATTATAGTAATCTTATAGGAATACTATAGTAATTTGGGACATACTACAGAAGTACGATAAGACTATACACTGTAAAAAAAGAATACATTGATTTTATTGATATCTAATTAATAAAAATGAGGCAACAGATTACAAGCAATATTATTAATTAAATTTAACAAATTAGAATTGAGTAATAATTAATCAAATGAATTCCTTAAAAGGTAACCATTTAAAATGAGTAAAATTTACAAAATATATTTTATTGCCAACATTGAAGACACCTGGTGTTAACAAGCAGAATCACTGAAGGAGAAAACCATAATTAAAGTCACCATTGTGGAGATCAGTGTGTGTTTTAGTTGGGCTCTTGACCTTAAATTATTAACTTTAAGTTTTGTTTGGCTGCTATACATGAGTTATAACAGCCAGATGAACAAATAGAAAAGGTGATCTGATGGTGTTGGTTGTGTATTAACATAATCATTAATTCACAATCATTTGACCTGAATCGCTGAACTCATATAAAGTTCAATTTATCAGTTAGGTTTACTTTATTAATTATAGCAGCACCGGCCTTGTTTGGCATAATATTTTTTAACTTTTACAATGTAAGGAAAATAATTTCTAAAAAGTTTCTCTTACATAAAAAGGAGACACACAGACATCAATAATCAGCCTGTGATTCTCAACAATGGTGACAATAATAAAGCATGTTGCAGTGCATTCTGGGTTCCACCAATCAAAACTCATTCATGGCTCCCATCATGCATTGCTGCATGAATAAATAATGAGCTTATGTTCAGAGGTGATCTGTTCGTCACCATTGCTGAGATTCATAAGTAAAATCTTGATGTGTGTTTGTGCCTAAAAATTTTTTCTTATTTATTTTTTATTATTGATTTGATCATTTGGATTTCATTGAAAAGGCTAAAAATATTATACTGCTGTAGTTAATAAAGTTAACTTAACTCATAAATTGGACTCTATATGAGGTTCAGTAATTCAGGTCTAACGATTGTGAAATAATGATTACGTTAAATCACAACCAACACCATCAGATCATCTTTTCTCTTTGTTCATCTGGCTGTTATAACTCATGTACAGCAGCCAAACAAACTTAAAGTTAATAATTTAAGGTCAAGAGCCCAACTAAAACACACACTGATCTCCACAATGGTGACTTTAATTATGGTTTTCTCCTTCAGTGATTCTGCTTGTTAACACCAGGTGTCTTCAATGTTGGCAATAAAAGATATTTTGTAAATTTTACTCATTTTAAATGGTTAACTTTTAAGGAATTCATTTGACTAATTATTACTCAATTCTAATTTGTTAAATTTAATTAATAATATTGCTTGTAATCTGTTGCCTCATTTTTATTAATTAGATATTAATAAAATCAATGTATTCTTTTTTACAGTGTAGGCTACTATATAAATACTATAACAGCTTTAAAATATTATAGCGGTATTACAGAACATCACATAAGTATGTTATGTTCTGTTATAATATCCTCTATAATATCCTAGAGCCGCTATAGTATTTCTATAGTAGTCTTATAGTACTTCTATAGTAATATTTTGTCCCAAAATACTATTTTCCTAAGGGTAATTAGGCCATGCAATTTTCTGTAATTTAACGTCATTTAACGTCTGTCATCCTCATTAATGTATTTTAAATTGTTTTCATATTTAGATATGACGGCCAGAAAAAAATAAGTTATGTTAAGGTTTTGTTTTATTAAGTTTTTCAGTGCCATTGACTCCCATTATTTTTCGGCGTTTTCCTTCAGTTTTCAGTCCATAATGGCGGCCGCGCCGTCACGTCATGGGAACAACTGTTGCTATGGAGCGTTCTATTGAGCTTCGCCAGAGCCCGTCTACGGAGAGCCTTGGCACTTCCTATTAGCCCCATTATATCGATCTTGGTTGCAGTTCCATTAGAATTCCACTGGAGGTGATCGCGGGCGAGTGCAGACTGAATGGGAGTCTATGGGGCTAGGCGGCTAAATTTGTCTCTTTCACCCGATTGCCGTTGAGAAATCTCAGATTTTATTGTAGGTTTTGCAAGTTCAACATGGGTTATAGGTCGAAAGTTGAATGAACGAGTACTTATTTCTTTTCGATTTCTTACAGGTTGAGTTGTTGTTGCCCATAACACGCTAGCATTCTGCTAATGACGTCAGCATTCTGACGTCATTGACATTTTAAAAGACTTTTTAAACCAAATAAGTGACTCTAAAAAATCTAACACCCAGCAATGTGTAATTTCTTTGCATCTCCTTTCGAATACAACATTCAAATTACTAGACAAAAAATTATATCCTGAGAAAAGTGGATTTTGAGGGTTTTTCCCCATAGACCTCCATTCATTCTGCACTCGCCTGCGAGCGCCCCCGCATGGACAGAGACGTGTTACTGCAGCCAGTCCAGAAACCGGAAGTAAGCAGAGAGTGCCAATTCTCTTCCTATTAGACATTCTCTGGTTTCGCCTCTTGGGCTTCTACACTCTTTGATGTGGTGACGGCACAATCGTACTGCATTGTGGGACATATAGGTGCCTGAAGTGTACATTTGAAGCAGACTCGCTCCCTCGGTCAAAATCGAGGGAACGAGGGTCTGTCCATATAAACTTCCCTCGTCCACTTAACGAAGTGGAACGCACTTCAAAATGGCGGCAGGGATTCCCCCAAGGGGAAGTGCTTAGGGAAGTTTGCAAGTGCGTGTCTAAAAGTGGACTGGAACGCAGCACGGCTCTGTGTTTTCAACCTGACAAAGAATGACTAAACCTCGAGCCAATAGCCTTCGAGTATGAGATGTGAAGGAGCATGTGATTTGTTGAATGTAGTGAACGAAAACGCCCTTCACTGACTGTGACTGAGTTGCTTTTGAGTCTGAACAAGAGAGAGAGAGTTGAACGAACTGGTATGTTGTCCGTGAACGAAAAGAACCAGTTGTTTGAATAATGATGGATGGCGAACAGATAGGGCTAGGTTTGTGTAGTCAGCATATTTGCATCAAAGAAAGAAATTTACACTTTCCCATTGTTGAAAACAGTTTAATAACGCAAGCTGATGGTTAAATGTAACAAAGACAAATTAACATTGTCATTTTTTACTTGGTTTGAGCTACGTGGGCGGGGGGCACTTGACTGTTTACTTCTCTTTACCTGCTTTTCTTATATTTTGTTTGTGTGTTTTAGACTTAGTTTTGTGGTATTTTGCACTTTGAACAATTTACTTGACTACTGTAGGCTACAGTAGGCTACTGTAAGCACTGGTGTTTTGTGTTCGTTTTGTATTATCAAAAATGAATTCATTACGTTTTATTCATGTAATGCACTTCTCTAAAAACTAAAACAAACCAAAAAATATGATGGTTAGGTCTCATTTGCGTAACGTCAGCAAATAGCATTTCAGTTCGGGCTGTGAAGGGGCATGTAATTGGTTGGATCTACTGAACGAATACGCCCATCACTGACCGAGATCGCTCTGTTTTTAGTCTGAACGAGAGAGAGATCTCGTTCGTGAACGAAAACGGGTACATTTCGTTCGTGAATGAAATGAATGAGAGTAGCCTACTGGGTAGATCAGTCATTTTGTGATTCAATCTCATTCAAAGCGCAGTTACAAGTGTGCACATACATTTTATATTCATATTTAACATACAGAACATAACTCAATGTTTAATATAATCCCAGATTTATGAATGTGTATGTCTGACCAAACAATTTAAAATGTTAATTATGCAAGAAAACCTTGCTTTGGTCTCTGAACCACTTATTATGACCGCCGCTAGCGTAGCTAGCGAAAGCGGTCATATAGGGATTGTCAAAGTTTTTTTTTTTTTTTTTTTTTTTGTCACCTTACTGAATTTTTCGTCAATGATACCAGGGACACCGAAGCACCGGGGAACATGAAATTTGGTGGGCATGTAGCCCCACTAGACTTCTAAGGAAAAATTTCGTTTGGTCCCCGGGGGCCACTCCCCCCCCGCGCTGGGCCCCCCCAAACCCCCAAAAATGCAGTTTTTCCTAAATAACTACCTGAACCGTGGCACCGAGGATGAAGAAATTTTTATGGTATGTTGGTCTACTAGACTTTTACAGAAAAATTTCGTTTGGTCCCCGGGGGCCACTTCCCCCCCCGCGCTGGGGCCCCCTTAAATTTTTCGTCAACGATACCAGGGACACCGAAACACCGTGGAACATGAAATTTGGTGGGCATGTAGCCCCACTAGACTTCTAAGGAAAAATTTCGTTTGGTCCCCGGGGGCCACTCCCCCCCCGCGCTGGGCCCCCCCAAACCCCAAAAAATGCAGTTTTTCCTAAATAACTACCTGAACCGTGGCACCGAGGATGAAGAAATTTTTATGGTATGTTGGTCTACTAGACTTTTACGGAAAAATTTCGTTTGGTCCGCGGGGGCCACTTCCCCCCCCGCGCTGGGGCCCCCGCAAATTTTTCGTCAACGATACCAGGGACACCGAAGCACCGGGGAACATGAAATTTGGTGGGCATGTAGCCCCACTAGACTTCTAAGGAAAAATTTCGTTTGGTCCCCGGGGGCCACTCCCCCCCCGCGCTGGGCCCCCCCAAACCCAAAAAAATGCAGTTTTTCCTAAATAACTACCTGAACCGTGGCACCGAGGATGAAGAAATTTTTATGGTATGTTGGTCTACTAGACTTTTACGGAAAAATTTCATTTGGTCCCCGGGGGCCACTTCCTCCCCCTCGCTGGGGCCCCCTTAAATTTTTCGTCAACGATACCAGGGACACCGAAACACCGGGGAACATGAAATTTGGTGGGCATGTAGCCCCACTAGACTTCTAAGGAAAAATTTCGTTTGGTCCCTGGGGGCCACTCCCCCCCCGCGCTGGGCCCCCCCAAACCCAAAAAAATGCAGTTTTTCCTAAATAACTACCTGAACCGTGGCACCGAGGATGAAGAAATTTTTATGGTATGTTGGTCTACTAGACTTTTACGGAAAAATTTCGTTTGGTCCCCGGGGGCCACTTCCCCCCCCGCGCTGGGGCCCCCTTAAATTTTTCGTCAACGATACCAGGGACACCGAAGCACCGGGGAACATGAAATTTGGTGGGCATGTAGCCCCACTAGACTTCTAAGGAAAAATTTTGTTTGGTCCCCGGGGGCCACTCCCCCCCCGCGCTGGGCCCCCCCAAACCCCCAAAAATGCAGTTTTTCCTAAATAACTACCTAAAACCGTGGCACCGAGGATGAAGAAATTTTTATGGTATGTTGGTCTACTAGACTTTTACGGAATAATTTCGTTTGGTCCCCGGGGGCCACTTCCCCCCCCGCGCTGGGGCCCCCTTAAATTTTTCGTCAACGATACCAGGGACACCGAAACACCGGGGAACATGAAATTTGGTGGGCATGTAGCCCCACTAGACTTCTAAGGAAAAATTTCGTTTGGTCCCTGGGGGCCACTCCCCCCCCGCGCTGGGCCCCCCCAAACCCAAAAAAATTCAGTTTTTCCTAAATAACTACCTGAACCGTGGCACCGAGGATGAAGAAATTTTTATGGTATGTTGGTCTACTAGACTTTTACGGAAAAATTTCGTTTGGTCCCCGGGGGCCACTTCCCCCCCCTAGCTGGGGCCCCCGTAAATTTTTCATCAACGATACCAGGGACACCGAAGCACCGGGGAACATGAAATTTGGTGGGCATGTAGCCCCACTAGACTTCTACGGAAAAATTTCGTTTGGTCCCCGGGGGCCAGTCCCCCCCCGCGCTGGGCCCCCCCAAACCCAAAAAAATGCAGTTTTTCCTAAATAACTACCTGAACCGTGGCACCGAGGATGAAGAAATTTTTATGGTATGTTGGTCTACTAGACTTTTACGTAAAAATTTTGTTTGGTCCGCGGGGGCCACTTCCCCCCCCGCGCTGGGGCCCCCGTAAATTTTTCATCAACGATACCAGGGACACCGAAGCACCGGGGAACATGAAATTTGGTGGGCATGTAGCCCCACTAGACTTCTACGGAAAAATTTCGTTTGGTCCCCGGGGGCCACTCCCCCCCCGCGCTGGGCCCCCCCAAACCCAAAAAAATGCAGTTTTTCCTAAATAACTACCTGAACCGTGGCACCGAGGATGAAGAAATTTTTATGGTATGTTGGTCTACTAGACTTTTACGGAAAAAATTTCGTTTGGTCCGCGGGGGCCACTTCCCCCCCCCCCGCGCTGGGGCCCCCGTAAATTTTTCATCAACGATACCAGGGACACCGAAGCACCGGGGAACATGAAATTTGGTGGGCATGTAGCCCCACTAGACTTCTAAGGAAAAATTTCGTTTGGTCCCCGGGGGCCACTCCCCCCCCGCGCTGGGCACCCCAAACCCCCAAAAAAGCAGTTTTTCCTAAATAACTACCTGAACCGTGGCACCGAGGATGAAGAAATTTTTATGGTATGTTGGTCTACTAGACTTTTACGGAAAAATTTCGTTTGGTCCCCGGGGGCCACTTCCCCCCCCGCGCTGGGGCCCCCGTAAATTTTTCGTCAACGATACCAGGGACACCGAAGCACCGGGGAACATGAAATTTGGTGGGCATGTAGCCCCACTAGACTTCTACGGAAAAATTTCGTTTGGTCCCCGGGGGCCACTCCCCCCCGCGCTGGGCCCCCCCAAACCCAAAAAAATGCAGTTTTTCCTAAATAACTACCTGAACCGTGGCACCGAGGATGAAGAAATTTTTATGGTATGTTGGTCTACTAGACTTTTACGAAAAAATTTCGTTTGGTCCCCGGAGGCCACTTCCCCCCCCGCGCTGGGGCCCCCGTAAATTTTTCGTCAACGATACCAGGGACACCGAAACACCGGGGAACATGAAATTTGGTGGGCATGTAGCCCCACTAGACTTCTACGGAAAAATTTCGTTTGGTCCCCGAGGGCCACCCCCCCCCCCGCGCTGGGCCCCCCAAACCCCAAAAAAATGCAGTTTTTCCTAAATAACTACCTGAACCGTGGCACCGAGGATGAAGAAATTTTTATGGTATGTTCGTCTACTAGACTTTTACGGAAAAATTTCGTTTGGTCCCCGGGGGCCACTTCCCCCCCCGCGCTGGGGCCCCCGTAAATTTTTCATCAACGATACCAGGGACACCGAAGCACCGGGGAACATGAAATTTGGTGGGCATGTAGCCCCACTAGACTTCTACGGAAAAATTTCGTTTGGTCCCCGGGGGCCACTCCCCCCCCCGCGCTGGGCCCCCCCAAACCCAAAAAAATGCAGTTTTTCCTAAATAACTACCTGAACCGTGGCACCGAGGATGAAGAAATTTTTATGGTATGTTGGTCTACTAGACTTTTACGTAAAAATTTTGTTTGGTCCGCGGGGGCCACTTCCCCCCCCCGCGCTGGGGCCCCCGTAAATTTTTCATCAACGATACCAGGGACACCGAAGCACCGGGGAACATGAAATTTGGTGGGCATGTAGCCCCACTAGACTTCTACGGAAAAATTTCGTTTGGTCCCCGGGGGCCACTCCCCCCCCGCGCTGGGCCCCCCCAAACCCAAAAAAATGCAGTTTTTCCTAAATAACTACCTGAACCGTGGCACCGAGGATGAAGAAATTTTTATGGTATGTTGGTCTACTAGACTTTTACGGAAAAAATTTCGTTTGGTCCGCGGGGGCCACTTCCCCCCCCCCGCGCTGGGGCCCCCGTAAATTTTTCATCAACGATACCAGGGACACCGAAGCACCGGGGAACATGAAATTTGGTGGGCATGTAGCCCCACTAGACTTCTAAGGAAAAATTTCATTTGGTCCCCGGGGGCCACTCCCCCCCCCGCGCTGGGCCCCCCCAAACCCCCAAAAAAGCAGTTTTTCCTAAATAACTACCTGAACCGTGGCACCGAGGATGAAGAAATTTTTATGGTATGTTGGTCTACTAGACTTTTACGGAAAAATTTCGTTTGGTCCCCGGGGGCCACTTCCCCCCCCGCGCTGGGGCCCCCGTAAATTTTTCGTCAACGATACCAGGGACACCGAAGCACCGGGGAACATGAAATTTGGTGGGCATGTAGCCCCACTAGACTTCTACGGAAAAATTTTGTTTGGTCCCCGGGGGCCACTCCCCCCCGCGCTGGGCCCCCCCAAACCCCAAAAAAATGCAGTTTTTCCTAAATAACTACCTGAACCGTGGCACCGAGGATGAAGAAATTTTTATGGTATGTTCGTCTACTAGACTTTTACGGAAAAATTTCGTTTGGTCCCCGGGGGCCATTCCCCCCCCCCCGCGCTGGGGCCCCCTTAAATTTTTCGTCAACGATACCAGGGACACCGAAACACCGGGGAACATGAAATTTGGTGGGCATGTAGCCCCACTAGACTTCTAAGGAAAAATTTCGTTTGGTCCCCGGGGGCCACCCCCCCCCCCCCCCCGCGCTGGGCCCCCCCAAACCCAAAAAAATGCAGTTTTTCCTAAATAACTACCTGAACCGTGGCACAGAGGATGAAGAAATTTTTATGGTATGTTGCTCTTAAGGGCCCACATCAACCTAGCCCATAATCAGTTTGTGATTTGCGCCCCTCCCATAAAAAATGAAAATGCAGTATTATTCTGCTTTAATCGCCCCTATCTTCAGTGGAGATGTTCAGAGCTGCACCATATTTCATGTGTATGATTAACTTGACATCCTCTGGGGGTATCCTCTGCTAAGTTTTGTAGAATTTCATCCATGGGGGGGTATAAAATAAATTCATTTATGTGCACATTTAGTGACTGTACACTCATCGGCCTGTAGATGGTGCTGTTGAGCGAAGGGTTGCTGGTTTAGGATGATACTGTCACACACACACATGCAGGAATACAAACAAACGCAAGCATGCACACACACTGACATCCACACGCACAGACACACACCCATACACACACATACAAATCCACATGCACACACGCGCACACATGTACGCACACATACATACACGCACAAACACACACACACACACACACACACACAGACACACACATACACAAACACACACATACACACACACACACACACACAGACAGACATGCACATACTATTACTTTTTTTAGGTATATAGCCTACATAAACACGCAATACAGCCAAATTACTCCACGTCATTTATTTTTGTGGAAAGCCAGTGCAGGCCTGAGCGGCGGTCATATTTTGTACCGCGATGCGGTACATCTAGTTTAGACTTATTTTATTAATTTAGTAAATAAGGCACACATTTTAACAAAGCCAAATCAGTTTTGTTTGTAACAAGTATACGTTCGTTAAAACATAGCATAATACACTCTTTTTCGCCACCTGCTGCATTATTTATGTAATATGAAGAAACTGTCACTGATTGAATCTGAAAAAAATCATTATGGTGAACGAACTGAGAATAAACGAGTCTCTAGAATGAATCAAAATTTCCACCACTACATCACCTGATCTCATGGCTTTACTAGGTTATAGCTATAACAATTGTACTTTATAAGCACACAGCAATGGCAGCCAGAGAAATGGTTATATTAAAGAGTCAAGAAGAGTCAAGTGCACAACTAAAGCAAACGCTAACCACCATCATGGTGACTTTAAAATACAACTATTGATTTCATTAAAATGCATTTTTATTTAAATAAGTTAATTTGGTAAATGAGGAATTAATGTAAATTAATCAAATTATGAACGCGATTAACAGTTTTAACAATGGTGTTTTAAATGATATAATAGTAAGTATCAAATATCAATCTAATTGCTCAACATTATTTTTACTAATGATTGTTCCACTTCTTAACAATAACTCAGTTCATTTCTCACACAGCGGTTGTGACAGTTATTTTACTTGTCATTTGCACAACTTAATTATAATAAATGGAAATTAGCAGTATAGGAGTTAAGCTTACCTGAAAAGTACTTCACTTGACAAAGATGTTTTTTAGTTGTGAATTTTAGTTGCTGTCTGGTCTGTCTAAGATTGACTGTGGTTTGCTGTTCTGTGTGGCTGTTATTTGTTATGTCAGCCCTCCCCAAAGGAGAGTTCACACAAGCATGTGACTTACAGGAAAGCAGAACTATTATATCTTTCACTTTCAGGGCCGTTGCTAACAGAGTTGTATAGTCCAGGGGTCAGAAAGTAAAAGTCCTGCCATATGTTTATTCCACCCATGAACTCAGTCAGCTGATTTCACTAATTAGTTCTCTCTCCCATGTCTGCATTAGCAAATCCAGGTGATTGAACAAAATACTGAGGAGGACTTTTACTTTCTGAACCTGGACTGTACAGCTCTTGCATAGCAATGTCACATGTCAGCCAAGAGCAAAGAAATAAACCAGAACTGGAACCAACAGGTTGTGTACAGTAACAGTGCCACACAGGGTGAAAAGCAAGACATTATTAGGCATAAGAGTGTTTCTAAAGGAAAGGTCAATCATTTGTTAAAGTGCAAAAGGGTCATTATGGGTCACATGGATGTAGTAATGTCACCCAGAGTAGGCTATACCAATCCATTAGTTTTTCATGTAGGTATACAGAATTTTATGAATACATAGGCAGTATGCTCTGTTTAATAATCTGTTTGCTCTGTTAAATTGCTGTTTAGCAGAGCAGTGGTAAATATATGTTGTTATTATATAAGTTATTTTAAGTTTAATTTTTAATCATACACTGCAATGAAAACGCCATTTAACCAATTGAATAAATATAACAGCCAGCCTACAAATACAGCTAAATAAATAGCACGTGTATATTTTTTCATATTCTTTCTTTTAAAACATGTCATCTTTTCCTGTAATTGCAATGTTACCACATTATTGGCTGTCTCTCCGAGTTATTTTGAGCATGATTGGTTGTTCAGACTGTCATCCAGGAATCTGGCCAATGACAACTATGCGCGCCTTTTACTGGTCAAGTTTGAATATGTCTGTTGGAGTGAGTGTGTGTGTGTGTATGTGCTGCTGCTCGGGATCTTCAGTTCTAGCATACGTCGATTCTGTGGCAAATATTGTTTAAAACATGGATTATTTTACATCGGACTGCTACATTTCTATTTTGAGCGAGCTGCGGGATGTAAATGAAGAACAAACAAATAAGGAATATGGACAACGCATAACAACGTGTAACGGACATATTGCAATCTGCGGAAGGTAATGTTAAATAACTTTATATTTTATAAAAACAATTCTGCTACATCAAAATATAGTGTGTTAAATTGAGAATCTAAACGCGATTAGAGCTATATCGATATACATGTTTAGGCTAATGTTATGTGTTGCTAGCATGTGTAAATATTGTCAGCTAACGTTAACTTAACGTTAGTTAAAAAAAATAATAATAATTCGGCATAGTTTTTGACTGCAATGACTGAGAACATTGTCTCTTTAGACGGAGAGGGACTTGAACCACACTCTTTGACTCTAGAAGAATATGCAAACTAGGCTTTTGAATAGTTGTTGATCGCGGGATACGTTATAACGTTAGGCCTAACGTTACCGATCAGTCATCATAATATGTTTTGAAGTTGGTGAGTACAATTTTGCAAGCTTTCGCAAATGTCTCTGTTAGTAAAATGCTAATATACAAATAGCTAATATTGCTGTGTATGTGTGTGTTTCCCTCATGATCCAGGAATTTTGGGAATAAATATGATCCAGCCACATGATCTTCAGATGCGGTGAGTATTGTTATATTAAAATACACGTGAAATAGAGGCAGAACATGTAAACTCTGCTCAAAGGCACACTGGTTCAAACCCTCCAGACAATATTTTATCTATCTTCTTGAGTTCACAGGCCTAGCTGACCCAAAAATTTGTCCTTTCAAAATGAAAGTATTTTCAAACCTGTATGACTTATGTGAAACACAAGAATGTTGGGAATAAAACAACATTGGAACCCATTGTATGGGAAAACAAAACACTGAAGGCATTTCTCAAGATATCTTAATTAAGGTTCTACAAAAGAGATTCATACAGTTTTGGAACAACATGGAGTAGGCCTAAATAAAGAGAGAACTCTGTTTTTTGGATGAGCTGTTCTTTTAATGACATGTTCCCAGGGTCCTTTGTTAAATTAACCTTGGTTTTTATCATAGTAAAAGTTTAGAAACCATGTTTTTATGGTGGATTGATTACAGTACTTTATTACCATTTGGTTAGTATAGCAAAACTCTGGTTAATGTTAGTAAGGGTTCTCCAGATTTATATAACACTTAAGGAACACATAAAAAAATTGTCCTATGTCACCCTGATCAATAGTCTGTTAACACACATGTAATAATTAACACACTTTAAAAAAAAATGTTTTTTTTATATTTTTGTTATATTTTTTAGATCAAGCATTGGAACAATGTTTACGGAGCAGACCAAGCACCAACAGAGAAACAAGCCCATCATTCAGTAGTAAGTATCCACTGCAGTATATAAAACAAAAAAAGTTCTCTCTTTTTTTTTCTCCCTCGTGCCATCCCAGATGTATATCTGACTTTCTTTCCACAGAGATTTTTTGAAAAATGATCCATTTATTGTAAGCCAATATAATGCAAGTGCATGCTCCAGAAACTACATGCAGCCTACAAATAGCCTGCTGTGTTGTTCACACAGGAAGTTTTATGCACTTATCATATGAGCTTTACAATGCTCTTGGATTATTGTCAGGATGTGTGTTTGGACTTTTTTGACCTTAAGCATTTTGTTGTCTATTCACTTGCATTATTCGACACACGAACACAAGAGATGGATAATTTTTCTAAAAGTCTAGTTTATTTTTTCAAAAATTTGTGTTCATCTGAAGAAAGAAAATCATATACCTTTCGGACAGCATAAGGGAGAGTAGTCTAAATGTGTTAGCAAAGGGTACATGCGATGGTAAATTAAAGGGATAGTTCACTTTGAAATTAAATTTTGGTATTTTACCAAATATATTTACCATTAATTTAAATTTAATTTTAAAGTGAACTATCCCTTTAACTGAAGTAATTTTATCTTATAGTAATTTTATTTTATATTTATGGTAATGTGACCTAGGATGGCAAGTCCCAGTGGTTCATTTTAAGACTAGATATTGTGGAAGAGTTCAATTTAACAGAATAATTTGAGTTTTGAATTTTTGAGCATGCCTATAGACTAAACACATAATACGCATATGCATGCCTTTACCGTTTTCACAGATTCACATTTCAGTAGTTTAGACCGAGACGATTTTAGTTGGAAACTGAGTCGTGTAAACGGCCCCTTACTAAGCATATATTAAAAAACCCAGGGCAAAGGGATGCTCACTTTTGATTGGAATTTGCCCACTGTCATGCAGATTTTAGCTCAAACCCTAATTAAACTGACCTGAACCAGCTAATAAAGATCCTCAGGATAACCAGAAACAGTTTGGAGCTACACTCTGCAGGACACTGGCCCTCCAGGAGTTTGGCACACATGACCTGAAGGGATAGTTCACAGTCAGGCAAACAAGAAAATTCTCCCAAATAATTTACTCACCCTCATGTTGTTCCAAACCTTTATGCATTTTTTGGTTGCCAACATTCTTCAAAAATATATAATTTTAATGCTTGACAAAAGAGAGACATTTCAGGTTTGAAAAGACATGATGGTGAGTAAATGATGACAGAATTTTCATTTTTGGGTGAACTATCTCAAGTACTTTAATAATCTCACACAATGAGAATATACCTTCTTTTTTTTTAAACACATATCATATATTTAATTCCCTGAAGAATGAGAGAAAGACCCTCATTACCCATATCACAGCAGTCTGAAAACACCTCCATTTAATACAAATATTGTTGGTTTTATTTTGTAATACAAATTGGCATTTTTACGCGTTTACCCTGCAATGAAAAAGAATGTCCATTGTTGTGAATCTACATGTTCCTTCTTTTGGTGATGCACATTTTTCAATCGGACATAAGTTTTAGATACCAGACAAATCAGAAGACAAACAGACAATTTAAATAAAAATGTATTAAGCTTGTTTAAAGGAAACAAAAATAATTTAAATCATTTTGAGAGAATCATAGTGTGTCCTTTTTTTCTTATTCCCAGATGCACCAAGCTGATTACTGGCCGTTTGCTGGATTGCTGTTTATTTGCTGTATCTGTCACTTCTGGTACACTTTTGTTGTATGTTTTGATTTAACTTATTAATAAACTTGTATAGTAAGGATTCTGAATGTAAAGACCATATAATATTTAATATCAGAACTATGCAGAACTATGTGACCCCCAGGGGTCTGAATAATTCCATTTTATTTAGATTACAAGTTTACATTGTTTAAATACTAATAAATTATATGTAAACACAAGTGCTGCAAATTAAAGTTTGAGATGATTTTAATCAGTTTTATACAGTTTTTTTACAGACTTATTTTGTCTTCTGAAATAAAACTGTTTTATTACATTCTTGAGCACGTCTTGACAATTTATTGAATGTGTTTGATCGTTATAATTTAGGAAAGGTCTGTTAAATAACAGTGTTTCTCAGTAGAACTTTTAGTGCTGACACTTTATTAAAGGTGTTTAATTGTAATAATTTAGGAAATACCTGTAAAATAACAGTGTTTCTCAGTAGAACTTTTAGTGCCGTCACTTTATTAAAGGAGTTTGATTGTAATAATTTAGGAAATACCTGTAAAATAACAGTGTTTCTCAGTAGAACTTTTAGTGCCGTCACTTTATTAAAGGTGTTTAATTGTAATAATTTAGGAAATACCTGTAAAATAACAGTGTTTCTCAGTAGAACTTTTAGTGCCATAACTTTATTAAAGGTGTTTGGTCATTATAATATTGGAAAAATCCATAAAATAAAAGTTTTACACTGTAAAAAAATAATCGTAAAATAACGGTAAAAAGTCTGGCAGCAAAGTTGCCAACCACTTACCGTAAAATTAAGGTAAAATACCTTAATTCAAACAAGGAAAAATCTGTAAAATAACAGTATTTTTTTCTAAACCTTTTAATGAAAAATTCTGTAAAATTATAGTTTTTGCACTTTATTGGAATTAAGATATTTTACTTTAATTTTACGTTAAGTGGTTGGCAACTTTGCTGCCAGACTTTTTACCGTTATTTTACGATTTTTTTTTTTACAGTGTAGTCAAGACCAAAGAGCCCAACTACAGCAAACACTGACCTCTACAATGGTGACCAAACCAAACTCTTCAAACAAACTTCAACATGTAAACCTCTTAAACATAATTTCTAAACATCGAAACTTCCCGCTATAACTGTCTAAGAATGTTAGGGGGGATAATGTTCTATCAATGTCATCACTAAACATGTTTGAAATGTTTATAGAGAGTGTTATCCTACCTTTAAGGAGAACATTCTGGTTACAAAAATAAAATTAGCTACAGAAAATATTAAAAATTAAAAATAGAAAAACATAACATAATGCTCTCAAAACATTCATAGAACAATAACATTTCTAGCTGGGATGAGCTCATATGGTGACATCACTGTGAGATCATAGTGTTGACTGGGAAAGGCACTGTCTGTTTGACTACTTTGCACATCCCACCCAACACGTTTATCTCACAGTGATCTCTCCATATGTGACCTGATCCAGCAAAATGAGTCACAGTGACCCAAATTTCAAAACTGATATTTTGGTATTACTGGAAAGAGGAGACCATAAGCTTTCAAATGATATCCTAGTCAAAGTCATACCTTGAATGGTTGTAAATATATACACATTTGAATTATGGTCGTCTGCCCTCTTTTTCCAATTGAAAACCTGAGAAAATCGCTTTTTAAGTTTTTTTCCCGTTTTTTGTTGATATCTTTCAAAATCCATTGCATTTAAAGGGATGAACTATTTATTGTACAGCTTAATTTGACCAAAGACATGCTATTATGCCAGGCTGAAGCTCAAATTATTTTAAAGTTTTTATTTGAATAAATAATTTAAAAGGCACTTTTACAAACATTTACTAAAATCAGAAAGATTGAACAGAGGTGCTACAGTTTTGCTTGAGAGAGGGTGTGTGTGTGTGTGTGTGTGTGTGTGTCTGTGTGTGTGTGTCTCTCTCTCTCTCTCTGTGTGTGTGTGTGTGTGTGTGTGTGTGTGTGTGTGTGTGTGTGTGTGAAAGAGAGAGAGAAAGTGAGAGAGGCAGAGAGACAAGGAAACCGAGAACAAATAATGTTAGCCTATGCAATCATATCTTTGTGTAGGCTAGTTGACAATAACAGTGTAACATATTCATAACGGATATACCAACAGTAAAATATTGGGTTAAAATAAATCAAACACATTGTAATGGATTCTCCTTGCAGATAAATACACTCACAGAATAATTGCACTCACTCACATCCATACACGATAAATCATCAGAGGATGACACGTCTCCAGATCCAAAACAATCACTGACTAGCCTTAGCCACTCTTGATGACCAGCAGCAGAGCTTAGGTTAGAAGCCTCAAGTGAGTTCAACGCTTTTGGCGACTTTTTGGCGACTTTGCTCTCTTTTGACAGCGACATTTCTCAAATTAATAATATTTAATCTTTCTGAGGAGAGCTGCTAGCTTGTTTAACTTTACACAGAGCGCCGCGAGTCTGACAGGAGGATGGCTGGACCAATCGCGTGCCGGTCAGTCGAAATGGGGCTTCCCATTGACAAATGATCAGCATTTGTGTACATTTCTAAGCTTTTTGATTGGTTCTATACAACGTGTAACACCATATTTGGAGAGCAGAGACGTTTCAGGGGATACCCGGGAAATGCTCAGAGGTGACCAGAGGAGTTGAGAAAAGCAATATTCATTTCCAGCAAATTTAGTAAAACTTTGTAAACTTTAATAGTCATTTGAATACCTTTACTCAATTATCTGGACTACGAAACTTTAGGAGATTATTTTTGAATGTCTGTTCTTTGAAATTTAGCACAAAAAAATAAATAAAATAAAAAATATTATTTCATTGTTTTTCCACATAAACGGCCCATATCTTAAATTGGAACGTTGCGACTTCCGACTCATTTCGCCAGATCGGGTCACATATGACCACAATGTGAGTTCACAGTGAGCTAAAAGTGTAACCGCACTGTGCACTCACTGTGCTCATATTATGGACACTACACTGTAACGGATTTCTGTAATTTGAACAGTATTTTACTGTAATATGTACAGTAAGATACTGTAAAATATGTATACAGTATGTTACTGTAAACAGCAAAGGATTATGGGAAAATATAGGGTCACTACTGTAATTCTTCACTACTGTAAATCAATTTACAGTAGTGAACTTGCCCGCGAAAAACTGACCAATGGCAAGAGGGATTTCTTTTCAAGTGTTTTTTTGAGGGGTGAAGTGGTAGTTAATGCACGGACAAAAGATCATGTAACTCACCAAAAAGGTTAGTATATAATTTCTATTTTATGTAAAACAAACATTTTCAAATGTTTTTACTTATGTTAACAGCAAACTAACATGATGTATCGTTTTGTTTTCGTCTAAATGGTTTTAGTGCCTTTTTTTCCTGACTGTCGTCAGAGTGGTTTTTTGGTGCCTTTATTACTGTCTTTTTTCCTGACTGTCGGCCGGGTCGCTGTCACGGTGATAATATTAACTGGTGAGTAAGTTAAGTTCACCTATATTAGCCGAAATATTCTTTAGTTAAAACTATAAAAAATAATGGTTGTGTGTTCCTCTGCCTCTTTAACGCAAGTTAGCTCATCAGGCGGGCGGAGCTAGTCGTCAGTAACGTTAACCGAGCTAACAGCGAACTCAACGTGAAATACTGAGGTAAAGTGAGATAGACGAAACCCTTGTTAAAGTGCGGGTTTTAAACAATATTTTCACGTAGGCCTATATGATTTATTTTCAGGTTTGTGATCTGGATAATGCCATCTGCAACGATGGAGTGTGTTGGAGCCTTTTCAGATAACATCAACTGGTATGTACACAGCAAAATCCCCAGTGTTAAATTAACACTCCTCAGTGTTTATATGTGTCCACACTACAGGGTGTTAAAAATTAACACTGAAGCAGTGTTGAAGTTAATGAGTTAATTAAGTTAACACTGAAGCAGTGGTGAAGTTAATGCGATAATTAAGTGATTAATTAAGTGATGATTGGCCATTAGTGGTGACACCTGATGTTAATAAGCAGACTCACTGAAGGAAAGAGAAACAAGAACAGAAAAGAGAAACACAAGAACTACTGACTTCGAGCCATTATTGCACTAATTATTTTACCAGTTTGACTTTATTTCTGTCATACATCTACACACGGTCTTATTTTTTAGATTCAACAGAAGTTTAGATGGTAACGTTTTATGGAATATTTCGTTTCATGTCACCATTATGGTGACCAGTGGTTGCTTTAGTTAAGCTCTTGACCCTTTACTTTTTAACGTTAGTATTTCTCTGGCTGCTCCAACTCTGTGTTTATAAAGCATATGTGTTGTGGCGAGAGAAACTATTATTTGGGCTGTGTTTCCTGAAAACATTGCAAGCCTAATTTGAGCGTATAGACCATTTGTTGCAGTTGATCTGCAATCAAGTTAAGTTTAAGATGCTTTTGGAAATTCAGCCCTGGTTATGATTCAATGATGAAATTACTAGTGACCTGATTCAATGATGTCACCCAGCATTATAAACTGATTATCTAATTATTTTATTTATTTTTCACAACAGTAGTTATTTCTAGCAATGTTTTAAAGATCTGAAAGATATAAAATCACACACAGACATCAAGAATCTACATATGAATCTCAACAATGGTGATAATCAAACAATTGCTTAATGTTGCAATGCATGATGGGAGCCACCAATCAGAACGCATCAATGGCTGACATCATGCATTGCAGCATGAATAAATTATGCAGCTGAATTTTCCTGTAATTTTCATTGTTTTTTCTGTTTGCTTTTATTTTGCTATTGTTTTGTTCTGACTTTAGTAGCTTGTTTTGTGATGTTCAGAGTTGATCTGTTTGTCACTAGTTTGTTTATTGTCACCATTGTTGAGATTCATATGCTGATTATTGATGTCTGCGTTTAAACACAATAACTTCTTGGCTCAAAGTATTTTAAAAATTTTTGATATTGCTGTTGGATCTCAAACTGTAGAATCTCAGAGCTACAATCACCAATAATAAAATGAGATATCAAGCATATAGTCAAAGATTTAGACTCTGAATGACATCAGTGAATCAGGACACTACATGATAATGTTTTTATCATCAAAACATATTGTGAGCAGGTCATGTTTTCTCTTGCAGCAACAAATGTGCTTTATAAACACAGAGTTGTAGCAAACAGAAAAAAGCTAATATTAAAAAATGAAAAGTATCAAGAGCCCAACTAAAGCAAACACTGACCACCATAATGGTGACTTGAAAAGAAAAATTCCATTAAACATTACCGTCTAAACGTCTGTTAAATCTCAAGAACTTTTGTCGATGTATGACAGAAATAAAGTCAAACTGGTAATAATAAGTGCAACAATGTGTAATGACTCGAAGTCAGTAGTTCTTGTGTTTCTCTTTTTCCTGTTATTGTTTTTTCTCTTTCCTTCAGTGAGTCTGCTTATTAACATCAGGTGTCACCACTATTAGCCAATCATCACTTAATTAATCACTTAATTATCTCATTAACTTCACCACTGCTTCAGTGTTAACTTAATTATCTCATTAACTTCAACACTGCTTCAGTGTTAATTTTTAACACCCTGTAGTGTGGACACATATAAACACTGAGGAGTGTTAATTTAACACTGGGGATTTTGCTGTGTAACGTTATGGTCAACTTCACCTAAATTAGCCGAAGTAAACTTATTAAACAGAGAAGCATAATAACTTTGGTATGTTCTGTCTCCTCTTTCACAACTTTTTGGCAGATGTACAACGTAAATACTGAGTAAAACTAAGTTAAAGGGATAACGTACTTACCTTAAACAGAAAATTATGTATGTCATCGTTTACTCGCCCACAACGTGTTAAACCTGCATGAAGTTCTTTTGTCTGAACATAAAATAAGATATTTTGAATAATGTTGGTAAATAGTGGCTGGTCCGCATGGACTTCTATAATAGAAAAAATATACTTTGGATGTCAATGGGGACCAGTAACTGTTTGGTTGCTCATGTTCTTTAAAATATCTTCTTTTGTATACAGCACATTAAATAATTTAATGGAAGTTATGAACAAGTTGAGGGTGAGTAAATGGTGACAGAATTTACAATTTTGAGTAAACTAACCCTTTATCCAACACCATTGTTAATTTCATCTTTTGTTTTATTTTCAAGTTTGTGGTCTGAATTATGTCGTCTGAAATGTCGGAGGTGTATTTTGGAGTCTTTTTTGTGATTGCCTTCGTAATGGTGATAACATCTACAGGTGAGTAAGATGACATCAACTAAATTAGCTGAAGTATACATTAGTTAAGCAGGCAAACATGTTCTTTTCTGTTCTTTATTTTGAATTTGCAGCGGCCATTCCCTCCGGACTGTACATCACTGCTGACGCTCTCCACTAATACACAGAACGGGTTGACGTTGGAGGAGAAGGAGGAGGAAAGGGTTAGCAATATACCATTATCAATATAGCAAAGTTTTGCTAACTAATATTTTTAATGTTGTTTAATTGATTAAAAACTATAAACACCATACAACATTATATCTTACCTCATCTTCACCCCACATGTTATTGTTGTTAGTAATAAGTTCTGTTATTGTATTTTAGTTTTTTTCTGTAAACTATAACACTAAAAGGCTGCTGTGACTTTGTCTGTTTCAGGAGAGTCTGTTCTCAAAGCAAAAACATGGATGCTGACAATGAAGGGCAGAATCATCATCCAGTTACAACTGCTAACAGACGACTCTTCAGCATTAGCTGTCTATTTTGTCGAATGCAGAATCAGGTAAACCAATATATATATATATATATATATATATATATATTTTTTACATTACATTTACATGCATGCATTTGAAAGTCACTTTTATCCAAAGCAACTTACATTGTATTAAGTTTAATTTAAATTATCCATTCCCTGGAAATCTAAGCTACAGGAATGTATTGAAAAAGAATGAAGCTTTAATGATTTTAATGTAATGTATTATGGGGTAATACCATCCCTGTAGGTTAGGGGTGGAAATTGGCAAAAATTTGATGATTCGATAGTATTGCGATATTTGGGCCACAATTCAATATTATTGCGCTTCCTAACATTGCGATACAGCAAGTATTGCGATTCGATTCTGCGATATATTGCGATTCATGTCCCCCATATTATTCAAAGACATTACAAAAAATAATACTGCTCAACTCACTTCAAATGTCACATTAAATCTGTGAACATCTTCTACACATTTACTGGAGGCTAGTGCAAAAACTTTGTCCTTGAACATTCAGGACACAGGGCCTTATTACAGAACGTAATTATATGAACGCGTCACCATCGCATTAGCACCAAAAACATGGAGATTTTATTTTAGAGAATAATTACACAACCTATTCGATATACTATAATTCTATAATTAAATAAACTAATCGAATATCCAAAAATTGTGACTCATCCCTGCATGTAATACCTTGTTTTTTTCCCAAAATCTTCACTTACGTCTCGATTTTCGAAGGGGATTATAAACGTTTCTTCCTTGGTTCGCTTTTATTTAGGCCTATTACATTCACATTCTTTACTGTGGTGAAGTAGAAAAACGTTGTAGGACAGATAGCCTACATTTTTACTTGCACGTCAGATTCATTTCAACACAGTTTTTGCTTGTTATTAGACATGTACGGCGCGTCAAGTTTATTTGATTTTTAGTTTCGCTCTCTTTGGCAGCGCAATTTCAAACATAGCTTAAATGTCTTGCCCTTGTGGAAGATTAAATTCACTTTTCATACCTTTTACAACAAGTAGAAAACATGAAGATATCAGAAAATAGATCGATGGTCTCTTTCCTCCTCGTGTCATCCCTCTCAAAGCACAGAGCGGTATGGCTTCATGTGGAATCACGTGTCTTTGTGTGGAAGTATTAAACGAAAGTTTTTTTTTTTTTTTTTATAGATTTAACTTTTCTATTATGTAAGTGTCTAATATTTACTGATATGTATTTGAATGCTTTACAGGCTTTGTGTTGCTTCTTTGACGGAATTGCTCAAATAAAGACTTTTTTGCTCGAATAAACTACATTTTTTTTATTTCAATTTTCATAATAACCCCCCAACCACTGCAGGTAGTTGGTCCATTACCACCGCAGTGGTAAAAAAAAACTGCCACCGTCACAGCCTTATAACCTATATTGGAATACTTTGCGCTACTGTATCAATATAATTGCGTGCGCAAAATATCGCGACACTGAACAGAATCGATTTTTTTCCCCCACCACTACTGTAGGTGGATTCAGAATCAGATGTAGTGCTTTTATTAACGCCAAAGTACATGCAGCATCAAGTTTGAGGGTTAGGGAAAATTCTGCCAACACCGGTCTGAAAAAATTATATATTTTTCCCTGCTTGTGTTTGCAGGTTCATTCTGAGAGTCAACCCTGATGGCACCAAACACCAAATGCACAGATCACATGGAAATCTGGAAAGGTCCAAAGAAAAGCATCAGCCTGAAACCCTCAGTGTTTCTCATCAGAGAGCTTGTCAACTTTGACTGGCAAAATTACTGAAATGTAACAACACAACACTGACTTTGACTGTATTTTATTGTTTTAAGGCCTATTTTGCTTTTCAGTGTGTGTACGTTTTTGCCATGCTACAGATACAAATGGTCACCAGGAGATTAATTCTATGGACTTTGGAGATGTTGCCTTTTTTTTTCTTCAGCTAGTGGCTCCTAAAGGTCAAGATTTGTAATTTGTACTTCTAAAACAAAATGTTCAACGATTAAAAAGAATATTATAAGGACAAATGTTTGTGAGTTATTGTGATTTTTTGGGGGGGTGGGGTAAACATAAATTAAAAAAAGAAAATTTAAATAAAAAATAAATAAAAAAATACTAATACTGTAAATGAAAATACGGTAATAATACTGTAAATGCAATTACAGTAAATGGTACAGTATACTGTAAGTGAAAATACAGTAATAATACTGTAAAACATTTTACAGTAACTTACTGGCATCCAGCTGCCAGTAAGTTACTGTAAAATTTACAGCAACCTCTTTACAGTGTAGGGCTGGGCGATTTAAATCGCGATATTGTTATGCGCATCTCGTCAGTAAAGCCGGTTCCTTGATTAGTAGTAAATCACCATCACCTGCTTTCAGATGAAGCGGCATTTAGGGCTGAGGAGATAATTAAGTGATTAATTTAGTGATGATTGAGCATCTCACACGGACATTGACTGCTACACCTCCTCTGTACTGGATTATATTAATACCACCATTGACAGTGTTACAACCCAGAAGCAGATCACCACATACCCAAATCAGAAGCCATGGATGAACAGGGAAGTGCGACTCCTATTGAAGACACGCAATACTGCCTTCAGATCAGGAGATGCACAAGCCTATAGCACATCCAGAGCAAATCTGAAAAGGGGCATCAAAGAGGCCAAGCACTGCTACAAGCTTAAGATAGAGGGACACTTTTCCAACGCTGACCCTCGGCGCATGTGGCAGGGCATTCAGGCCATCAGTGACTACAAACCCTCTCACTCCACCCCCGCAGCCACTGATGTCAACTTCCTGAACGAGCTAAATGACTTTTATGCTCGCTTTGAAAGAGACAACAGAGAAACTGCCACCAAGCTCAAATCCTCAGCTGACCACCCACCGATCACACTCTCCTCCACAGATGTCTGCAATGCACTGAGCAGGATCAGCGCACACAAGGCTGCTGGACCAGACAACATCCCTGGACGCGTACTCAGGGCATGTGCGGAGCAGCTCGCTGGGGTTTTTACAGACATTTTCAACCTGTCTCTTGCCCAAGCAGCTGTACCAACATGCTTTAAATGCACTTCCATTGTGCCAGTGCCAAAACACTCCAGCCCGAAGTGCCTTAATGACTACCGCCCTGTAGCACTCACACCCATCGTAATGAAGTGCTTTGAGCGGCTGGTCCTGGCACACCTAAAATACTCTCTACCATCCACATTGGACTCACACCAGTTTGCCTACCGTAGCAATAGGAGCACAGAGGATGCAGTCTCCATGGCACTGCACTCTGTGCTCACACATCTGGACAATAAGAACACTTATGCACGCATGCTGTTTGTTGACTTCAGCTCAGCATTCAACACTGTCATCCCAACTAAGTTAATAGCCAAACTTGGAGACCTGGGCTTCAACACCTCCATGTGCAACTGGATTTTGGACTTCTTGACCAACAGACCCCAGAATGTTCGATCAGGCTCCAACTGCTCCTCGTCCATCACACTCAACACTGGTGTACCACAGGGCTGTGTGCTAAGCCCGTTCCTCTACTCCCTCTTAACCTCCGACTGCAAGCCTGTGTACGGATCTAATTCCATCGTCAAGTTTGCGGACGACACTACGGTGATTGGTCTCATCAGCAACAACGATGAGACTGCCTATAGGGAGGAGATCAAGCACCTGGCCACATGGTGCACCGAAAATAACCAGCTCCTCAACACTACCAAAACGAAGGAGCTCATCGTGGACTTCAGGAAAGTGTCAAGAGGCACACACGACACCATCCACATCAATGGAATGGCTGTTGAGCGTGTCTCCAGTTTCAAGTTCCTGGGGATCCACATCTCGGCGGACATGACCTGGACAACCAACACCTCCAGCCTGGTCAAGAAGGCTCACCAGCGCCTTTTCTTCCTGAGGACACTGAGGAAGAATCAGCTTTCCTCCACTATCCTGGTGAACTTCTATCGCTGTGCAATAGAAAGCATCCTGACCAACTGTGCTACAGTGTGGTATGGGAGCTGTTCTGTTGCAGAGCGCAAGGCACTGCAGCGGGTGGTGAAAACCGCCCAGCGCATCACTGGGACTCCACTACCTGCCATCGAGCACATCCAGAGGAAACGCTGTCTGCATCGAGCTCGCAGCATCCTTAAGGACTCCTCTCACCCAGCCCACAGACTGTTTTCTCTCCTGCCCTCCGGCAGGCGTTTCAGGTGCCTCCGGACCAGGACCAGCAGACTAAAGAACAGTTTTTTCCCCAGAGCTGTCTCTTTATTAAACTCTAACCCTCATTGATCCCACTCCCCTCATATACTGATTGACTCTCCTCTCCCTCCTCACACCTGCCTCCATTTTGTTATTTGCAATACAATAATGTTCATTTGCACTGCTGACTGTTATTACAGTAACAACTGTTTACATATGCATCTTGCACTACTACCTTGACTGGAATATGCTCAATTTGCACTGCCGACTGTTTATTACAGTACAGACTGTTATATATACATTGCAATATCGTACCTTAACTGTAATATGCAATTACTTTCCACTGCACTTTCACTCGGATAGCTTCTGTCCAAACTTTATTTGCACTACTTTTAAATCCATTGTTATACTGCTCATTAGCCTAACTTATACATATATCTATTTGTTAAATTCTGTTTATAGTAATAGCCATCTGTATATTATGCTCACATTCTGTTTATAGTAACAGCCATCTGTATATATATATTCATAGTACATATCTATCTGTAAAATTCTGTTTATAGTAACAGCCATCTGTATATTATATTCAGTACATATCTATCTGTAAACATTCTGTTTATAGTAATAGCCATCTGTATATTATTATATTCAGTACATATCTAGCTGTAAACTCTGTTCACAGTAATAGTTATCTGTATATTATATTCATAGGACAATCTATCTGTAAATTTTTGTTTATAATAGTATTCAACTCTATATTTATTCAGTACATATCCATGTTCTGCACTTATGGAACCACTGTATATCCTGCACTTGCTGCTATTGCACTTCTGGTTAGACCTAAACTGCATTTCGTTGCCTTGTACCTGTACTTGTGTAATGACAATAAAGTTGAATCTAATCTAATCTAATCATTATTGAAGACACCTGATGTTAACAAGCAGAATCACTGAAGAAGAAAATCACAAATTGTAAGTTACCATTAAGGTGATGGGTGTTTGCTTTAGTTGGGCTCTAGACCATTATATGTTTACTTTAATATTTACTGTTGTTTGTCTGCTGTTATTGATTTATAACAGTTACATGAACAAAGTAAAATGTTATGTTATAGTGTTGGTTATGTTTCAACATAATCATGCTGTGATCTGAAAAAGGAAACTTATTGAGATAGTTTGGTTTAACTTAGCAGCAGTTTAGTGATTCTTCAGCCTATGATTATCAATACTTTACTTATAATTCAAAATATTTAATAAACATTGTTCTGATCAATAGACATTCAGATAAATTCATTTAAAACACAGACATCAATAATCAGCCTGTGAATCTCAACAATGGTGACAATAATAAAGCATGTTGCAGTGGCTGCCACCAATCACAACTCATTAATGGCTCCCATCATGCATTGCGGTATGAATAAATTATGATCTGAATTGTCTATGTAATTTACTTTTCCTAATTGAATATTCTGCTCCTCACCATTGTTGAGATGCATAGACTGAATCTTGAAATCTGTGTGTGCCTAAAAGTATATTTTTTCTTTTAAAAACTTTTATATTGTATCATATTTACTGACGAGCTGCGCATAACAATATCGCGATTTAAATCGCCCAGCCCTAGTCCACACTCAGTAAAGCCGGTTCCTTGATTAGTAGTAAATCACCATCACCTGCTTTCAGATGAAGCGGCATTTAGGGCTGAGGAGATAATTAAGTGATTAATTTAGTGATGATTGAGCATTATTGAAGACACCTGATGTTAACAAGCAGAATCACTGAAGGAGAAAATCACAAATTGTAAGTTACCATTAAGGTGATGGGTGTTTGCTTTAGTTGGGCTCTAGACCAGTGGTTCCCAATTCCAGTCCTCGTGACCCACTGCTCTGCACATTTTGTAGGTCTCTCTTATCTGACACACTCAGTTCAGTTCATGGAGTCTCTCCTAATGAGCTGATGATCTGGTTCAGGTGTGTTAAATAAGGGAGACATACAAAATGTGCAGAGCAGTGGGTCACGAGGACTGGAATTGGGAAACACCACTCTACACCATTATATGTTTATTTTAATATTTACTGTTGTTTGTCTGCTGTTATTGATTTATAACAGTTAAATGAACAAAGTAAAATGTTTTCTTATAGTGTTGGTTATGTTTTGCCATAATCATGCTGTGATCTGAAAAAGAAAACTTATTGAGATATTTTGGTTTAACTTAGCAGCAGTTAAGTGATTCTTCAGCCTATGATTATCAGTATTTTACTTATAATTCTAAATGTTTAATAAACATTGTTCTGATCAAAAGACATTCAAATAAATTCATTTAAAACACAGACATCAATAATCAGCCTGTGAATCTCAACAATGGTGACAATAATAAAGCATGTTGCAGTGGTTGCCACCAATCACAACTCATTAATGGCTCCCATCATGCATAGCGGTATGAATAAATTATGATCTGAATTGTCAATTTACTTTTCCTAATTGAATATTCTGCTCTTCACCATTGTTGAGATGCATAGACTGAATCTTGACATCTGTGTGTGCCTAAAAGAATGATTTTTTTTTTTTAAACAACTTTTAAGAAATCCTTTATATTATATCAAAAATTCTGGGCATTTATGCAGATTCACTAACCAACAACAAATCGAAGTCAGAAAGAAGGATTTTAATGAGTTCAGTGATCAAGTTCAAATGATGATTGTCATAACATAACCAACACCATCAGATCACTTTTTTCTTTGTTCAACTGGTGATTATAAATCAGAAAAAACAGACAAACAAAATCTAAAGTTAATAATATATGGGTCAAGAGTCCAACTAAAGCAACCATTGATCGTCATAACGGTAGTGATGTGTCATGCGCAAAAGATGCGGCTCTGAGAGCCGATGCTTTGTAGTGAATCAGAAGAGCCGGCTCGCATCGAGTGAGAGCCGGCTCCAAGTTTTTTTTTCCTTTCGCTGCTTTCCTCAAGGCAGAACTTTGTTTTGATTGGTCAGCAATCGCATCGCGGCCAATCAGATGTGAGGATATGGGATCATACCATTATGTAAAAACAGAGAGGGGGTAAGTGAAGCAGCACTCCACTGAAAGTTAACGAGTCTTAACGTTAAAGGGTTAGTTCACCCAAAAATGAAAATTCTGTCAGTAATTACGCACCGTCATGTTGTTTCAACCCCGTAAAACCTTCGTTCATCTTCGGAACACAAATGAAGATATTTTTGATTAAATTTGAGAGCTGGATCACTCCTCCATAGGCTTATAAGGGATTGAAACTTGCTGGCCCAGAAAAGTTATTAAAGAGATCGTTAATATAGTCCAAGTGACTACAGTGGCTCAATGTTAAGTATATCAAGCGACGAAAATACTTTTTGTGCGCAAAAACTAACAAAAATAACGACTTTATTCCATTATTCATTTCCTTCTCTCTGGTCCTCGAGTTAGTTCACGTAGTGTTTTTGCGTAGCGCGTCTGTGTTGCACTTCATCACGTAGGCTCATTATTGGCCGATGCTGGTCATGTGTGTGATGCGTGTGTCGTACACACAAACCATTAATTTTTGCAAAGTTATGGTAAAATAAAGGCCTAAAAAAAATTAATCACTAAATTAATCACTTAATTATCTCCTCAGCCCTAAATGCCGCTCCATCTGAAAGCAGGTGATGGTGATTACTACTAATCAAGGAACCGGCTTTACTGACGAGATGCGCATAACAATCTCACGATATCGCACAGCCCTAATTTGATGTCAGGAAACAAGACGTCAAATTGATGTGAAATTTATGTCAAAACAATGTCTGAAATGTCTGAAAATAGTATATTTATTACTCATTGTAAATCTATGTGATTCATTTTCAACACCTAAAAGACCTAGCCTGAATGATCTTGAAAGTTGTAGACCTGGGTCTATGTATTTTGCATGTGTGTTTTTATTTATTTAAATCCTAGCATATTTAAATTTAGGTCACGTTTAAAATGACAGCAGACACTATAATTGCATATACTATAAAAGGTAAATTTAATCTGATATTGGAGCTTGATATTGAATGATATAAAAATAGCATTAAAATGACATCAACATCATGGCATCCTGATGTCAAATAGATGCCCAGCAGGCACAGGATATAAACTACAACATCGGTCAGACGTTTGATTTTGGTTGAAAATGAAAGCCGGGTTGATGTCTAAATCCAATGTTTGTTTGACGTCAAGCTCTAACGTTGGGCAGTCGTTGAATTTTGGTTGGAATAAACCAAACAAAAAGGTGAAATGCATGGCCGTACACTTATTACCAGCTTCACTTAAAACTAACCAGATTTACTTTATTTAATTTCCGGTTTAAAGAAATAATATTTTGTATTTTAAAGTCACCATGATGGTGGTTAGCGTTTGCTTTAGTTGTGCTCTTGACACTTGACTCTTTAAATTAAACTTTTCTCTGGCTGCTATAATTTTGCGTTTATAAAGCACAAATGTAGTTAAAAAAAAGCCAAGAGAAAATGAGATCAGGTGATGTTGGCTGTTTATTGATGATGATGAAGACGATATCATCATGTAATTGCCTTAATCCCTGATATTAATCAGTGTCTAATGCTTTAATTATAGCACTTGTGGTTTTAACATTGTTTTATTCAAAATATAAGTAATTTGATTCTACAGCATGTTGTTTATCAAAAAAATACTTGATTTTTAAAACTATTTAGCGCACAAAAACCTTTAATCTATGGCAGTACTTAGACACACACAGACATGAAGAAACAGCATATGAATCTCAACAATGGTGACAATCAAACAAAATATCCAGATAATCAGATCAACTCCAGCTGCATAATTTATTAAAGCCGCAATGCATGCTGGGAGATATGGGTGAGTTTTGATTGGTGGTACCCAGCATGCACTGCAGCATGAAGCATTTCACTGATTGTCACCATTGTTGAGAGTCATACACTGATTCTTGATAGCTGAGTAATAAAGTAGAGGAAAAAGTTAAATTCACTTAATGTTTTTAAAATCCTTTATATTATTTAACAAACAACATTGCTTTCATGCTGTAAAATCAATTGTATTCTATTATAAAACAACATTTAAATCACAAGTCCTATATGATCAAAACATTAGACTCTGAATAAGAGCAGGGATTCAGGCAATTACATGATGGTATCATCATCATCAGCAGCAATAAACAGCCAACATCACCTGATCTAAATTTTCTCATGGCTTTTTTTACCACAACAAACATGTTTTATAAACACTCAATTATAGCAGCCAGAGAAAATGTTATACTGCGAAGTCAAGGGTCAAGAGCACAACTAAAGCAAACGCTAACCACCATCATGGTGACTTTAAAATACAACTTTTGATTAAACTGGAAATTAAATAAAAGTCAGCCTAGTTAGCTTTAAATTCAACGACTGCCCAACGTTGGAGCTTGACGTCAAACAAACATTGGATTTAGACATCAACCCGACTTTCATTTTCAACCAAAATCCAACGACTGCTGGGATCAACATCATGACATCTTGACGTCAAATAAATGTTGAATTGACATCAAATGCCAACAAAGCATGACATCAAAATGACATCAGCAGAGGTCAAAATCTTGACATCAAATTGACATCGACACTTTGACGTCAATATGACTTTCATTTTTGACCTATTTCGTGACGTAATTTTGACATCAATGTTTGATTTCATATTGATGTTAAATTGACATCAAATGCCCACTGGGATCACTGCAACCTTTTATGTGATGGGAATAGATCTAAATACTTAAAAATCTTCTCACGATTCCTTAATCCCGATAGCTGTAATAGTAAAAACTAGGGCTGGGCGATTTAAATCGCGATATTGATATGCGCAGCTCGTCAGTAAAGCCGGTTCCTTGATTAGTAGTAAATCACCATCACCTGCTTTCAGATGGAGCGGCATTTAGGGCTGAGGAGATAATTAAGTGATTAATTTAGTGATGATTGAGCATTATTGAAGACACCTGATGTTAACAAGCAGAATCACTGAAGGAGAAAATCTCAAATTGTAAGTTACCATGTGATCTGAAAAAGGAAACTTATTGAGATAGTTTGGTTTAACTTGTTAGCAGCAGTTTAGTGATTCTTCATCCTATGATTATCAGTACTTTACTTATAATTCAAAATATTTTATAAACATTGTTCTGATCAATAGATATTCAGATAACCTAATTTAAAACACAAACATTAATAATCAGCCTGTGAATCTCAACAATGGTGACAATAATAAAGCATGTTGCAGTGGCTGCCACCAATCACAACTCATTAATGGCTCCCATCATGCATTGCGGTATGAATAAATTATGATCTGAATTGTCTATGTAATTTACTTTTCCTAATTGAATAATCTGCTCCTCACCATTGTTGAGATGCATAGACTGAATCTTGACATCTGTGTGTGCCTAAAAGAGTGAATTTTTTTTTTTAAACAACTTTTAAGAAATCCTTTATATTGTATCAAAAATTCTGGGCATTTATGCAGATTCACTAACCAACAACATAAATCGAAGTCAGAAAGAAGGATTTTAATTTAGTTCAGTGATCAAGTTCAAATGATGATTGTCAAAATATAACCAACTCCATCAGATCACTTATTTCTTTGTTCAACTGGTGATTATAATTCAGAAACAACAGACAAACAAAATCTAAAGTTAATAATATAAGGGTCAAGAGCCCAACTAAAGCAACCATTGATCGTCATAACGGTAACTTACAATTTGAGATTTTCTCCTTCAGTGATTCTGCTTGTTAACATCAGATGTCTTCAATAATGATCAATCATCACTAAATTAATCACTTAATTATATCATTAACTTAAACACTCTTGAGTGTGGACTCATACACTCACAGGAGTGTTAATTTAACACTGGAGTTTTTGCTGTGTACAAAGAGCCGTAGTTAACTGACAAGCTGAGCCATATCGCATTAATTATCGCTGGCGATACGTCCGTGATATTAATGCGATATGGCTCAGCTTGTCAGTTAACTACGGCTCTTTGTAGTAAATGCCGCTCCATCTGAAAGCAGGTGATGGTGATTTACTACTAATCAAGGAACCGGCTTTACTGACGAGATGCGCATAACAATCTCACGATATATATCGCCCAGCCCTATTTTATATATATATATTATTTTTTTTTCAGAAACGCGCAACAAAACATTAACAGATTTCCCTAACATTAGTTATTTGTAGTTATTTATGAGTTTTAACTAAACTAATATGATAATGCATTTTAAAAAGAAACTTCTTTCTTTTATTGTCACAACAGAACAGAGGAACATCAAAATATATTAAAGTTCTGATAAATAAAATGTATAAAAATACAAACTTAAGATTTTTTTTAAGACTAAACGTTTAGTCCATAATTTAGTCATAATTTACTCTCTCAAGTTGTTTTTTTTTCTTCTGTTGAAAATAAAAGTTATTTGTAGGGCTGGGCGATTTAAATCGCGATATTGTTATGCGCATCTCATCAGTAATGCCGGTTCCTTGATTAGTAGTAAATCGCCATCACCTGCTTTCAGATGAAGCGGCATTTACTACAAAGAGCCGTAGTTAACTGACAAGCTGAGCCAAATCACATCAATATCGCGGACGTATCGCCAGCGATATTTAATGCGATATGGCTCAGCTTGTCAGTTAACTACGGCTCTTTGTACACAGCAAAACCTCCAGTGTTAAATTAACACCCCTGGGAGTGTATGAGTCCACACTCAAGAGTGTTTAAGTTAATGAGATAACTAAGTGATTAATTTAGTGATGATTGAGCATTATTGAAGACACCTGATGTTAATAAGTAGAATCGCTGAAGGAGAAAATCGCAAATTGTAAGTTACCATTATTGTGATGGGTAGTTGCTTTAGTTGGTCTCTGAGCCTATCATGTGTTCGCTACTTTATATTTTGTTTGGCGGTTGTATCTGAGTTAAAACTGCCAGTTGAACAAAGAATAAAAAGTGATTTGTGTTGGATATATTATGACAATCATCATTTGAACTTGATCACTGAGCTCATTAAGATTCTTCTTTCTGACTTCGATTATGTTGTTGGTTACAGCATAACTGTGAATCTGAATAAATGGCCAGAATTTTTGATATAAAGGATTTCTTAAAACTTGTTTTAAAAAAAAAAATCATATTTTTAGGCACACACAGATGTCAAGATTCAGTCTATGCATCTCAACAATGGTGAGGAGCAGAATATTCAATGAGGAAAAGTAAATTACATAGACAATTCAGATCATAATTTATTCATACCGCAATGCATGATGGGAGCCATTAATGAGTTGTGATTGGTGGCAGCCACTGCAACATGCTTTATTATTGTCACCACCATTGTTGAGATTCACAGGCTGATTATTGATGTCTGAACGTCTTTTTGATTAGAGCAATGTTTATTAAATATTTTGAATTATAAGTAAAGTCCTGATAATCATAGGCTGAAGAATCACAAAACTGCTGCTAACAAGTTAAACCAAACTATCTTAATATGTTTCACTTTTCAGATCACAGTATGATTATGTCAAAACATGACCAACACTATAAAATAACATTTTACTTTGTTCATTTAACTGTTATAAATCAATAACAGCAGACAAACAACAGTAAATATTAAAGTAAACATATAATGGTCTAGAGCCCAACTAAAGCAAACACCCATCACCTTAATGGTAACTCACAATTTGTGCTTTTCTTCTTCAGTGATTCTGCTTGTTAACATCAGGTGTCTTCAATAATGCTCAATCATCACTAAATGAATCACTTAATTATCTTCTCAGCCCTAAATGCCGCTCCATCTGAAAGCAGGTGATGGTGATTTACTACTAAATCAAGGAACCGGCTTTACTGACGAGATGCGCATAACAATATCGCGATTTAAATCGCCCAGCCCTAGTTATTTGGATGAATGTGGGTAACCAAACAGTTGATGTACCCCAGTGACTTCCATAGTATATTTTTCTCCTTTGGAAGTCAATGGGGACCAGCTACTGTTTGGTTACCCACATTCTTCAAAATATTAATATTAGAAAAATATTAGAAGGAAATTAATACAGTTGGAACAACATTAGAGTGCGTAAATAATGAGATCATTTTTATTTTAAGGTGAACTATCCCTTTAAGGACAAGCGGCAGTGTGTTTACAATTGCTACTGTCTCTTTAAGAGCTGAGCACGACACGTCTAAAGTACACGCATTTGACAAGCAGATTTTCTCTCAATTTTGCCTTCACTTTAGACAACTGACTTTGTTTATGTAAATCTCGTGTGTATTTAACAGTATTAGCACAATAAGACTCGAAAGATAACTTAGTCCAGTATCCAGGCGCTGGTAGACAGGCTTTTAGTGCATGTGAGCTTCACATGTAACTTACGCGCTGAGAAACGCACACGTTAGAACAGCGCATCGGCATTTAAAATTAAATGTTTAACCAACAAAGCATTAAAGCACATGCACATTATGAACTTTTGTGAACTGCAGTGTTAACATTTTATGTGAATATAGCCTACGTCGCGTTGTTCAGCTTCACTCTCGCCTTATTTAACCGCAGCAAAACTGGACATGATAGTCACGAATTTTGTCATCCTTATTTGAGTTAAGAGAACTGATAGGGATGTTATTTTAATTGTTATTCAAGCAATGTATGTCTCGTGAGTAGTGACCAACTCACCATGAACACACTTCATGATGATCTCACTCGCGGTTCTCTCTGCCCGACTCTGCAGGATGTGTGGCGCGTTATACACAAGTGTTGCCAACAGGGACGGTGTAGAGTGCACTCTGGTGGACAAACTATACAACGCCAACTTACACTCATAACATGGTTGAAGGGTGTTTCGTCCGTTTTTATTTTATTTTTGAAATATTCATTTATCGGCCGTTATAAATGCCGATACCGATAGTTTTGAAAATGCCTAATATCGGCCGATAATATCGGCCTGCCGATATATCGGTCGGGCTCTACTCCTAAACTCTGGAATGGCCTTCCTGATATTGTTCGAGGCTCAGATTCACTGTCCCAGTTTAAAACTAGATTAAATCTCTTTAGCCAAGCATTCACATAATACTTACCTTTTATACTACAGCTGAATCGAATCGAATGCATTAATATTATGAACAGCAGCTATATATGCTAATTATTTCCCATCTGCTTTTCTGTTGTTATCTAGCGTCCCGAGGTAAATAGAGGGTTTTCACGACACGTCATCAATCCGGAAGTCAGCCATTTTGGAGGCATTAAACGTAAACAGTGCCACTGAACTGAACGGACTCGCAAATTTTGGCTGATTATTGCTTCCTAATTTTTAATGGGTCGCAAATGTATCACTGATTATTTTTGTACCTACCTTAAGTTTTAGGCAATATACTATGATTTATTATGAGCATTTATTAAAACAGAAATGTGTATTTTAAGAATACATTTTATAACGTGCTCTGAGCATTCAACACATCAAGTTGGCTTTTGATATACAGAGAACAGTGCGAGAGGGAAGCGGCGCGCCTCACGCAGGCAGGGCGAGAACTCTTTTTTACAACTATCTTATATAGCCCAGCCATTTTTAATAGGATGGACAGCTGAAGGAACACAACCTCATTATTTGCTTCTTCTTGGCCTAAAGTGTTCCTGCAACGGAAGTATTCTCTGGCTAGAGCGCAGAACAGCAGAGTTTATAGACAGAAGTGCATGCCTGAGCTTGTATTTTGGGTTAAGCTGCGTTGTTTTGACATTGTGGAAAATAGAATAATAGAAACAAAATGTATTAAGCATTTTACCCGTTATCAATCTAAATTAATCTCGTTTTTAATTGAACTTAATTTCGTTTTTCTTTATTTAAATTTCGTTTTTTTCTTTATTTAAATTTAGATTTTCTTTATTTAAATTTAGTTTTTTTTTTCTTTATTTAAATTTAGTTTTTTTCTTTATTTAAATTTAGTTTTTCTTTATTTAAATCTTACTGTGTCAGTCATTTGTTAGTCAGAAAAATATTAGACTACCTTATTAAAAGTATTGCTTAAGTTAACAAACCATGTCCCAGCCAGCAGAGCCATGTGGGGCCCAAATGGGTTTGACCTGGGCTAGCTAACTGGGACCCAGCCAGTTTTGCACCCAGTTTCCATGTAGGCCCCACATGGATTTGCCCAGATGAAATGAACACTGCTTAGTGTGCACACTACAGGCTGTTTAATGTAACACTTAATCAGTGTTGGAGGTAATGAGATAATTAAGTAATTAAATAATGATTTTGTACTAGTGAAGAACACCTGCTGTTAACAAGCAGAATCACTGAAGGAAAGAGAAACACATACTTTCAGCCACAGTCTTGGATGAAATCAACTGAAGATAAAATACATTAAATCTCTCAAGATCTGATTAAACAACTCCACAAACAGCATTACCAGCTTCACTTATTAGTAACCAGACTGACTTTATTTCTGTCAGACGTCTTCAGAAATTCTTATTGAGAATTAAGAAGAGGCTTAGATGTTGATTATTTATTTTAAAGTAATAGTTTGATTTGATGTTACCATTGTGGCGATCAGTGTGTGCTTTAGTCAGGCTCTTGACTTTTTAACATTAGTTGTTCTCTGGCAGCTGTGTCTGTTTGTTATGGCGAGAACAGCAAGAGAAAATATAATCAGATGCTGTAAGCTGATTGATGATAAGAATATAATCATCATATATTGGCTTAACTCATTGATATTATGTGGGAGGTTTATACGGGTAGTATGTTATTAATTCTGTTTTATTGTTGTGATTCTACAGCAAGGGGATAATATAATTTAATCAGAACATCAAACGATTTCAGCATATGAATCTCAACAATGGTGACATGCTTCATAGTGCAATGCATTCTGAGTGCATCATACTCCATGGCTCCCAGAATGCATTGCAGCATGAAGCATGTCACCATTGTTGAGATTCATATGTTGATTCTTGATGTCTGTGTGCGAATAAAAATCCCAATGAGCCCAAAATATGTAAATGGTGTGTTAAAAATCATTTGATGTTCTGATTAAATGATATTATGCCCTTGCTGTAGAATCACAACAATAAAACAGAATTAATAACTGATACTACCCATATAAACCTCCCACATAATATCAATGAGTTAAGCCAATATATGATGATTATATTCTTACTATCAATCAGCTTACAGCATCTGATTATATTTTCTCTTGCTTTTCTCACCATAACAAACAGACATAGCTGCCAGAGAAAAACTAATGTTAAAAAGTCAAGAGCCTGACTAAAGCACACACTGATCGCCACAATGGTAACATCAAATCAAACTATTACTTTCAAATAAGTAATCAACATCTAAGCCTCTTCTTAATTCTTTTCTGTAGATGTCTGACAGAAATAAAGTCAGTCTGGTTACTAATAAGTGAAGCTGGTAATGCTGTTTGTGGAGTTGTTTAATCAGATCTTGAGAGATTTGATGTATTTTATCTTCAGTTGATTTCATCCAAGGTTGTGGCTGGAAGTAGTTCTTGTGTTTCTCTTTCCTTCAGTGATTCTGCTTGTTAACAGCAGGTGTTCTTCACTAGTACAAAATCATTATTTAATCACTTAATTATCTCATTACCTCCAACACTGATTCAGTGTTACATTAAACAGCCTGTGGTGTGCACACTAAGCAGTGTTCATTTCATCTGGGCAAATCCATGTGGGGCCTACATGGAAACTGGGTGCAAAACTGGCTGGGTCCCAGTTAGCTAGCCCAGGTCAAACCCATTTGGGCCCCACATGGCTCTGCTGGCTGGGGTGTTACGTGCAAGTGTATTTACTTTGTGTTGTTCACCAGTGCAGCGTCCGTTCTCGGATCATATAAGGCCTGACCGCGTGAGGCACGCCGCTTCCGCTCGCGCTGTTCTGTAGTTTATTAAAAGTTTATTCATTCTAAACATGTCGTGTCTCGTGTGTCTATCTATATTGCACCAAATGCGACACTGCACTCCATTGTGAAGTCGATTGGATGAACGGTTCTCGAAATAATCAAAATGCAAACGGACAGACAGACACAGAGAGAATACTGCCTTTATTAGAGAGAAGAATGTTCAGCCCGTCTATCCGAAGCTTCGAATATTCGATGTTCATTACTACCGAAGCTTCGAAGCTCAAAAAATGGTATTCGGACCAGCCCAATAAGCAATACAATTTCATTATTGTTCATTATTATCCAGAGCGGCTTACTATAAATAATTTGTGCGACCAAATCATGTTTTGCGCCAGTAACTGAAAAAGTTAGTAGCGCAAGTACCACCAGTGGAAAAGGTTAGTGTAGTTCCCTGGTGTAGTGTAGTCCGCGCTGGACTACTGCGTCTTGAGCATTAGTTTTGAGCCTGCTGCAGAACTGTAGGAGGCTGGTATGCACAACTCTTTTTCCACGCCGGTTTCAAAATACTTTTCAAAAATAATAATTTTCTGCTCGTCCGGAACTTTGCAACAACACAGCCTTGTTTCGGCTGAAACTTTCAGCATGTTCCCTACAACGTCTGATGTTTACATTTTACATGGCGTGAGAAAGTCACATAAACCACGCGAAAGAGCGTTCAGACTGAAGTGGATTTCCTGATATGTGATTTGAATAGGATTTTAAATCACATATGGATGTAGCTTGAAATGGATTGCATGTGCTTTTTTTCTTTGGACTGACAATCTGAACGTAGCCAATGTCGGGATACGAAATAGAAGGAAGAATTGCAGTAAGGACTAGAGAAGCTAGCACTATCTCGTTCAGATCTTTACCACATATTACCTTAACCCTTAAACAGGCAAGACTAGAAAATGATAAGCAAAAAAATCATCTCATGTCATTTTTTATATCATCTGGACTTAAGTAAAACATCCAAAATAATTTTTGAAATATTTGATATATATTGGATTTTATGAGTTGTGACCCCCAGGTCACGTTGCCTGATTAGGGTATAAAAAAAGGACCAAGTCATTAATCTGTTAACTGTTACTGGCCCACTTGCCACTGCATGTTTAAAACAATTATATCCTATACTTCTTCTGATCTAATTTGTTGACAAATTATATATTATTCGAAAGCTTACAAACTCAAGATTCAGCCTGTGAAAACTGTTTTGAAATCGGACCTTGTGTTACCATAAAAATGGTACTTTAACTCCTTAACTCTCAGCTCCCTTTTTGAGAATGGATATTAAAATACACTAAACTTAAATGGTTGTAATTCAAGAATGCGTTTGGGTATAGACCTAAGTTTGGTCTTGTTTTGAAGAAAACACTCAGCAGATTATTGCTGAAGTGAAAGCAAGTTATGGAAGTTTAAATTTACAGTAAATCAAATATACTGTACTTAATATTATTTTATATAAAATATCTATTTTACAAAATATATTTACTCTAAAATTAATATAAAATCAAAGCCATATATCTACCCAGATAGCAACATTGTTTCGGCCCGGATCCGGCCCACATCTGGCACGTGTGGAATGCGGATCTGGCCCACATGCGGCGTGGAATGACGGCACTTGGGCGGACCGCTCCTGTTTGCCAGATCTGGGCCACAAGCAGGCCATAGCAATGCCACATGTCAGCCAAGAGCAAAGAAATAAACCAGAACTGGACCTTATCTGAGCCACAAAGTCTGTGTATATTAAATATGAAGTCATCTCAGCCTTAATAAGCCTGTTAACAAGCAGAATCACTGAAGAAAAGAAGAGAACAGAAAAAGAGACGAGCAGAAACACAAGAACTACAACTGACTTCAGACACAGCCTTAGATGAAATCAACTGAAGAGAAAAGAAGACATTAAATCTGTGAAGATCTCAGCAGAGGAGGATTAAACAACTCCACAAACAGCATTACCAGCTTCACTTATTAGTAACCAGACTGACTTTATTTCTGTCAGACGTCTACAAAAGTTTTATTGAGAATTAACAGAGGTTTAACTCTAACGTGTTTCATTTGAAGTCACCATAACAGTTATTAGTGTTTCCATTAGTTGTGCTCTTAACTCTTAATATATTTATTGTCTTTTTTGGCTGCTGTGACAGTGTGTTTGTCAAACACATTAGCAGCAGCAAAGAAAGCTAAAGTGAAACGAGATCAGGTGATGATGGTTACCTGTTGATGGTTTTAATAATCATCATGAAATAACCTTTAATCACTGATATTTTTTGGACTCTAACAATTGTGTTGATCCATTAATATTTTCACATCACAAACCCTGTGTTACTGCAACATGAGATCCAGCAATAGTATAACAATCAGTTAGAAGACTTTATCAAACATGAGTACGAAAAAGTCAGTTTCATATGACACACATAGACATCAACAATCAGTGTATGAATCTCAACAATGGTGACAATCAAATGTACTTTGCTGCAATGCATGCTGGGTACCAGCATAGTACAAAACTCCCAGCATGCATTGCAACATGAATAAATTATGCAGCTGAATTGTCCTATAATTTTGTTTGATTCTAAATATTTGCTTTTATTTTTTGCTGTTGTTTTTGTTATGAATTATTAGCTTTTCAGTGATGTTCTGAATTAATCTGTTTATCTAAATATTTGTGATTGTCACCATTGTTGAGATTCATACGCTGATGGTTGATGTCTGTGTGTGTCATATTAAACTGACTTTTTTCGTGCTCATGTTTGATAAAGTCTTCTAACTTATTGTTATTATATTGCTGGATCTCATGCTGCAGTAACACACGGTTTGTGATGTAACAATATTACTGGATCAACACAATTGTTAGATTCCAAAGACATCAGTGAAACAGGCCAATTCATGATGAATATAAAATCATCAACAGGTAATCATCATCACCTGATCTCATTTCACTTTAACTTTCTTTGCTGCTGCAAATGTGTTTGACAAACACACTGTCATAGCAGCCAAAAAAGATAATAGGTATAATAAGAGTTAAGAGCCCAACTAATGGAAACATGAATCACTGTTATGGTGACTTCAAATGAAACACATTAGAGTTAAACCTCTGTTAGTTCTCAATAAAACGTTTGTAGAAGTCTGACAGAAATAAAGTCAGTCTGGTTAGTAATAAGTGAAGCTGGTAATGCTGTTTGTGGAGTTGTTTAATCCTCCTCTGCTGAGATCTTCACAGATTTAATGTCTTCTTTTCTCTTCAGTTGATTTCATCTGAGGCTGTGTCTGAAGACAGTTGTAGTTCTTGTGTTTCTGCTCGTCTCTTTTTCCGTTCTCTTCTTTCCTTCACTGATTCTGCTTGTTAACAGGTTTATTAAGGCTGAGATGACTTCATATTTAATATACACAGACTTTGTGGCTCAGATAAGGTCCAGTTCTGGTTTATTTCTTTGCTCTTGGCTGACATGTGGCATTGCTATGGCCTGCTTGTGGCCCAGATCTGGCAAACAGGAGCGGTCCGCCCAAGTGCCGTCATTCCACGCCGCATGTGGGCCAGATCCGCATTCCACAAGTGCCAGATGTGGGCCGGATCCGGGCCGAAACAATGTTGCTATCTGGGTAACCATGTTCCCAGATAGCATACATATCCGGGCCTCATCTGGGCCAACTATGGCACATGTGGCTCAGTTCTGGCAACGGCAAAGGTTATATGGGCCGTCTCTGGCCCACACACATCAAGCCGGTTTTAGTGTGAGTCGTGGCATGCTGTTCATGGGCCAGATCTGGCCCGTGTGCAACAAACCGGCTTTAGTTTGAGTCGTGGCTTGCTGTGTGTGGGCCAGATCTGGCCCGTGTGCAACAAACCGGCTTTTGTTTGAGTCGTGGCTTGCTGTGTGTGGGCCAGATCTGGCCCGTGTGCAACAAACCGGCTTTAGTTTGAGTCGTGGCTTGCTGTGTGTGGGCCAGATCTGGCCTTTGTGCAACAAACCGGCTTTAGTTTGAGTCGTGGCTTGCTGTGTGTGGGCCAGATCTGGCCCGTGTGCAACAAACCGGCTTTAGTTTGAGTCGTGGCTTGCTGTGTGTGGGCCAGATCTGGCCTTTGTGCAACAAACCGGCTTTAGTTTGAGTCGTGGCTTGCTGTGTGTGGGCCAGATCTGGCCCGTGTGCAACAAATCGGCTTTAGTTTGAGTCGTGGCTTGCTGTGTGTGGGCCAGATCTGGCCTTTGTGCAACAAACCTGGATTGTTGTGTGTGGGCCAGATATGATATTTAGTATGATATTAATTCATAGTTATTAAGTTTTAAAATGTAAAAGAAGAAGGCTGACTTTTGTTCTTTTCCCTTTGTTTGTCTTAGATCTGATAAAGAATCATTGGATTAAGTCATCCTTTCTTTTTCATAATCCGACAGATTTGTCTGTATAATTAAGATACTATTCTGTTCTTTAACTTTGACACTGAACTTGAGGAATTCTGTAATAGCAGTCATTCTGGTCATTCATTAGTAATCAGTAACCTAGATATGAATAGCTTATTCTAGATTGCCAAGGGCATGTTGTTTATTTGTTAATTTATATATTGGACAATGATGGAAATAAACTAGGATACTGACATTTGCAATTAATGTTTACAGCCTTATGAAAAGCAGCAATCAATTAGATCAAAAGTAATCAGAAAAAAAATTTCAGTCACCTGCAACATCTGAATATTCAATCAATAATTTTTTTGGACTAATGTAGTTTGCACATGCACACAGATTATCTGTTATCTTTGTGGGCACTCTCAATAGACATCTTTAAATGTGCAGTCTGTAAGAATGTCTGTGAGCTAGTGGTGGAAATAGGTACTGCATTCCAAATTCAAGTTATGGGAGATTGTTGTTTACCCCGTCCCCTCCTCTTCAGACTCGACCCTCATGCAGGTTGCCAGTTTAAGGTCACGCAACAGGAACGAGCGCAATTGACAATGGAAGCCGAGGAGACTTACTTATAAGTTTATGAGTTGATTTATCCATGTTATTATATGCTCTTGGTCATACCCTTACAATGACCTGGGGGTCCGCCAACATTTTTTTGGTGAGCACAAAGTCAGCGGCTTGATACGGTTGGACCTAAACTGGGAACTTCCGCCAATAGCTTTATGAATTATGAAAAGGTTCCTCCAGTGCGAAAGCCCTTTATGACGTTTGTATACCAGTTAAAGGCAGCAATGCACTAATCTGGCTTTAACACACAGTTGTCTTCATTAAAAGTAGGAACACTTCTTATCAGTGCTGATGCCACCAGTGCTGATTTTCCATGTCGGAGAACTTTAAAATGGCACTTTATGACAAAAAGATTGCCCAACCCCTGTTGTTGAACAATTTTAAAATAGTTTGCACTGTCACTAATTTGTAAATGTGATGAATGGAACCTTTTTTTATCGATTTATAATGTATGTGTGAAGTGCTTAAGTGGAGTAAAACATATTTTAAGGAAATCAGTTTGCATTGTTTTAACAATTAAATACAACTGAAATTCCAAGTTGCAGGAAATATTCCATTATTTAGCTCAATTTACACCACTAAATAAGCATTTGTTACAGCATTATATTCTTTCATTTTACTAAGTTAAAGGCAATCACTTTGCATGATTTTTTGAGGGAGCTTAACAAATAACAATTTACTGTGTAAAAGAGTCTGAAAGCACAGAATAAAATTAAAAATTGTGAGATGGACTTATTGACAAACAAAAACAAAGTTAAATACAAATAGGTTGAATGTAAAAATCGATCGTGTGAACATTACATCCAACAACACAACATGTTCTTCCCATAAATCCCATGACTTTCTTCTGTTATGTAACTACAAAATTGAAAAATTACCAGCAATATTATCTGATTTTCACAGGCAATCCCTCTTGGCATGATATTCTTTGAGTCTTTGATATTCAAGCACAACTTTTCACCTCATAAATATTTTATTTGGAATAACTGTAATATCTTATACATGTGTGTGCGTATATATGTGTGTGTGTGTGTGTGTATATATATATATATATATATATATATATATATATATATATATATATATATATATATATATATATATATATATTAAATATATTAAATATTACAGTTATTCCAAATAAAATATTTATGAGGTGAAAAGTTCCGTATCAAACTGTAATATGTAACTGTCTATATTTTTTCATAATTGGTTTGATAAAAATATCTTGTTAGTTAGTCAGTTAATCAATCCTCAAGGTTTGTTGTTTTCATATAAGGAGTTTTTATATCACTTTTAATTTCCTGTTTCTCCCAAAGAATTTTCATTATTTATGGGTTCAATCCCATCAGGTGCTCTTGCTTTATTGAGAGGAACTCAACCTCTACAGTCTCTATGAGTTTGGTCAATACTCCTGTTGGCAAATTGTGCTTTGCTTCTCCCTGTAAAAACAATCGATCAGTCCGTTCACTTTTTCAGCAAAACATTGTTACTTTACCGTCTGTGACCGCTTACTGGAATAATGCAGTTCCACATCTTTTTCTTTTTTTTAACCAATAAAGTAAAAGAGATTTCTTTTAAAATAATTCATAAATACTACCCTGCAAGTCACTACCTCAAAAAGTTCAAAAAGGATATTTCCTCCAGTTGTTCTTTCTGTGACAACTCTGACGAAACTGTAGTTCATCTTTTTTTTTTTTTTGGTATTGTCCATTTACCAAAATGTTTTGGCAAGATGTCTTAGGATTTATAAGCCTGAAATCTATAATGAATGTGTGTTGTATTGGAAGGATGTGGTCCTAGGCTTTGTAGATTATAATCAATCTAAAAAAAGGTCATTTTTATGTAATTAATCTGATTAGCAAAGTTTCATATTCATAAATCTAAATATTTAAATATGAAACCTCTTTTTCTTACATTTTTTAAATAACTTGAAAAATACCTCTTTTCAATTAAGTTGTCTGAGAACAAAAAGGCCTTAAAAACATTATCTGTTTGCAGGGGTGTAGTTTGTGGGGGTTGGGGGGGAGATAACCCCCCCAATATTTAAATCTATGCATTACAACCCCCCCAATATTTATACATGAAACATGAAAAATATGCAGAACCCAAACTTCAACCCCCCCAATGTTCAAATCAAATCTACACCCTTGTCTGTTAATTCTTTTCCTTTTTTCAGTGTCATGTAATTCTCATATATGATTTATCAATATGTTTAATTTACATGATTCCCCCCTTTGTGATTTTTATTTTATTTTTTATTTGTTTTAGTTCTGTTGTTGTCTGTTATTATGTATATTTTTGTAAGCATAAAAAAAAAAAAAAAAAATTCCCTCTTCGGAGCATCACAAAATGGCAATTTTACCCATCAACCACCGCGGCGCTAGAGCCGCGAAGCTCTATTAACCAATCACAGCAGTTTTATTATTATTAATAATTGAATGCCAGGATAATTTAACAAGGTATGCTGTGTGATGATATACATTTTATATATGTATAAATATTAAAATATATAAACTTTGGTGCCAGACTCACGTGCAAAGCCCGCGAAAACAATAGGTAGCGAAAACGGAAGTTTGGCCAGTCAGAGCCAGCGCGTGCACACATCCTGACTGTCTACTCCCTGCTGAGAGGAATAACTTGAGTTTTCTGGAGGTAAGTACTTTAATTATTCGATATACTTCACAAATTATAACTACAATTATCAATGACGTTTAAAAACATGAACTAAGTAAATTATACAATCTATTAACAGAGGCAAACAACCTGTTGCTGTTAAATCTGTTACGTCACTTGTGCGTGCGCATGTCTGTCATGTTAACGTTTGGCCCTACTTATTAATGATAATTACAATAAAGTATTTTAAAAAACTATGAATCACAGATGCGAAAGGGAACTGAATTCGTTAAACATAAGTTACTCCTGAAGCGCGGCCTCTTCTCAGACAGCGCGTGAACACTGCTCAAGCACCCACAGAAATGGCCGAACGACACGGGAAAATACGATATTCTCTTTTAACCTCACAGCGGTTCTCGGCGCGTGTATGGCCGAAAACATAAATATATGTGCCCATACATAAATATATGTGCCCATGTTATCATTATATCTGCCTGAGAAGTTTTCCTTTGTAGCTTAGATGACATTATTTTGAGACCATTTTGTCCTGTAACGTTAAAAATTCAGGGCTTTTCAGAGATACCAAATGTTTGGAGTTTGCATCATGACAACCCCCCTATCCTGACTGACACTGACTGGATGATTAAATTCAGCACTCTTATAGAAATATGATTTGATCAATTACATTTTTTTTTTTGTAATAAATTCACATCTTTGGGGTTTTAAATAAGAATATGACGTTCTGTTATGAGACATGCATCTGTTTTATTCATGTCCACTGTAGAGGACACCGGGACATGCTTGTCAGGCATTTTAGGAGACAAGTGAATAGGAAAGAAATGCTAAATATTTATATGAAATATGAGCTATTATAAAAATGTTGTCTATTTATTACTCGTTATAGCTACTTTTTTTCCATTACATGTTTCCTAAAAACACATTACTATTCAAATTAGAGACAATGAAAATATACATATCGCATATAATGGAAAACCAAATTTTTGGCCATGTTTACAAATAATGTATATGTATATATATATATATATATATATATATATATATATATATATATATATATATATATATATAAACATTAACAAAACTTGTTTTCCCTTATGGGTCTCAGGGAGGATATTGGATTAGGTCTTACAATTACAGCAACCTTAGAAACGTGGTGCTGTCTGTCATTAACGTCAATTAAACAACCAAAGTAAACACGGTATTCTTATGAACTGTTATACAGCCTAGCATAACAAGAATTTCTCCTTCAATACGCAAAAAAGCCCCAACAGCGTTCATAACTCAGGCAGTTTGTTCTTAGGTTAATTGTGGCCAACACACCACTAAAAGTAAGAAAAACAAGGGAGAAAAACAACATTATCAATGACTTCACAGAATTCCCAATCAAAATAAATAAACACAATTCCAACAGCTTCCCTTTCACCCTTTCATTTCCGCTGTTAAAAGACGGACACCGCTGACCAGTTAGGGTAGAACAACCTATGAGAAATGGGACAGGAGGGGAGACAGTGGACACAATGGAGGGAGAGAAACACACACCCTTTTTTTTTTATTTTTTATTTTTTTTTTTATTCCAAGTAATATCAATCAGCAGCTGGGTTGTTTTGATTAAGTAATAATAACTCAAAGTTTACTGAATGTGTGTATATATATATTGATAAAATTAATTCTGTTCAGTCATGTTTCTTATTTTTCTCCATTTTGCTTTTGTGTCAACAGCAGCTAAATGACCCCCAAAAGCTCTTTTAAGAGCTCTTTCAACCATTAAGCATCTTTATCCATGTAAGTATATTTTTGAGACACTTAAGTTAGTATTTGGGCTTAGCCTATATTCTTTAAAGCTACATCATCAGCCATGTTTTAACAGCTTGAGATGTTTCCCTTATTTGCACTTTATCTTAGCTGTCCATGTTAATGTTTATTTATCTGCCTTTACCAGTTCAAAATTGTGACTAATTGAAAATTATCTGAAAAGATGAGAAACATGGGCATAATTAATGCAGTTTCTCGTGTTACCATAATATTTTGCTAGTCAATAAATTAAAATCCATGATTTTTTTTACCACAATTTGATTAATCAATTCATTTCTTTGACTACTGCACGTCTATACAGACCTAGGTAATAGTTGATATTACAGTAGTTACTCAGTCTTATTTTACCCATTTTTCTTGTCTGCAAACAGATCATTGTGACTGTGGTGAGCAGGGTGTGGCTGAGAGTGAGAGAACGGAGGCTGGTGAGTGATTGATAATGAGCAACGTACAGGTGTCACTCATCAGTAATCACACTGGCCTCCAGCTGTTCTCTCAAAGCCCTCAGCCTCGGCCTGCTCGCCACAGTCATCCTTTGCTATAAGATGTTTTTAAGCACATTCTTAGTTTCACTTTAGATTTATTTTATATATTCATATTAGATTAATTTGCAGCATACACCTCATTCAACATTTTGGACTACTGTAGTGGTTACCTGTAATATATTCTTTTTATTGTTTCCTTTTTTAGATTTTGCATCATCCTCCACTGTTTTTTTTCTTTTCTCTAACCATCCCTTATTTCAACCAAGGTAAGTTGTCTTTTTTTTTTAAGCATCACTTAAAGGTGTTTACAGTTGTATAGTTATTTTCTCTTTAGTGTATATGTGCTTGTCATGGAAGCATAAATGAATTTATTATATTAAACAGAACTTTTAACAAGGTGAATTAGACTGATGACAGGTATACCTGCGTTTTAACACAAAAGGTCTTTGGATTTCCACTTACTTCTAAAATGAATGCTTAATTCGTGGTTATTATTATTTTTAATGAAAACAACTCATCAATAAAGATGTACAATGCTAAATTTGCTTACCGTATATCTAACATTAAAGGGATACTTCAGGATTTAGCATTAAGCTTTGTATCAGTAGAAAACCTGTAGTATTTTCAAATTACCATGCTTTCCCCCCTCATATCCCCCTGAGACGAGAGATTTGTATGTTTGTTTTTTGTTTTTTTTTGGTCTGGAAAAAATCCTCTGACGCAAAAATCATAATTTTGCGTCATCTGAGGATTTTTTGTCCAAAGGCTAAAGACTACAGCCAGTAGAAGGCGCTGTTCCGCATGTTTTCAACCCGCCCATATGAGGATGCGATCTCACTCACAGCATGAACACAGATAGTGTCAGCTATCTTTTATTTGGAAGCTAAGCTAACAGACTCTTGTTCTGTGGAGAAAGCTGAGTAGTAGGAGAAAGTATTAGGGGTTACCATCCTCTTTTTCCCGGACATGTCCGGCCGTCGAGATCGTCCAAAATGTCCGGGATTCGGCTTTTGCTTTCTGCAGTCATCCATTCATTGTTTACATGCACACCTTTTGTTTCAATCTAACTGAATTCACTCCGATTGGTGAATCTGAATGTAGTGTTTACATGAACGCTAAACAAGTGATCGTTGCTGTGGATTGATTGATAAGGAAATTCCCGCTCCTCTGTGAGATACGAGAACGGTGTATCTCACCATTGTTGCTCATCATCAGTAAACAAGCCACCAGCCTTGTGTCGCTCTCACTCGTCCTGCTCGCCACAGTAAACCTAATCAATGGAGGATGTAGAACGCAAAAGCCGAATCCAGGAAATTTTGGGCGATCTCGAAATCCCTGTCAGACTCGTCACGGAGACTCAATAGTAGCTAGCCTTGTGTTTAACTGCACTCTCTCACCGGTAGGCGTGGCTTCCTAGGGCAGTGAAGCAAGTGCATTCTGGGAGTTGTAGTTTTTCATCCCCAAAAGCTAAAAATAAATTTTCTGGCTTTTCTCAGTCTAGAAGGCTCCAAATTCAAAAATAATTTCACATTTCTACTACATAAATTACCCATTTTAAATACACATTCATCTTTCCAGAGCTGAAATATCCCTTTAATGAAGCAAACTTTACATTTAATATTAGTCCTAGAGCAGAAAAAGTTTAATACATTTAAAATACTATAATCACTTGACGCCATTAAACGGCTATTATCGTGCAAAAACTGCAACAAATCCATTATTCATGATTAAAAATCTAAACCAAAAGATTACTTTTAGTATCATAATTATTAAACCGTAATGAATTAAAATTAACTCACCTAATATAGGCGGGACTCAAAAGAGGTCCACGCTTCCAGTCAGCACCTCCTGTCTTTCACAATTTTTTTTTTTTTTTTTTTTTTTTTCAAATGAATAAAACACTTTAAGATTCAAAATTAACACTAGAATGCCAAAATATTATATTTAAAAAAAAATACCGACATTAAAGACCCTAGAACGCAATTTTACTCTTTGGTTATGAATGCAGCTTGGAAAAAACTGCTAATTCATTATTTAGGAATAAGATTCAACAAGATTTAGTTTAGTATCACAATTCAAGTGTGATAAAGTTTATGAATACAAATTTATTCACCTTGTTTGCACATATCTTATAACTCGTATCTTATTACACTCATCTCGCAAAGTCGTGATAGCTACACTACACGGAAAGCCAGCTAAAAAAAATCTAGTATGATGCACATGATTTGATAGATGTGTAAAGAATCAATGCAGGAAAAAGGAGAAAAAAAGAAAAACAAAACCAACTAGATTCAATCCACTGTAGCGTTAGTATGATGACACATGATCAGATATTGTTTTTGCAAAAAAAAAAATTGTTTTTATTTTAAATGTATGGATTTATACTGTTCTACCAAACTCTTGTCTCTTTTGACCTGTCTGTAAATACCTGTAATACAGAATAATACTCTTGACTTGTATATTGTTTAATCACTGTCATTTAATGTTTATTTGTTGATTGTAAAGGATGACAGAATTTTACTGTGAACTATCCCTTTAATTTAACTTGCTCTCCTAATCTGCTGTTTCTCTCTCATTATAGGGTAGTGAACATCCTGAGCTTGAACTCATTAGGGATATTCCATGCATATTTTATTTGTGACTCTGTATTGTGTTCACTAGTGATGAATTACAATGAACGCAGCAATCTTAGGAAAAGGGCCCTCAAAAGAGTTGACACTTTTCTTAAATCAGTGAATCATGAGGTGTATGACCATACTGATAATCTTAACAACTCTCCTGTTACCATTCCTCCTGGTGGCATTCCCTCTGACTGCAGACCTTCAGATCTGAATCCTACTTGCATCTCTGTTAGTGAGAATACAAACAGTAGCTATGATTGTAGCAGTACTGGCGAAACAAACGATGAAAGTGATCTCAGAAGCAGCATTACTGACTGGGCACTTCGTTTTGGTGTATCTCTCATTGCACTTTCTGCTTTATTGGCAATTCTTAAAGTGCATTTACCATTCCTGCCAAAAGATGGAAGGTCACTGTTAAAAACGAAAACAGAGTACAATGTGGAGATGATTGCCGGTGGATCTTTCCACTATTTTGGTATTGTCAATGCTTTCAGAAACACGTTGAGAAGTGTATGTTCTTATTTTACAGACGGGCACACATTTAACATGCAGCTAAATTTTGACGGCATCCCACTTTTCAAAAGTTCTTCAGTTCAACTTTGGCCTATTCTTGGCATGTTCAAAGGTCTATCTAAGAAACCTGTTGTCGTAGGGTTGTTTTGTGGGACCACTAAGCCAAAAAATCTTTCTGACTATCTCAGTCACTTAGTTTGTGAGTTGCAGAGTTTAAGAAGAGGTTTTGTTTTTGGTGGCAAGACTTTCTTTGTCAAGGTAACGTCTATCATGTGTGACGCTCCAGCACAAGCCTTTATCAAAGGTATAAAATCTCACACAGGATACTATGGCTGTGACAAATGTCAGCAGAAAGGTTCCTATGTGAAACACCGCATGACATTTCCTGAGAACGATGCCTCCTGTAGAACAGATGAAGCTTTTCGACTGGGATTAGATGAGGAACACCATCTAACACACTGTCCTCTTCTAGAAACTGACATTGACATGGTAACGGGTTTTCCTCATGATTACATGCACCTTGTGTGTTTGGGTGTAGTGAGACGTCTAACGGATCTGTGGTGTGGTGCAGTGGGCCCCCTGCGTACAAGACTTTCGAGCATTCAAGTCTTGGGTATCTCTGAGAGACTGGTAGCATTGAAGGAGTTCATTCCAGCAGAGTTTGCCAGAAAGCCTAGGGCTCTCAGTGAGAGACTTCGTTGGAAGGCAACTGAATTCCGCCAACTGTTGCTGTACACAGGCCCTGTTGTTTTAAAGAGTGTGTTGCCTCGCCAGGTTTATGATAACTTTATGCTGTTGTCTGTTGCCATCTACATCTTGGCAAATTCAAAATATTGTATCGAAATGAATGATTTGGCTCACTCCTTTTTGGTATCATTTGTTGAGCATTATGGCTTGTTGTATGGCAAAGAGATGGTGGTATACAACATTCATGGCTTGGTACATCTTGCTAGTGATGTTAAAGTGCATGGTCCTTTAGATGGCATATCTGGCTTCCCCTATGAAAATTATCTTGGTGAGCTTAAGAGATTGGTAAGGAAACCTCACAATCCACTTGCACAGATAATCCGCAGGCTGTCAGAACATGAGGAAAGGAACTGTTATTCCACTGATGAAATATCACTGATGTGCCCCCATAAAAATGGACCTGTACCACAAACACTGACAGAAGCAGTACATCAGTTCAGACAGCTTACTGTTGATGGTGTCATGCTGCGAATATCGAGCAAAGATGATTGCATTTCTATTCATGGCAAAGTGATTTCAGTAAAAAACATCATTGCTTATGGGGGTAAAGAGTATGTTATGTTTCAAGAGTATAGAGAGAAAGAGGCCTTATACACTTACCCTCTTGACTCCAGAAACATGGGAGTATTCATCGTGTCCAATTTGTCAACAGTGATGCACTTTACTGAGCTCACAAAGCCCTGGCAGAAGTGTGTGAGGTTGCCTCTGGGAGACAAATTTGCAGTCTTCCCTCTGACTCACACATCTTAATAATATCACCAATTAATGTACATAGTTCTTGAGAAGCAGCAACACCATTTCTGGATTATATTGTGGGACATGCTTTTGTAAGTGGCATTTATATGAATTCGTTTTTTAAATGAATCTAAATGAAGTCTAAAATTAATTACAACTCTTGTTTTTTTCAGCCAATGTATCATATCGTAATCTTTGTAACCACAAATGAAGTCGAGGTTGTCCCCCATAATTGGGTAAGGGACAATGTTTGTATGTGGCCTCCATACAAATATGAAGATAGAGTTAAAGCCATAAAATCAATGGTAAAGCCAGGACCATCCTGGACTCCCTTCAAAATCCGGATTATTTTTACTAGAGGTACATATCCTTAGCTTCCATGGGTCAGATTTACTAACAGGTTGCACCAGCATAAACCGTCTTTTGGTGTCGGGATTTATTAAAGACACTAAAGGTGTGAACAGTTGTTTTTGCGGCTGACCTTGTTGCATATGCGGTTTTAAGAGTTTCCCTTTCAAACTCATGCTGAATCATTCAGATTAATTTAAATGAATCATGCAAGGTGATTAACTAAGGTTTGTGCTAGTTAATTTCCTGGTATTTGCACCATTGTTTACCTCCCCCCAAAAAAGAGATTGTGCCTATTTAGTAAATCTGGCCTATATATATATAAAATTTCTTCATTTTCTCCTATTATTTATTCATAATTTCTCTTTAATGTTTTTTTTAGTTTGCTTCACAGAAACCTTGTTGTTTATCTATACAGAAACATATGAAGAAGCTCGCCAAAAACTACCAGAGGCAGAAATAAACACAGACCTTACAGACGTGGACTCGCCCCCCGTGAGAAGAAAAAGACACATGTAAATACAGCACATACAGAGCAGAGTATGGCTGCTGAATGAGGACAATCAATTGAATAATTGATTTTTTTCTTCAGTAAAAGGGCACGTTATTTCGATGATAGTGAAACTGAGGATGAAGCAAACTTTCCACTTCCAGCAGCGCCAGAAGTGCAAATCAACCCCATCAGGAAATGTAAGATTGGCCAATTTGTGCCACAGTTATAGTTCTATTAATTTGTTTTATTAACACATTTGTTTTTTTGTGAATTCGTTTGAGGAATGCTATCATCAGTTCTGGAAATACACTTTTGTCTTTGAATTTAGTAGGGCTGTCACAAACGATTATTTTTTTGTAATCCGTTTATTATGCTCTGCTTGCATGCTCTGATAATATCTTTCTAGGACAATCTATGAAATCTGATTCTGTTGCATAGAACTGAATAAAGAATAATATATTAATTTGAATATATATATATTTATTTTATTATGGACCTATTTTCTGTCCAATTTTTGTGTTACTTTCAAAATAATTGTGGCTATTTTTGTTTGACTTATTTTTTTTAATTCAGGAAAATGATTGATTATTTTTGCCAAGTGCATCCAGAAGTTTCGGTTTCGGCCCAGAATTTTAATTTCGTTGCATCCCTACTTAATACATATTATGTAAAAACAATGAGGCATACAATTGGTTTAAATAAAGCAGGGCTCGACATTAAGCCTTGTCATGTGCAAAGTAAATCGGTCATTCACTTGGATTTTTTTGTGTTGTAAATATAATTTATTTTGAAGCAATATTCTCATCAATGTTAAATCAGCTTTGACGAATCTAAATCTGCATATTTTTACATTTAAAGGGGTCATATAATGCCATTTTTGTACAAGCTAATATGATTCTTTAGGGTCTAAATTAAAAGTTTGTAATATACTTTAATTAAATTCTCATTAGTATTGTAAGAACTAATTTTACCTGGTCAAAAACAGCTCTGTTTTCAGCACGCCGTTTAAGTGCATGTGTCTTTAAATGATAATGAGCTGTGCTGACCCCGCCCCTCTGTTATGTGCGTACACCTTTTGAAATAACACAATAACCATAACGCGCTGTTCATTATAAACGTGGGATTATGAATTATATTGAGAACGCCGTACATAGAAAACATGCCGTAATGTAAACAGCCGCATTCATCGTGAAGCGTGCTAATGATTTGCAAAGATTAATATAAATATTAATATAAAGGTTAATAAAACATTACACTCACTTCTTCTGGAGGTGCAGCAGGAACACGAATAGTTGGTACCGATCCTTTTTTCAGGAGCAGCTTCTTAGCAAGAGCAGCTTCTTAGCAAAACCAGCTTTACTGACCCTCGTTTGTAAAGCAGTCTGGTGTGTGAAATGATTCGCGCAAACATGAAAGCATTGACGTTGATCTTGGGGAATATTCCCTTCGAAAACAAACTCAGCCACTGCATCTTCAGTGGTTCGGATTTAGGAACATCAAAATGATGCTGTGTTCCTTATTACACCCAAGAACAGAACACCACAATCGCTTAGACGCCATTCTGCTCATAGACAGTGCTCCAGTCCAGCATATCAACAGTGACCGCGTCGGTCCGCACGGGCTATGATTGACAGCTCGCTCACGAGCGAGGGTGGGTCTGTGTTGAAACGCTGCTGTCAATCAACAATCGTGGGAGGGGCGTCGATTTTTGTGACGTCACATGGTCGAACGGCTTGATTTGAGAGAGGGGAAAACATATGAAGATTAAAAAAAAAACACTGGATGGATTTTTATCATTTTATGATGGTTGTGTACAGGCACTGCCAACACACATTTCAGTACAATCAACTTGTAAAAGTGCATGTACCATTATATGACTCATTTAAAAGGCATTTTTCCCCTAATCGTATTAAATGTCTGCTCCATCGTTCATTTTAAATTCTTACATTTGAACAATTACTTTTTGAATAATGAGACACTATAGGGATTTTATAAATTATCGCAGTATGTTTACTGAGTTTCTATGTGTGCTGCACTCATTAGGTTTGATTTCTCGAGAGGTTAAGCAAGCCACAACAGTGAAAACCTTGCTGACCGTACATTATTATCATTCACTTTCGATCGCCACACACATTAAATTATTGTAGAATCATTTTCCCTCTTGTTTTCCTGTACAGGTACCAGCAGAGCAGGGAATTACTCTCAACCACTGGCCAGAGAGGATGCAGAGACTATGAATTGTGAGTATTTGAAAACACTGGGCATGTGAGTTACAGAGTAGATGTGCTTCAATTTGATAATAGTTAGACTTAAACTTGCCTCAAAGCTCCTGAACACTGACCTCTCCAAATCCTCCCTCTTGTTTTCCTGTACAGGTACCAGCAGAGCAGGGAATTACTCTCAACCACTGGCCAGAGAGGACGCAGAGACTATGAATTGTGAGTATTTGAAAACACTGGGCATGTGAGTTACAGAGTAGATGTGCTTCAATTTGATAATAGTTAGACTTAAACTTGCCTCAAAGCTCCTGAACACTGACCTCTCCAATTCCTCCCTCTTGTTTTCCTGTACAGGTACCAGCAGAGCAGGGAATTACTCTCAACCACTGGCCAGAGAGGACGCAGAGACTATGAATTGTGAGTATTTGAAAACACTGGGCATGTGAGTTACAGAGTAGATGTGCTTCAATTTGATAATAGTTAGACTTAAACTTGCCTCAAAGCTCCTGAACACTGACCTCTCCAAATCCTCCCTCTTGTTTTCCTGTACAGGTACCAGCAGAGCAGGGAATTACTCTCAACCACTGGCCAGAGAGGATGCAGAGACTATGAATTGTGAGTATTTGAAAACACTGGGCATGTGAGTTACAGAGTAGATGTGCTTCAATTTGATAATAGTTAGACTTAAACTTGCCTCAAAGCTCCTGAACACTGACCTCTCCAAATCCTCCCTCTTGTTTTCCTGTACAGGTACCAGCAGAGCAGGGAATTACTCTCAACCACTGGCCAGAGAGGACGCAGAGACTATGAATTGTGAGTATTTGAAAACACTGGGCATGTGAGTTACAGAGTAGATGTGCTTCAATTTGATAATAGTTAGACTTAAACTTGCCTCAAAGCTCCTGAACACTGACCTCTCCAAATCCTCCCTCTTGTTTTCCTGTACAGGTACCAGCAGAGCAGGGAATTACTCTCAACCACTGGCCAGAGAGGATGCAGAGACTATGAATTGTGAGTATTTGAAAACACTGGGCATGTGAGTTACAGAGTAGATGTGCTTCAATTTGATAATAGTTAGACTTGAACTTGCCTCAAAGCTCCTGAACACTGACCTCTCCAATTCCTCCCTCTTGTTTTCCTGTACAGGTACCAGCAGAGCAGGGAATTACTCTCAACCACTGGCCAGAGAGGACGCAGAGACTATGAATTGTGAGTATTTGAAGAAAACACAGGAGATGTACTAGTCCAGTCGTTTTATGAAAAAAGGTAGGACAAATTGCAACAGAAGCAAATTCAACAGATTTTTGTATCCTGAATATGTCCTGAGTAAGGGGAAAAAAGCCCAGAAGAATCCCTTTAGGGGAAAGTTTAGAAAGACCCAAATATAGCCTATTCATTATTTTTCTCATGATTAGGGTAACATTTTTAACCTGTATATCACCATGAGAATTACTGAGTTGATTTTTTAAATGTTGTTAACATGGGCAAACGGTGCATAATCTAATTATGTATGTGCTAATTTGCATAAATACCACAACAGATCTAAACATTGGGTATAGCCAAGTGAAAATGTCTTGTTGGCATATAACAGTAAAAGACTTGATGTTAAGGTCTGAATGGAACCTGTTTAGGCTACCCATGAGCATTAATACATAGATGGAAGTACTTTAAACCAGCCTTTATTACTTAATATTGCAGAGATGGGGTTTGGGGATGGGTCTGTGGGACTGTTTCTGGGAGATGAGTCTGAGGGAACAGGAGAGAAGGGGTAAGGAAAATGCAGAAGACAAAGGAAGGTAAAATAAAAAAGTGAACCCTCAGTAACAGTCCCCGGGACCCAGCCCCAAACCCCATCTCTGCAATAATAATGGTTTAAAGTACTACTTCCTTTATGTATAATCCCAAATGGGATTCTTCAGGGCTTTTTTTTTTTTTTTTTTTTTTTTTACTCAGGATATATTGAGGATACAAAATTAGTTTAGTTTGCTTCTGTTGCAATTCGTCCTAGGTTGACCCCCATTTTGGCTTAGAATGACTGGATTATAATGTTTTTTTTATCTTAGAATGTTTATAGCTGTGTCTGAAACCGTTCACTCATTTACTAATCCCTATATAATAGTGTATGGCGTTTGAGTGCACTATATCTGCAAGGAGTGAACGAAAGTAAGTGAGTGAATTCGGACGCTGACGTTTACACTGCGCGTCGGAGAGCTGGAGCTGTCGCAGTAAAGGCTTTGTCACACGTGATAAAACTCCTTTTATCTTACATGTTACTTGCTTTATAAAATAAAATTAACAACAATCATATTGAATATTTTGTAATACCTCTGTGCCAGCTTTGTAGTTTCATCGATTGAAATTGTTAAACTCACGCTCACAGATGACAGGATAAGGATTAAATCAATGTTAAAGCAAAAATAAGATAAGTTGTAAAGTAATCTCTGGTTTAAACTCACTCGCTCCCGGACTTTCATGCGAGCTCAGTCCTCTACGCATTGGATTGTGGGAAATTGTGCTTCAGCAAGTGTACATCGGATGTACGCTCTAGTTCAGAGAGGATTGTGGGTAAAAGTAGTGAACAAATGTAGGGAATGATGTCGTTCACTCAGAATTCGGACACCACTACAAAATGGCCGACACCCTAAATAGTGGATAGGGAGTGATTTCAGACACAGCTTATATCTTTGTGTTTTGTGTTAAAGGAGAACTCCGGTCAATTTTAACATTGAGCTCTTTTTTTTTTTTTGTAAATTTGGAGTGCTGTCAGTACAGAGAACGACAAAAATCGGTGTTGCTTACACCGTGTTATACTCTTTTTTTTTTTTTTTTTTTTTTTAATTTCCACCCTGTTGACTTAAATGGGGCACGTTTTAAACCTGCTTTTAGCCTCTTAAAGGGATACTCCACTTTTTTCGGAAATAAGCTCATTTTACATCTCCCCCAGAGTTAAACAGTTGAGTTTTACCGTTTTAGAATCCATTCAGCCGAACTCCGGGTCTGACGGTACCACTTTTAGCATAGCTTAGCACAGATCATTGATTCTGATGAGTCCAGTAGCATTTCTTTCAAAATGACCAAAGAGTTTCAATATTTTTCCTATTTAAAACTTGACTCTTCTGTAGTTAAACCGTGTACTAAGATCGACGGAAAATGAAAAAGTTGCGATTTTCTAAGCCTATATGGAAAAGCCGTATTTTTGTCAACTTGTTCTCTTTCATTTAGGACTAGTTTTATATTTCTATTTCCATATGATTAATCGTGGGCCTCATTTAACTGAGAGTAGGCATTTATGAATAGTTTTGGAAATATTAAATAAAATATGAAAAACAGTGCACTGTTGATCAAACTAGTCTACTTTAATGTTTCAAAAGGAAGTTTGATTTGTTTTGTGTGTATCAATGTCAGATGGATAAATTAATATTAGGTGCAGTTCAGGGTAGGATCCAATAAATTCGAAAAAGTCCGTTAGCATCAACCGTTTTCAGAAGAGGTAACGTTAACGTTAACGTTATGCTAACTTTATAGCTTGGGCCTTTAAGTTTGGGCCTTTAATCACATCTTATGTGTAGATGAGAGGTTTTGATAGTTTTGTAAAGATTTTGCTTGGACGTGAGCTAATTTATTTAACGTAAACGTACTGTTAATCGGTGACGTCACTTACATGGAGTGCTTAAAAATTGCTGAAACTAGCTCAATGGTTAACAAATAGGCTATTGATAAAAATTGTTCTGTGATTTCAGCAGCAACACAAATAATCCATGTACAACAGATGAAAGCTCCAAAATGTCAACATTTCTGAAGAAAGCTGCTGCCAGAGAAGTCGGAAACACAGGTGAGGTGAGGAAGCTCATTAAATAACAGAAGATTTTCTTTTTCCCGAAAATACTAGTTAATGTTATCTCATTGGTATTTTTGTCAACTTGTTCTCTTTCATTTAGGACTAGTTTTATATTTCTATTTCCATATGATTAATCGTGGGCCTCATTTAACTGAGAGTAGGCATTTATGAATAGTTTTGGAAATATTAAATAAAATATGAAAAACAGTGCACTGTTGATCAAACTAGTCTACTTTAATGTTTCAAAAGGAAGTTTGATTTGTTTTGTGTGTATCAATGTCAGATGGATAAATTAATATTAGGTGCAGTTCAGGGTAGGATCAAGCTTCTCTCTGTGAAAAAGAATGTGTGTAATACTCAAAATAGTTTCTGTGTTTTAATGTGTGTGTGTGTGTTTGGGTAGCGTGTGTGTGCATGTATCCACACATGCTCAGGTCCAAGGGCTCAATGTTTGCAAGCACACATGCACATATGTGTACATGAACATAATGAACATGTTCATATTTTACTTAATATTTCCAAAATTATTCATAAATACCTACTCTTAGATAAATGAGGCCCACAATTAATCAGATGCAAATAGAAATATAAAACCAGTCGTAACTGAAAGAAAACAAGTTGACAAAAAGATTGAATCCAGAATTGGGGGATAATATAGCATAACAAGTGATTTATAAGCTATTTTTTGTAGGCCAGTTATTTTTGACCGGGAACACCACAAGTGTTATAGGGTTTTAAACACAACACAATGAAAAACTAAACCTAAAAACATACATTTTGTTTTCCTAATTAAGAAATCATTGTCTGTTCTTTCTCTTTTCTGCATTTCACCTCTGCTGTATCTTCTTTCCTTTTAAACCTGACATTGTATAATAATATTGTTGGCTCTGTGACAAATGGTTTGTTGTGTTCCTAGATCCTTCCATGCTGATGCCCTGCACCGTAGCAGAGTTGAGCTGATCATCATCTCTAAGGCGCGATCACCCATATGACTAGTAAGTAAAACCAAGCCAAAGACCAATTTCCACTTGTAGACAATAAAGGAACTAAAAGTTCAACCATACACTAATTTTGTTGGTAAAAAAAAAAAATGTTTTGAATGAAGTCTCTTATGCTCACCAAAATGCATTTATTAAATTAAAAATACAGTAAAAACAATAATATTGTGAAATAATATTAAAACATTTAAAACAAACTGTTTTCTATGGAGAAGCATCACATTATCCTTCAGAAATCATTCTAATATGATGATTTGATAGCCTGGGTGCCAGCCCGAACCCCGCCCACAATATTTTTTGGTCGGGAAGTTCGGTCTGGACTCGCTCCGTTGAGGAGCTATTATGCCCGAACAAAAATTGTTCGGACCAATCAAATTGTCAGGGCGGGCTTTATACGATGATGGACAGATAAGCAACGGTAACGTCATCATCCACGTCATCAACGAGCGCTTGGGTTGAATTCAAATGATTGCCGCTGAAGAATTGAGATTTCACGAGTTCACGCTTACAAATAAGTCAGATAGAATAAATGCATATTTGGCGTGCTGTCTGAGGGGAGGCTTCGGGCTCGGTATTCGGCCCGAACTCAAAGTACTCCCCCCGTATTCCTGGCTGTGGAAGAACAAGCCAAGAGTGAGTGCAGGGATGCTGAAAACTGTCATGTTAGGTGAGTTGACCGAGTGAATAAATATATGCTTTCCTCTCATGCTGATAGACGGTTGATTGGATTGATTATTTGAATGTGCTCCTCCTGAAATTTGTTTATAAAACATCATGTGTAGATTCCGCCATCGCGTCTGTTATAGAAGATATCGACAGCGCATTAATTTTAAAAGAGGAACAGAGAACCGCGATCGGAAACATGAATGAAAAACATACGTCACTTACTCCGTTGCTCTGATTGGTTGTAGGTCTATCCAATTGAGTGCAGAGGAATTTTTTTTTCCTGGTTCGGTTGAAACACGCCCCATAATCAAAGCTCAATGGAGAAGTATCAGACTCACATTCTGACTAGAATTGAGTATGACGACGTCAGGCTAATGATTTGATGAAACGTTTATGATTATTATCAGTTTTGAAATCAGTTGTGCTGCTTCACATTTTTGTGTTTTTCAGGATTATTTGATGAATAGAAAGAAAAAAAAACATTTATTTGAAAAATCTTTACTCTCTCTTCTGGTCAATTTAATGCATCCTTGCTGAATAAAAATATTTATTTTCTATTCTTATAAAAAAATAATAATTCTATTGAACCCAAACTTTTGAATAGTAGTGTAAACTACCATTTATATATGTTGGGTCTATTTAACAATTAATCCTGGAGAGAGAGAAAAGAAAATGGATTAAACTGTTAGACTGGTTTACACAGAAATATTAATCAGCACAACTGTTTTCAACATTGATAATACTCAGAAATGTTTAGGATGTTTGCATTGTGAGAATGTATAGTATTCAAATATAAAATGCTGACTCGTTAGGTCATGTTTTCTCATTAAAATCTGACGATTTCCTATTAATTCAATAGAATGTAAGAGAATAACTCTAGAATATCCTTCCTGATAATGTTTGGGGCCCAGAAACATGATCCTAATTTAAATCTAGATTAAAGACACATGTCTGTAGCCAAGCATTCAATTTACACATCTCATAATCTTGCACTACAGTTATATGTGATGAAATGATAAAAAGTGCACATGATCATCTTTTGCCTGAAATAATATGAACAGCAGCTGTGCTAATCTTTCTCCTGTTGCTTCCCTGTTTCTATCTCAGGATGCCCAGCAAGTTCACTAGAGATGACAGCAGCTCCAGTTTGGACCCAGCCTCGCTTGTGAAGACTTCTAATGACACCAACACTCACGAAGACTTCAGATGGTGGCAACTATAGATGGACACAAATCTGGCAGATATTATCCTTATATTGCATTGGCCCGGTTTCACACACAGGGCTTAGATTAAGCCAGGATTAGGCCTTAGTTAAATTAGGATATTTAAGTAGCTTTTTAAAATGTACTTTAGAAAAAAAAAGAAGGAAAAAAAAAAACATTACTGTTGTGCATCTTGAGACAAAACAGTGGCCCTGAAATATTTTAAGATATGTCAGTGCAAGTTGCTTCCAGTTAAGACAGTTCAAACATGCATTTTAGTCTGGGACTATCTTAAGCCTTTTCTGTGAAACCGGGGAAGGTAAGGGAAGGTTTGCATGACAGTTTTGCTGACAAATAAACAGGAATATCTTAGTACACGTAACTAAGAGAAAGAGTAAACATTGTTCTAACATATTACCAACATTGTAAGAATAGCGGGTTGAAAATCTGCAAACTTACCCTTTAAAAATGTTGAAGGATAGCAATTAGGACTTTAAACTCATGACTTGTATTATCTAATGGACATTACTTTGTTGCCAAAAGATGCTCTCCAGTGAGTAGCTGTCACCTCTGGCTGATTAAAGGATATTTTGCGATTGTATAACCTTGAACATGCATTTTTTGTAAAGCTGCAATGAAACAATTTGTATTGTGAAAAGCACTATATGGTTTTACTATGGTAGAACTGTACCAACCATGTTATTTATTTATTTTTCAAACCATGGTTCAACTAGTAATATTGCTGTAATAATTGCTGTAAAATTATGGTAATCATGACTATAAACGTATGTTTTTAAACCTTGGTTGTTGTGAAACCATGGTTCATTTTGTTAGCAACTATGGTTTTACTGCAAATGCTGTGGTAGAACCATGGTTAATTTTCATAAGGGTACAACTTATCCTATAAGCACTTGACTAATAGTCACATTGGATAAAAGAATCTGATAAATGTAATGCAAATGTATCCATTTCATCTGTTCACTGAAAATTAATTTAATAAAAATAAATTTGCAACTGCTATTGAGACTGGTGTACATTGCTTTTTTTATCCATTATAGTGAATTTTGGTTAGCATGAGTAACTGATTATAAACCGTGGACCGACCGTGGTCCGCCAGAAAACACTTATTATAAACCAGCGGCACGATAGCGGACCACCGTCGGGAAAGCGGCGGCTGCCGCTGGAGGTCCGCTAGAATAACGATGAGCAAAACGCCAGTGATCCGCCGGCGGCGTCCACCGGTGGGCCGCCAACTTTGCCACCGGTGGTCCGCCACTGGCCCGCCGGACTCATGTTAGCTGGGGTGTACAAAGAGCCGTAGTTAACTGACAAGCTGAGCCATATCGCATTAAATATCGCTGGCGATACGTCCGCGATATTAATGCGATATGGCTCAGCTTGTCAGTTAATTACGGCTCTTTGTAGTAAATGCCGCTCCATCTGAAAGCAGGTGATGGCGATTTACTACTAATCAAGGAACCGGCTTTACTGATGAGATGCGCATAACAATATCGCGATTTAAATCGCCCAGCCCTAATTAATACATTTCTGTCCAAATATCCCTTCTGTCACAAAATATTGAACCTTGAGGCTCAGACCTTTCTGACAATATTTTGTCAAGATTAGAAAAGGTTTTGATCATAAATTATGAAACATGATTACGCCCAAAAGGGGTGGAGCCAGAGAAAATAATTTAGACTACCGTTTCTATGGTAACGCAACGTCCAATTTCAAAATGGTTTTCACAGGATGAATTCTGAGGTCGTAAGCTTTCTAATGATACATAATTTATGATAACTACTAAAATATGTGATGTAATAAAAAAGGTGATAAAAAGATATTATATTTTAGAGGATAATATTATTTTATATTTTTTTATTGATAAATACTAGATTATATGTTTTATTATATGTTTTATTATGAACTTTTAGCATGAAAACCAAAGTTTCAATTATTAAAAGTGTGTACGTCGACTTTTTGTGACAAACGCCAGAACTCCTGTTATGATGTAGATTTTTTGAGGTGCACTCTTGTCATAAATTCATCTATTACTGTTCCTACATAATTCGTAACAAAAAACAGTGCTAAAATATCTATTTAGGAGTCTTAGACCTTTCCAGCGATATATAGTTTGTCATGACTAAATTAGGATTTAATTGTAATATAGTGAATTAAAAACTCAAAATACAAAGATGGTCAAAATTAGGGTTAATCCCTTTTTTATACCCTAACAGGCAAGGTGACTCAGGAGTCAAATATATTTCAAAACGTGCTAAATGACAACATGAACAACATATTAATTAATTTTCTTCTTCAGCACCTTAAGACAATGTTCATAATTAATGTTAGCAGTATTATTATTATTTTTCCAGAAGAAAAGTAAGTTTAATATACATTTACTTTCCTCAAAATCTAAATGTTGGATTTAGGTCAGACTGACTAATTTATCACAAAAAACTTGAAGCAAATCATGTGACCAGCATACTGAAGATAGACCAGGCTGTGGTAAATGATAAAAGGATTTGATGAAAAAATAGTTCGTATGCCCCAAAAAAGACAATAAAAACTATGTGACTGTCACGTTGCCTGTTTTAGGGTTAAGTTTGTCAAAATCTTGAGCTCTTTCCTGCTTATCAAGTCCTTCTCTATATGATTTCGCAGCTTCCATGTGTTTTTTACGTGGTTTAGAAATTAGTGTAACAATGTGTTCAGTAGTACATAAACAGTGCAATCCATGCCATTGTTTACATCCGAGTACCTCCAACATGGCCAAATCGTGACGTATGTGAAAAAACCCTCTATAGAGTTCGTCAACTCAAACTTTTGTATCCAGCCTCTCATGGAAACCTCAGATGCCCCAACACCCTTGAAGAGACGATTCGACGGTGATATGTGTGTGCCCTAAATTAATACATGATTAACGAACTGTATTTTTCTGAAATGCACTTTCTGTAAAGCTGCTTTGAAACAATATGTATTGTGAAAAGTGCTATACAAATACATTTGAATTGAATTGAATTGAATTACCTCAGTCATCAGGGTCACGTCGTAGTAGAAAGCTGGGCCAGGTTCCTTCTATTTCCCACAAACACCATATGTGCCAGAGACTATGACTGACTGTAGTCCACATTAGGCTATTCCTCCTTCATTCAAGCGTTTAGATGACAAAGTTTAAAGCTTAACGAAACGCCTATAATGATATGTTAAAGTAGTTATTAATCCTTTCATTCGTCGCTGCTTCACTTGATGGAATCACAGCGCCTCCTATTGGAGACAAACAGCGTCACAGGATTCAGGAAAAGACACTGTTGAAAGTGAAAGTAACATTTCAATACGGACATTTTGTGCAAGCTCCTTTCTGACGGAAGGTATCTTACATCGACTGTTTTGTGAACGTATCTGTAAGTTTATATTTATGTCAATGCATTTGACATAAATTACAAAACTCATTGTAAGCTACTTAAAGTATGGGAAATCTTAAATTCATAATACTTAGGGCATATTACAGAAATGTTCTTGTTTCAAGGCTTATATGTGTTCATATGCTTTCGGTTTTGGGTAATAATAACCTAAAGCGAAGCACAGCTTCATACTCGGCCTATTTGCATTATTTTTGTTAGATTAAGTTTTGTGGTCCTTTTAAAATACAAGGTTATACAAGATTGTAATGTAGGGGAGCGCGGGGCACAACCTAACGCGGGGTTAGTTACACGCTTGTTTTAAATACTTCCGCAGATGCTTGGATGACGAAATTTACGGTACTAGTTGCCATATCAACACTATATAGAAAAAATATCTGCCAAAATTTTCTTTTTTTTTGGAAGATATCCATAGACATTTATTAAACCATAGCAAAAGTAAATTTCTTACTTAAGTTAATTTTTCATCTCTATTTTTTGTGTTTATTTAAAATTAGACAAATCTGATATTATTTTAATCTCCAAGATGCTATTTAACAGTTGAGATAGTTCTTTAGTGCTTCGCTAACTACACTGTTAGCCCTTGCTGTAAAAAAAAGGCCAAATTCTGACAGTATCATACCATATTCCATTAAAACAGTAATATACTGTAGAAAACAAAACTAGCCTACAGGAATAAACTGTGAATTAACAGCGCTCAAAGTCGACAATAAGAGGTTATTTTCCCAATCACACCCTATACCCTCATTCACTATTCCATACATTAGTTCACTAATATAGTCCACTTGAATGAATAGAAGTGAGTGAATTGAGGCACTGATGAACACCTGATAAGCAGAATCACTGAAGGACAGAGAAACAAGAACAGAAAAAAGAGAAACAAGAACTACAAATGACTTCCAGCAACACTGAGTGTGAAACCAGTTTACAAACCAGTTTAACATTATTTCTTTCATACAAGTACAAAAGTTCTTTTTGAGAATTAACAGAGATTTAGTTAATAATAAAGTTTGTTGTCACCATGGTGGAGATCGGTATTTGCTTTAGTTGGTCTCTTGTCCCTTGACTTCTTACCATTCATCTCTCTCTGACTGCTGTAACAGTGTAGCCTGACTTCGTCATACTCATATTCTAGTCAGAATATGAGTTTGATACTGCTCCATAGAGATTTGATTATGAGGCGTGTCTCAACTGAACCAGGAAAAAAAAAAAAACTCTGCACTCAATTGGATAGACCTACAACCAATCAGAGCAACGGAGTAAATGACGCATGTTCTTCGTTCATATTTTCAACCAACAAAATGTCGCGGCTCTCTGTTCCTCTTTTAAAATGAATGCGCTGTGGATATCTTCTATAACAGACGCGATGGCGGAATCTACACATGATGTTTCATAAACAAAGTTCGGGAGGAGCACGTACAAATAATCAATCCTATCAACTTGTCATCAAACAATACCATATCTAACGTTACCCTATATCAGCATGAGGAAGCATATTCACTCTGTAAACATACCTAACACTCCTTGACAGTTTTGTGAACTCGTGAAATCTCATATACGCATTTATTCTATCTGACTTATTTGTAAGTATGAACTCGTGAAATCTCAATTCTCCAACAGCAGTCATCTTTGCTGTAAACTAATTCAAATCAAGCGCTCTTTGGTGACGTGCGTGATTACGTAACCGCAGATCATCTGTCCATCATCGATTAAAGCCCGCCCTGACAATTTGATTGGCTCGGCCTTTTGGGAGCCGAGCATAATTACTCCTCTACGGATCGGGTCCAGACCGAATTTCCCGACCAAAAAATGTTGTGGGCGGGGTTCGGGCTGGCACCCAGGCTAGTAACATTGAGTTTATAAAACACATTTGTTTTGGCAAGAAAAAGTCAGCAGGTAGTTGATCAGGTGTGTTTATTCTTTTGTGATGATGTCACAATCATCTTGGACCTGTCTGATTTTCAGATTTTTACTGTATATATTCATTGAAATTATGGGTATGTCATATTTAGCATAAATTTGTGTTTCTACGAAATTAAATCAATATTTCTGTAATCAGGTCTTCTGAAAAATATCATAATCATATAGTGCATTCAATTTTATTTTACTCCTGCTTGGCTCAGACACACACAGATATCAACAATCAGCACATGAATCTCAACAATGGTGAAAAGTTTCATGTTGCAATGCATGCTGGGTTCCAGGATAATATAAAACTCCCAGCATGCACTGCTGCATGAATAATAATAAAAAAAAGAAACATTGCCACCATTGTTGAGATTAATGTGCTAAATTGTGATATACCTGTGTTTCAAAAACATAATGTAACTCTGTTTTTTTTTTTTTTTTGGTTTATGCATGATGTGTTAAAAAGAGTCATAGTAATTTATTGCTGTAGTTTCACAGTGGTGCTAATGTAACACTTTTGATCGAGGATAAAACTCTGAATGAATAAGAATTAATTCC